>NW_023425515.1:120255447-120605447 GCF_014108245.1 Pipistrellus kuhlii
CTCTTTCCTGAGCTGACCCTCCTGTGGAATAGTTTCTTTGGTGAGCTTTGTTCTGCGGAGATGTTTCATGTTGCTGTGCTGCTGCCTTGTCTCAGTAATCAAAGACTCAGTGAGTCAAATTTGGCCTTTGGAAAGCAACCCAGATAATGGCTGCCTGTAATTATATAAATGCTTAAATAACAACGGGTTTTTAATTTAGTTTAATGGAAGTAAACCTTAGCACATTCTAACCCAGTGCCTCTCCTTCTAAGTGGCACATCTTAACCCAGTGCCTCTCTTTACAAGTGGCTGTTGTGTCCTCTGGGTAACCTCAAAACCTGGCAGCATTATTTGGAACAGTAGAGGCCTGGTGCACAAATTTGTGCATGGGTGGGGTCCCTCGGCCTATCAGAGCTATCTTGCCTAGTCCCAATAGGGGCCAATTGGGGCTGGCCAAATGGTGGGAGGGACTGCAGGAGGTTGGCTGTAGGAGTGCATTGACTACCCGGCTGGCTTGGGGGAGGGACTGGGGGAGCTTGGCTGGCCATAGGAGGTTGGTTGTGGGAGTGCACTGACCACCAGGGAGCAGCTCCTGAATTGAGCGTCCGCCCCTCGGTGGTCAGTGCACTTCATAGCGTCTGGTTGACCAGTTGTTTGTCATTTGGTCATTTGGTCACTTAGGCTTTTATAAATATAGACTAGTGGCCTGGTGCATGAAATTTGTACATGGCAGGGGGGGGGGCGGTTTCCCACAGTCCAACCTGCACCCTCTCCAATTGGGAACCCCTTGGGGGCTGTCCAACCACAGGGATCGAGCCTAAATGGGCGGTTGGACATCCCTCTCTCAAACTGGGACTGATGGCTCCTACCTGCTCACCTGCCTGCCTGCCTGATTGCCCCTAACTGCTTTGCCTGCTTGCTTTATTGCCCCTAACTGACCTCCCCTGCCAGCCTGATCTCATTCCCAACTGCCCTCCCCTGAAACACAATTACAGAGCTCAGGAAGAATCACCATGACTTTTTCTGGAAGGATGTCCAATCTAATTAGCATATTACCTTTTATTAGTATAAATAAATATTTGTCATATTATTCTCTACTTTTATACATGTATTTAAAATACTCCACCATATTTTAAGTGAATGAAAAATGGTCAAGTTGCAGAAAATTAAAAGTTTTGAAATACAACCTCAAAGGCTTGAAAGCAACAACATTTGCATAAAAGGGCACAAGTTGCAGTTGGCAACAAAACTTGTTAGGATTGCTTGGTTAATATTCTTTTGTTGGAAAGGCATGGTTTGGGCAACCTGATCTCGCCCCCAACTGCCCTCTCCTGCCAGCCTGATCTTGCCCCAATCTGCCATCACCTGCTGGCCTGATTACCCCTAACTGCCTCTGCTCTGGCCCCCACCACCATGGCTTTGTCTGGAAGGAAGTCAGATATCCAGAAGATGGCTGGTCAGCCAGGTCTAATTATCATATTACCCTTTTAGTAGTATAGATAGATTTTATAGGATAGGATTGCTTAAATTGAGGGGGAAGCCTTTTTCATCAGGAGGAGATGCTCTTGGAAGACAAAAATACATAATCCTTATATCTGGACTGATAGCCAGCCATATGCACTATACTGCCAAACTGGTTATTAAAAAATTGAACTGCTTTCTTATACCTTACACCAAACAGCTGTTGCCCTTAAAACCAATCCTCAGCCCCCACCTTAGGTTCTGCCTTTGCAGTTCACCCAGATGAGATTCTGATTGGTTTGTTTCTATGCCAATCAGCATCAAAAGCTCTGCCTCCTAAGCAGCCATTGGTTCCTTGCATTTCAACCATATTTGGTTCTGATTATCCAGTTTCTATTCCAGTCAGCATCTCCGGGCCTATCAACAGGCCTGATCAGAGAAGTAGGGCTGATCAGCAGTCCCAGTGGAGGCCCAAGAGAAAGAGAGGTGTGGCTGCTGGCCAGGCCCTGAGAGAAAGAGAGAGGCAAGGGCGCTGATCAACAGCTGTCAAGGAGGCTGTGGATCAGACCCTGCCTCTCTTCTTGGGCCTGAGCTCCCCCCCCCCTCGCAATCAGTGCTGTGTCACTATGGCAACCCAGTACTATCTTCCAGTTGGTCGTGCCTTCGGTCATTTTAGGGACCCTGGGTTTTTATATATTAGATCTAGAGGTCTGGTGCACAAATCCCTCAGCCCAGACTGCATCCTCTCCATTCTGGGACCCCTCAGTGGGATCGGGCCTAAACTGGCAGTCAGACATCTCTCTCATAATCTGGGACTGCTTGGCTCCTAACTGCTTACATATCTCCCTGCCTGATCACCTATAACTGTTCTCCCCTGCTGGGCTAGTTGCCCTCTCTGCCTCAGCCCCCGTCACCATGACTTTTTCCAGAAGGATGTCCAGTCTAATTAGCATATTACCTTTTATTAGTATAAATATTTGTCACATTATTCTCTACTTTTTTACATGTATTGGGTCGGCAACTACGTAATTGCGGGTTTCACATATATATGGCTTCAGTTGAATTTTTAGGTTTGCAGACGTAGTACAAATGTAAAACACATTTTGTTATTTGATAGTTGGCTATTCAGCTGTTAATCAGTAAAAAAAAAAAGTTTTTTGATCTGTTTTGTAGTTTTCGTTTGGCGTTCGTTGAAAAATGGAAAATCAAAAGGAACATTTTCGTCATATTTTGCTTTTTTATTTCCGCAAAGGGAAAAACGCATCCCAAGCTCATAAAAAGTTATGTGCTGTTTATGGTGACGAAGCCTTAAAAGAACGGCAGTGTCAAAATTGGTTTGCCAAATTTCGTTCTGGTGATTTTTCACTCAAAGATGAAAAACGCTCTGGTCGTCCAGTTGAAGTTGATGACGCCCTAATCAAAGCAATAATCAATTCGGACTGTCACAGTACAACACGTGAGATTGCAGAGAAGCTTCATGTATCACATACATGCATTGAAAATCACTTAAAACAACTTGGCTATGTTCAAAAACTCGATACATGGGTTCCTCACGAACTGAAAGAATCACAGTTAACGCAACGCATTAGCAGCTGCGATTTGCTAAAGAAACGTAATGAAAATGATCCATTTTTAAAATGACTGATAACTGGCGATGAAAAATGGGTTGTTTACAACAATATCAAGTGGAAAAGATCGTGGCGCAGGCCAGGTGAACCAACTCAAACAACATCAAAAGCTGATATTCATCAAAAGAAGGTTTTGTTATCAGTTTGGTTGGATTACAAAGGAATTGTCTACTTTGAACTCTTACCACCCAACCGAACGATTAATTCTGATGTCTACATTGAACAACTAATGAAATTAAACAATGCAGTTGAAGAAAAGCGGCCCGAATTGACAAATCGAAAAGGTGTTGTATTCCATCATGACAATGCAAGGCCACACACATCTTTGGTCACTCGGCAAAAATTAATGGAGCTTGGTTGGGATGTTTTGCCACATCCACCATATAGTCCTGACCTTGCACCATCTGATTACTTTTTGTTTCGATCTTTACAAAATTCCTTGAATGGTAAAAATTTCAATAATGATGATGATGTCAAATCGTACCTGATTCAGTTTTTTGCTAATAAAAACCAGAAGTTTTTTGAACGTGGGATTATGATGCTGCCTGAAAGATGGCAAAATGTCATTGATCAAAATGGGCAATACATTACAGAATAAAGTTATTTAGTTCCATGAAAAAATTGTCTTTGATTTTCTTAAAAATCCGCAATTACTTAGTTGCCGACCCAAATATTTAAAATACTCCACCATATTTTAAGTGAATGAAAAATGGGCAAGTTGCAGGAAAATAAAGTTTTAAAATACAACCTGGTAGGCTTGAAAGCAACAACATTTTTGTAAAAGGGCATAAGTTGCAGTTGGCAATAAAACTTGTTAGGATTGCTTGGTTAATATTCTTTTGTTGGAAAGGCGTGGTTTGGGCAAAAGAGAAAAGGAAACCAGCCCTATGAAAGGGAATGTCTGATTGGGCCATCGCCACAGCAGAAAGGGGCAGGTAAGACAAAGGTTCAGGCTGTCCCACAGACAAAGATGGCTGTGTGTATGGGACACCAAAGGACACCTGTCACACCTGAAACACAATTGCAGAGCTCAGGAAGAATCAGTGTTTTTAAAACTATCATTTCCCTGACATATAGAATATATTATACATACATATAAATATACATGCCCTCTTCTGAGCTTCCCCTGCCATCCACTCAATATTTGGCTATGGCCTTCTTTTCATGTCAAGGAACTGGATGTACAGACATAATATTTAATGACTACAGTGTCGTCCCTGACTGTATGACACTACTATGGTTTTCTTCACTAACCCTTTATTGTGGGGCAGGCTGTTTCCGGTTTCCCCTGGCATCAACAACTATAGCAAACATAATTACTTATTTGACTATTCACTTAGGTCACATTCACAGACATGGAACTCCTGGCCCAAAGCTAATTCACTTGAATTTTGATCCACATTTCCAAATTGACTTTCTAGAAAATGCTTCTGTTTGTTTAGTCCATTGGTTTTGAACCAGATTACACTCCTACAAATGGGGTAAGAGAAAACTGTTCAACACGCCATTGGCAAATCGCAAACTCTTGCTGAACTTGAGCAACCCCTTCCCAGTATAGCTGTCTGTGTACTTTGCAGGGCACTTTTGAAGGGAGGAAAGGGATCCCGTACCCCTACAGCTCTCCTGCAGGGACAGAGCTGGAAAGGCAAAATTCCCAAGGAGGTGGAAGTGCAGCAGGGACTCTCCCAGCCAGGGTGCCCCATGCGTTTGGGGCTGGGGCTGTGTACATGGGGTGGGGCCAGCCTTGGGCAGGCCACAGGGCGGGGTGGGGCAACTTGGTCGTGCCCCCCTCTGGCTGTGTCCCTGACATCCCTGAGTAGTAAGAGACCCCAGCACCCTTCCCTGTCCCTTTCCCTGGGTGAGCAGATGGGAATAGTGGGTGGTGGGGAAACCATGCCGTCACTCCCAGTCCTGACTCCCTAATCCCACATGCTGTGTTACTGAGAAAACTTAGGCAGAGACATGCCACCAAGTGCGGGACCAGGAGGATCCAGGCTGGAAGGTGAAGTCTAGGGAGGCGTGAGTGGCATGGCTGAGGGCCCTGTGTGGGTGCGGGCATATGAGTGCGTGTCGCTTGGGTCCACATTCATGTACACACCCATGAGGGTTCTTCAGCTGGTCTGTAGAAGGCTGCTTTCTGGTTGGCCTGTGGTGGCTCCAGGTCAAGACACCCTCGTCAGATTCTTTTGTCACTGGCCCCTGTTTCCCACAGTCTGCCCCAGAAAACATTTCGATTCAATCATCAACATTGGTCCATGAGTAGGGGCCTCCCAAGAGCCTTAGCCTTTATTGCCCTGCTGTTCTGATTGTCCATCATAGAGATAAAGCCTCTTTTTGGAATCACCACCCAGAAGATGTAACTGAATCTTCCTCAAAATGTCCCTCTACAAAGAGGAACCAGGACCAATTCCTCAGATACATTTGAAAGACATGAGGGCATTTTTTGCTGTGTTCTACAAAGCTATTTAAGGATAGGAGCTTGCTCAAGAAATTTTCAATAAAATCAATTGCAAAAGAATTGATTTTTTCAAACAGAAAGCAAAACTATCCTGAATAATTTTGTGACATACCAAAGTGCACAAATCAAAAGACGTAAACATCGCTGGGGCCTGGATGTCATAAACACTGGCCACTGTTGACACAACTGTGGGGACTGGGGCATAGCAGGCTGCCCCCTGCTGGCTGTGTATCTCAGTTCACTTGGCATCTTAACCTTGGCTATATAGAAAGTCCTTATCATGTTTTAGTTCCCTTTCATTTACATTCAGATTCTGTTCAGTTACTCTCTATCATATTTTATGTAAGTTGGATTAAAACAAAACAAAACACCATTTGTGGTTTGATTCTGGTGCAAGACAGTGAGTTTGTGTGAATAACAAAAATGATTTTAAAAGGGGTACATTCTCTCAGTCTTTGGGGACACGCACTTGCCGAATGCTGTCAGCCTTTTAGAGAGGGTAGCTCTGGCATTCAACAGGTCTCAGAATGATTTAATGTCCTTTTCCCTTTAACATTTTAATATGTTCTATTTCAAATGTATACAAAAGTAGAAAGAATAGATAATGAATCCTCAGCCTCAGTAATTATCCCCTTAAGCCAATCTCTTTGGACATACACTTTAGTCTACACCCTGAATATCACACCCACTACTGTATTCTCAAACAAACCCAAGACTTTGACCTTACATAGAAATATTTCCATATCCATTTCTGAAAGGTTAGGGCTTTTTATTAAAACAAAAACCACTATTCTGTTACCACATCTAACAGATAATTCCTTAGTATGTTCAAATAGTATTCAAATTTTCCCAATGCCTCATAAGTATTTCTTTGTATTATTTACTCATTTATTTATTTTTATTGATATCAGAGAGGAAGGGAGAGAGAAATAGAAACATCAATGATGAGAGAGAATCATTGATTGGCTGACTCCTACACACCCCTACTGGGGATCGAGCCTGAAACCTGGGCATGTACCCTTTCCAGAACTGAACTCGGGAGCATTGAGTCCACAGGCTGGCGCTCTATACTGTGAGCCAAACCATCTAAGGCTACTCATTTATTTTTATATTTTGTTTTCATCTGGATCAAAAGAAGATCCAGTCCTAGCCAGTTTTGCTCAGTGGGTAGAGCATCAGCCTGCAGACTAAGGAGTCCCAGGTTCGATTCTGGCCAAGGGCACATGTCTGGGTTGCAGGCTCAATCCCCTTCCCCTTGACCCCCAGTAGGGGATGTGCAGGAGGCAGCCAATCAATGATTCTCTCTCATCATTGATGTTTCTCTCTCTGTCTCTCTCCCTTCCTCTCTGAAATAAAAAACAAAGACTATGATTCCTTAAATGTTAAAATATAAAAAGATCCATATATTGCAACTGGTTGACATGTCTCTTAAGTATCTTTAATTTTTAAAGTTCTCTCTTTGTATTCCTCTTGCAAGTGCCAAATTATTTTCTTAAAGAAATGTGGGTGTTTTTTTTATAGTCTGGACAAACTGGAATTTTTCTATAATCTAGAGATTGGTGTATATATTATCTTGATATCATTTAACATTTTACCTCATCAGCCCCCCTCCCCCTCACACACACCACTTTTTTGACATGGATGAGATGAATTCAAAATATTGAGCTGGAACTCAAGGACTTCATATTAGATTGAATGTGATCTTCTTTTGAAAGGTGACTGTCTCTGGTGTTGCACTTTCTTTCTACAGATCCTGCCAGTCCAGCAGGTCACTCCTCAGTTTGTTTGGAGGGATGAAATGGAAGCAATAAATTCCAGAACACAAGCCTATTTACTTTCCAGTGTGTTAACTATAAACACCCATGCCTCGAGTTTCAGAACAGGCAGCATTTGTCTATACAAAGTGCACTCTTCTTCACAACAGCATTTAAATAACCAGAAGATGAAGACGAAGACGAAGACGAAGAAGAAGAAGAAGAAGAAGAAGAAGAAGAAGAAGAAGAACAACAACAACAACAACAACAACAACAACAACAACAGCAGCAGCAACAGAAAAAAATTTAAATATTTAGTATGTTACACCATGAGTTGGTTTAAGTCATTTCACAAAATCTTACAACAACAACAACAACAACAACAACAGCAGCAACAGAAAAAAAGTTTAAATATTTAGTATGTTACACCATGAGTTGGTTTAAGTCATTTCACAAAATCTTAACACAAACATCCTAGAGTGTTGATTTTAAAATGGCACAAGCTCCTTCAAAACTCTATGCCCCTCTATTCTTTTTCCTTCCTGTCTCACCTGGACCCTCAATCCACAAATGGTTTCATTAAAAAGTAATCTACTAGCTTGTTTAGAAGAAAATGCTGAGCTGTTTCCCAATTGGTGATTTGGTTCAGATCCATTTGGTCCACGCTCTCCAGCAATCACCTGACAGAACATTGACCTCAAACAATTAGGACAGTTCATTCAGTTAAAACAAAACAGGACTGCTGTTTACACGCCCTAGGTTTCCTATCCCATTGGGGACATATAATCAGTTCAGTTTTCTGAACTCTAGGGAGTTATTTGTTTCTTCCTCCTTAAGCAAGTTCTGGCCAATGAGAGCCCGAAGAAACAGCTGGTAGAGGAGCTTTTCCAGGGCACTTTGCAGAGCCTCTGCTTTTCCCACTTGGAAGCAGGCTTTCCTAAGTCTCCAAGGGGCCTGGTCTGGGAGCTTCTGTGCTGCCCCATGGGAGACTTTGCTCTTCCTCATCATCTTGCTTAACACCCAGGGTGTTCACTCTCTCTCCCCACTGGGTTGTACTTGTGTTAAATATTCTTGTTCGAAGAAAAACAATAGCAGGCCAAGGATTCTTTCATGCGTCACTTAAAAAAAAAAAAAAAAAAAAGGCGGGGGGGGGGGGCATTTCTTGAATTAGAATAAACAGAAAGAAAGGGTTTCTACTAGGATCTGGCTAGCTCAGGGGAGTGGGCTCTATGAAGAGGGTGATTCCTATCCTGCTGAGGGTTCTATGACCTTAGTGATCAAGAACTTGATTCCAGGCAAAATGCAAACCCCTCAGAGAGTGCAGAGGTGAACGTGTACATGCTCTGGAATCTTAAAAACCTGGAATCAAATTCTACCCCTGCCGTTTGGGGCAACTTGACTTCTCAAGGAATCAAGTTTCTCATCTGTAAATAAGGAAATTGAAATATATGCCTCACATAACTGTTGTCAGATAAAAATGAGATAGCATATCCAACTTCCATCAATTATATTAGGTTTCAAATTTCCTTCCTTCTTCTACCCCCAAGGGGTAATACAGTAAACTGTTTCTGAATCAATAAGATGAATTAGTTTGCCATAGCTGTCCCAAGAAGAACAGAGCTGAAATAAAATAATTAATAGATTTTGTCAGGGGAAAAGACTGGGAGACAGCACTAAAGGATAGGCACTCCCTGGGATTATAGGGATTTTAAAATAGAGGATGACAAGCCCTGACTGGTTTTCTCAGTGGTTAGAGCATCAGTCCTCAGCCCCAAAAGTTTCGGTTTCAATTCCCAGTCAAGGGCATGTACCTTGGTTGCAGGTTCAATCCCCAGCCCAGGTTAGGGCACATACCAGAGGCAACCAAACAACAACAAGAAGAAGAAGTGAAAAATTTGTCTCTCTCCCTCTGTTCCACTTTCTAAAAATTGATGGGAAAAAATACCCTCAAGTGAGGATTAAAAAAAAAAGAGGGTGACAAAAAAGGACTAGACTGTAGAAGAGCGGAGAAAGGCTCTTCTAGTCTAAAAAGTCAGGTGAACCCCCAAAAGTAAATGTCCTCTGTGCTGGCCATTTGCCCCATGCCAGTTCTGATTTCATACCTCATGTCTACCTTTTTGGAGACCTTTAAAATTACACATGAGTGAGAAAGATAAAATAACTCTGGTTGATATATTATTGCCATTTCAAGACAATATAAGATACAGGTTTAAAAAGTTTCAACTAATTTTCTTAGCCAAATAAATCTTTTATATAGATAAAAAATGGCAACATCAAAATCTTACAGGTTGAAATGGAATATCTATACCTTATTTTCTCTAGGAAAAATGAGTTCTCTCTTCCAAGGGATCCAGATAAACATCCTTGAAAATGTCATTTCATCTTAAGGATATATAAAATTGCACCCGTAAGGCAAAAATGAGAGAAGGGAATTAACCTAAATTTATTTCCATGAAAGTAGAAATATATTGGAATCCAGTTTTACTGAAGCAGTTGAAATATACAATTTAGTTTTTGTAGTCTCATTAAAGCTGTGGGTAGGTTTTATAAAAATTCATATTGAGTCTATAACACATTCTCTACTTTCCTGCATCAGAAAAAGGAAGTATGTAAGAACAAATAATTTAGTGCCTCTGAAGTATTCACTTCTTCATACAACAATTTGAATTGATTTGTAGGGATTCTGTTTCTCAGTTGAGGAATTTTCTGTCCATAAGTAACGTGCCCAATAGGTCAGTAAGTAAGGAGGTAGCTTAATTAAGAGGCCCACTCCAACCTGCCTGTCCCAAAATCCATGCTCTTTTTATTGCAACGCTCCACTCTGCTGTGACAACAAATGAACAACATGTGAGAAAGTGCTTAGTAGGGGTTTAGTGAATGTTAATTTTCTTAAATCCTTTCTTCTCCAAAACTTGTAATGCAGCTCATCATATTTATCAGTGCCTGGTTTCCACCAAAATTTAAGGATCAGAGGTTCTAAGTATCTATCCACAAGGATACAGAGTTAGAGAGGGGCAAGGCATTTTCTGAGAGTATTTCTCTCTCTCTCTCTCTCTCTCTCTCACACACACACACACACACACACACACACACACTAAATTGAACACACAGGATTCAAGATTAAGGGCTAAATGGAAAAAATAAACTACATCTAATAGGTCTATATGAAAGTGGAAAATGAGTGTTTTAGAATACCCCTATCCCCCAAATAGCAAATAGATATAGTTAGAGAACTGAAATTATGGAGGCAGAAGATTTTTGGGGAGAAAGAGATAAAATCTGGAAGGGTTGTTATATCTACCAGCAGGAAGCAGCAGCCTGGCCACCAATCCCAGCAGAGAACTTTGCACATGATAGGTGCTCAAAAACATCTGTGGAATGACTTATTCAACTTGGCCATTCCCTAGCAGTTACAGCTTGTCATGCATGCGTTTGACTACACCATTTGCTTCTTTATAATGCAAGTGGCTGAAAGGAATACATATTGCTGTAGTCTAGTTAAGTCAACAAATGAGAATAGCAGGTAAAGCTTGATAGTTAGTGTAGAGCAGTGGTCCCCAAACTGTGGCTCGCAAGCCATGGTCTGCTGCTTTGTTGACTAATGAGTTTGCGGGCCACTGGATAGGGGCTTAATCACAAGGAGTAACAACAGCCTATAATTATTGGAATCGAGAGTCTAGGTAGAGTGTCCTTTGTCCTACTTCCTGAGGTGAACTGGAATCTTTATCAAAGGCCTTAGGTCAGGCCCTTCTGAGCAGTTAGCTTACGACGCACTGAGAAATGTTATTCAGAGTTTAGTTACTCACACCACCAAAGTAAGGGGGAAAGTGAAAAATAATCTGTAGAAGTTCCCAAGGTATCTAGGGCTTGTTCTGGAAATTGACAAGCTGAGCTCCAGAAAGGCAAAGTTTATGTGTACTTCTTTCCTAAATTCCTAAATTAAAGTTGAAGAACAAATTAGGACACTAGTTTTTATGAACTACTGTCACCTATTCTGTGCAAAACATTTTTTAGATTAAGAGATGTTTCTTAAACATGTTTTTTCCCTTTCTTAACATTTTTAAAGCATATTCTGAAAGAAATTTAACATAAGCTTGTTTCCTTTACTCATCAAACTGATGCCTGTTAATTGGAGTTGATGGACAAATATCTTTCCATTAAAAACAGGAAATTATGTGGGGGGTTTTTTCACTTGATTAAAACTTGGATTTAAAATACGTTGCCCTAAATCTTCAAGTGAGATCTAAATAAAAACAAGCATTTTCTACAACTTGCTCTCAATCTCATGCTTGGCTTTCAGAGCTCCTTGACATGTGCAATACACCTTTTAGTGAGAATCCTGGGGGACAATGGTGATACTGAAACCACACACACACACACAAAGTCAACTTCCTCTGAAGCCTGTGAATTAACTCTTTAAGATCCCTTAAAGCAATTTAAGGACTAGCTGTTTATTCTGGTCAGAAAAATTGGTTGGAATCTTTACCACCACCTAGAGGTCATTGAACTGAACTGGGGGGGGGGGGGGGGGGGGGAAGTGTCATTAAAGGTGACTTAGAAGTCCCAGACATATTATATATATATTCAGTCCCTTGGGGGAAACAAATGATCCTCAGAAAAGAGGTTGTTTCCAGCCTCCACATATAAAGCAGGTCAAGGAATGAGGAAGATCACCTAGGAAAGAGGTTATCCAAGAATATTTCTGACTTAAGTTAAAGTTGCCATTTCTAATAGCAGCAACTACAATTTGAAGATACATGTTCAACTCCTGCTCCAGGGGGGCAGCCATCAACATCATCATTGTGCTACCTGGTGGAGAATGGCACTAGAGCCAAAAAGAAAGAAATATGTTGGGATTTAACCTGTTTATGGTTGTAGGATTCTTTATATTCTAGTACTGGTCGTTACTGATTTAATTAAGCAAGACCAAAAGTAAGTCAAAAGATGCAAGTTTAATATGTCTTCCAGAATTTTATTTCCTGAAAATAAGGAGTATTTTTTTTTTTTTTTATTGTTTAGGGAACAGATCAAAAACTTCCCACCTGAGAATTTGACTTAGCTATAAAAAAAATAAAAAATAAAAAGGACATTTTGCCATCATGCAACAACATGAATGAACCTAGAGGGTATTTGTGCTGAGTAAAATAAGTCAGACTGAGAAAGACAAATGTCACATGCTTTTACTTAGATGTAAAATCTAAAAAATAAAATAGATGAACAAACAAAACAGAAACAAACTCATAGAGACAGAGAACAAACTGATGATTATCAGAAGGGAGGAGGGTTAGAGGGATGGATAAAAAGGAGAAGAGATTAAGAAGTACAAATTGGTAGTTATGAAATAGTCATGGAGAAATAAAGTATAGCATAAGGAATATAGTCAATAATAGTAGCTATGTATGGTATCAGATAGGTAGTAGATGTACTGGGATAAGCACTTAAGTCATACAAATATCTAATCACTATCTGTACACCCTAAACAAATATGTCAATTGTAATTGAAAAAATAAAAATTATCAGTCACTGTTAAATTTTTTTTCCCATTAGTCATTTGAGAGGAAGAAAAGGAAATAAAAAAATAAGAAGGATCTCTTTTTCTTCTGTGTGCTACATTAAAAAAAATTATGATTTAGACTTCTACAATTTAGACTTTGCCTCTCAGTCAGAATCTCAGTCCATTGGCATGTACACAGCCATCAGTTTTAACTAAAGTTGCTGATGACTCTGAAACCACTGTAGGTCTACTCAGGTTTTGAATGGACTTTTTCTCTGTGGGACACTGGCAAAAACATTAGTTCTGAGCCACCGGATTCCAAGGCCCTTCCCACAACCAATTACACATTCTGGTGGAGGTTCTAGAATTGACTCCTTTCTGCAGTGGGGTTTAGGACCTGCGGCCAATGGAGCAGGCTATTATCTAGTCTGTAGGGAACCTCACTAATCCATAGCTACTTAATCAAGGTCCTCCCTGGAGACCAGGGGAGCTTGTGGATACCTCCCCTGCCCTCTCCCTTTAATCCTCTCCAAATCACAAGTATCTCCCTAGAAAGAGCTTATATACATGTCTGGAGTCACAGCCTTAGTGGTTGTTACCCAAGGAATGGGCCTTAAATTGTTGACTCTGAGAGCCAACAGGGCTTGCATTCTCAAATCCTACAGGAGAGTAGCAAACAAAGAAACTGCTCTTAATGGGCTCAGGGGTAACCTCATGGCATTATACCTGGACCAGGCCCAGAGAAAGCAAGCAAAAAATGCCCATATTTTAGTTTTTCTCTGGAAGTGGCCTAACTACACACTTTTTTCCAGCTGTTGTTTGAAGGTCTGGTTCTAATCAATCTGCATCTGGATGCTGGCTGAAATCCTCCCCTTTGGGACACTGATAGGTTTCATACACCCTCAATTCTTGGATGGCACCAAGAACAAGGTGTTTTCCAGGTTTGAGAGAAAACTAAGAGTCAGATTGATTGATGAGGTTCATCTGGCACACAAAATCACCCTTTCAAGATTTGAAAAAAGGGGCTGTTTTATCTAATGCAAAGAAACCCACACAGAGAGTTGAGGAAAATGAATAAATAATGGCCCAGCTGGTGAGGCTCAGTGGTTGAGCATCAACCCAGGAACCAAGAGTTTGCCAGTTTGATTCCCGGTCAGGGCACATGCTTGGGTTGTGGGCTTGATCATCAGTATGGGGTATGCAGGAGGCAGTGGATCAATGATTATCTTTTATTGATGTTTCTATCTCTCTATCCCTCTCCCTTCCTTTCTCTCTAAAAATCAATAAAAATATATATTTTAAAAAAAGGAATAAACACATGTTCCAAAACAAACAACAAAATAAAACTTTTGAAAAAGACCTACATGAAACAGAGATAAGTTATTTACCTGACATAGAGTTCAAAATAATGGCCATAAAGATACTCACTGAAGACAGAAGAAAAGTGAGAACTTAAGCAAAATAATAGAAAATACTAAAATATACCAAACAGAAATCACAGATCTGAAGAATATAATAACTGAACTTGAAAATTCAATAGAGGGGTTGAACAGCAGATTAGATCACACAGAAGAAAGGATTAACAAACTCAAAGACAGGGCAGTGAAATCCATTCAGTCAGGGGGGTAAAAAGGAAGAAGAATAAAAAAGAGTGAAGAAAGTTTAAGAAACTTATGACAGACCAATATACATAGTCCCCCACTTATTCACAGAAGATACATTCCAAGATCCCAGTGGATATCTGAAACTACAGATAGTACCAAACATGGAAAATGTTTTCTGTTCATGTTTTCCAGCCACAAATTTAATGCCTTTTCCATATTAATAAGCACTTTTACATACTGTGGTCATAACTTTTACAGTTTGAAGTGCAACAATAATACTACCACAAGTTTATTTTTCCATCTTTACAGTTTCACAGAGAGAAAAGAAAAAAAATATATATTTTTATTGATTTCAGAGAGGAAGGGAGAGGGAGAGACAGTTGGAAGCATCAATGATTAAAGAAAATCATTGATTGGCTGCCTCCTGCATACCCCCCACTGGGAATTAGGCCCAAAACTCAGGCATGTGTCCTGACCAGGAATCGAACCATGATCTCCTGGTAATAAGTCAATGCTCAATCACTGAGCCATGCTGGTAGAATGAAATTTGTTCTTATCATAGATTTTACCAACCTCAGTACATGATTACTTTTTCTTTCCTTGATAAAATTGAGAACTTTTGCTTTTCCACTTTACAGCTTCTCTTTGGCCTATGCAAATTGCCAGCATTACTACACATTGGAGCCATTTTTAAGTAAGCATTACTCAAATGCAAGCACAGGAATCAGGAAAGTCAATTTGATAACTAAAATGGCTCTTAGGTGATTAACAGATGAATAATGTATACAGATGGATATATTGGCAAAGGATAATTTATATCCAAGCAGGATGGAGTGGCATGATACAAGATTTCATCATACTATTCAGAATGGCACACAATTTAAAACTTATGAATTGTTTATTACTAGAATATCTCATTTAGTATTTTTAGACTGTAGTTGATTGTGGTAACTGTAACCACAGAAAACAAAAACACAAATAAGTTGAAACTATTATGCATTGTAGAGGTCTCAGAAGGAGAAAGGGGGGCAGAAAGCTTATTGAAAGAAATAATGTCTAAAATCTTTTCTAACCTGGGGAAAGAAATAGACATCCAGATCCAGAAATCTAATGAATTCCAAACAAGGTGAATCCTAGAAGACACACACTAAGAAACATTATAATTAAATTGTCAAAAGTTAAAGATAACAAGAGTATCTTAAAAGCATCAAGAAAAAAGGAACTTGTTACATACAAGATAACCCCAATAAAACTATCAGCAGATTTTTTTCAGGAGAAACTTTGCAGGCCAAAAGGGAGTGGCAGAACATGTTCAGAGTGCTGGAAGAAAAAACTGCCAACCAAGACTACTGTATCCAGCAAAGTTGTTCTTCAGAATTGTAGGAGAGAGAGTTTTCCAGACAAGCAAATGCTGACTGGCTTTTAAAAAAAAAAATGTAAAAGGAAGCTCTTCAAGCAGAAATAAAAAGACACTAATTAGTACCAGGAAAAGATGCCAATGTATAAAACTCACTGATAAAGGTAAATATATAGTTAAGTTCAGAATACTCTAAAGTTGGGAGGTTATTCTAGTATAAAGATTAAAAGAAAAAACATGTTAAAAAACATGTAAATATAATAACTTGTCACACAATGTAAAAAGGTATAAATTGTGATATCAAAACCATAAATTGAAGGGGGAGAATGTACAAATCTAGAGTTTTGTATATATTTTAAGTTAAGTTGTTATAAGCTTAAAATAGACTGTTATCAATATAAGAACTACATATATAAAGGGCTAATATGCTAAAATGTCTGACCATCTGACCAGTCACTATGACACACACTGGCCACCAGGAGCAGACACTCAATGCAGGAGCCACTGTGATGCACACAGAGAAATGGCACGGTGGATCTGGTGTCCACAAAGCAACAGCCAGCTTCCCCCAAGTGGAACACAGGCCCCACCACCACCCCAGAGTGACACCCACCAAATTGCAGCCAATGCTGCCAAGACTCTATGGCACAAAATGCAGCTATAGTCCAGCCCAGCCTGGAAACTGAGGCTGTGGGTGCCAGGTAATGATGTCATGTAGCAATGCCCAGCTTTCTATCCCTAGTGACGACTAGCCTCCTTTCAGTTTCTTTAGCCCAGGACCACAATTTGCTTTATAGACAGGTACAAACATTTCATACTTCACAAATGTCTATGAAGTTTTTCACATGTCTCATCTCATTTGATCTTCACAGAAGTCCTGGAGTAGGTAGATAGGAGAATCAGTGGAATCCTATTTTCTTTCATTAGCTGGAAAATGAAGATTTAGTAAATTTAGAAACTTGCCATACTGAAAATAAATAAGATATGGTGGACCTTGAAAATGACTTCAGGCTTTCTCACTGTGTAGAATATAGTCAAACGCTGCAATTTAATATTTCACTCTTTGTTCTTCCTCTGAGATCTACAATAATAATCTGCTTGGTGTTGATATTTACTGCTGTGTTGCTGACAATTACCTGAAAGAGAAGTTGGGGAGCTTCACTGAGCTGAAAAATGTTTAGTTACATCAGAACACAGGTCTAATTAAGCAAGTTTATTCTATATCTATTGTATAAAAGGCTAAGTTGACTCTTGCATGCACAATACATATAAAGCTCTTGCTGGTGCCAATCACATTTGTGAGTTTCAATCTGTCATTGTCTATCATGAATTTGGTTGACACTTCTATTATAAAGAAAGGGAAAATAGCAATATTAAAATATTTCTTCTAACTAATTTTCTTTTAATGTGCATGAATTTGTGAACCAGGCCACTAGTATTTCATAAAAAGATGAAATAAGTCACCATCCTAGGACCAAATCATTACAGTGCCACCTAGTGGTCCAAACTTTTGCCCACAACAGCCTACTGTGAGTGGAGCTGAATGGAGCTATCCCCATTACCATAGGCTATGTAGAGAGTGAGGAAGGTGAGGGCAAGCAGACTTCCTCATGCTTTTGGTGTGCTGTGTTTGGTATAATGAATGATTGCTTGATGACCAATTTGAGTTGAGGTTAGTGAGAAAAATTAACAGAACCAATTCCCTTCCCAATTTGGATGATTTGAATATTAATATAATAAACTGTGTCCAGATTGTTTTCATTACATGTCACTGGAAAGTATGTACTTTTTTCAGGTTTGCCCATTTTTGTGTTTGAAAGTATGGTGGGGTATCGAATGGTCTTCTGTGATTAGAAGTTTGTCTCTTTATAGTGATGCCAGGGAAAAGTCGGCCTCAGAAATCTCAGAGCATTTCATCCTTCCACTCAAGAAAAGTGTCTTCCACCCAATGAGCTTCTTTGAAACATGAGGACAATACAGTTCACTGAGACACTCTGCTAGTAATTAACTGCCTTGGGGCCCAGAGTACTAAGATGAAAGCTTGGCATCCTTCTTTCATTTACAAAGAAACCATTCAGACTTCTTTTGATTAAAGCAACCAGAGTTGCCGGAAAAATTAGTACCTTTAAAAACATGAGCCAAAAGTAAGTTTGAGACATCTCTTTCAAATTAATCAAAATTAGAATGTCAAGGAAAATGCAGTGGGAGAAGTTTGGACATGCTATATATTTGCAGTAAACCAGCTTTCAATAATAACTAAGATAATATGAGGAAAATACACTGCCATGTGGATGTCAGAAAGTGTCAAATAAATCCAGTTTGGTGAGAATTAGATTGATTGAGTTGGAATCATGCAAAGGTGAGGGTCTCTTGAAACACTCTTGGGAGTTATAAGACTAGACTAGAATGGTTACAGAAATATCAGTGCTATGTAAAGAGAGTCTCAAGATTTCTCCTATACCATAGATACTCCAAGATGAGCACCAAAACTGAAGTGTAGGTTGTTCAACCTAAAGGAAACTTTGTAACATATAAGGGAAGCAAGAAGTGAGTGGGTAGGAGAGCATTAGAGCCCGAAGAGTGCCAGAAGCCAATTCCAGCATGTCAGCAGGGCTGAATCATCTGGAAATGGCTAAAAGGAATTTCCCCAAACCTGAAAAGGATACATAAATTGCTTGCTTGCTGCCAGACAGCTGAGGGCATCTCAATCTACATGTTATTGCCTCCTGTTGGCCAAACACCTGAACAGCCAAAGGCAGTTTCTCCCAAACTTGATAATCTGATAATGGATTCTGTATCTAACCCTACCCTTTGATGTGTATATCTCCACCTTGCCTTAGGACAATTTGTGTTAATAAAACACAAGGGGTCCTGCGACATGGAGAACTTAGTTTCTTTAGCTAAATCTCATCTGACTCCCTATAATGTCTTTCAAAATTATGTTTCAGCTCTGGACTCTTATTTAATTTATACACAGTCCCTTCTCCAGATTTCTGAACACCTCCTTGCAGATGCCAAGAAATACTACTGGTGTTAAAAGAGTCCACTGCCCTGATGCTAATTTCAAGATGCACACCCTAACTAACATAACTCCTTTCATCCTTAAAAGGCCCAGACTGTGCATTTTTTCATTAAGAAAACTACAACTCAGAATCTACTTACATTACACTGTAACCTGGGACCCCCATATTAAAACTTACAGAGGCTTCGGTTTTGTGATTCCAAACAGAAATGCCTGAGAAATTTGATTTTTTTTCTTATAGATTTGAGGGTAGGTAAAAGCAGAAATAAATACTCAATAAAAGTACCTTTACCTTTATTATATGAAAACCTATATTTCTCTAAGGATAATGGTGATTGGTGATCAGAATTATGACTAACTAGAAACCAACTAACTAGGGATATCCAACTGCTTAGACTTAAACAGGCAGTCAGACATTGCTCTCACAATCCAGGACTGTTGGCTTCCAACTGCTCGCCTGCCTGCCTTATTGCCCCTAACCACTTCTGCCTGCCAGCCTGATCACTCCATAACAACTCCCCTGCCAGCTTGATTGATACCTAACTGCTCCCTTGCTAGCCCAATTGCCCCCAACTGCCCTCCCCTGCTGGTCATCTTGGGTAGTCCATCTTGTGTGTTGGAGTGATGGTCAATTTGCATATCACTTCTTTATTATATAGGATTATAACCATTTGTTGAAATGGTTAGATGCAACATAAAGCATTGGTTCTAGGGAATTTAGTTGTTTTTTATGATGTCATAGTACTTCAAACTGCACCAAGTCCCTAGACACCCTTTATAACATGCAATCAAAAATACTGTTATGTGTGCAGAAACAAAGACATATGTTTTTAAGTGAAAGAGCCAATGGCATCCAGAGTGACTGGGTACATCATCTTATGACTCTTATCCTGTTTCAGGACACCACTGAATAAAGCTCTCTGCCAACCTTGCCCTTTCTGGTGATTATCTATTAATGAGGCCTAGCTTTCCTATGGAGTTTTAATTACACTTGGTTGAGTTTATGCTAATTTCACATTAGTGAAATGGCCTTGTCTTGAACTTATAGAAGAAAAAAATGTCACTGGAGAGGAAGGACTTGCCTGAAGAGACTGACGACTATGACCACACTTCCCATATCACTGAAAAGACTGGATTCCTTGATGGTTTTTCATTTTATTATTTAACTGCCCTTTCTAAAAAATCAGTCTCCTCTTTCATCTCTCCACCATGGAAACTGTAAAGAGATATAAGTTCTTTAAGTTGAAAGTTGATAATAAAGAACAAATTCTTGATTTAAAATTAAGCATTTTCAGCTTGAAGGCTGTCCTGTCTTTCTGTAGCCCTAAGTGTATATGCTTGGCTATTCATAGTGACCCAACCTGCTCTTCTGGTACATTTCCACCAGAAAGACCGCTGGGAGCAAAAGAAAAGTGTGGTCTCTCTATCCAGCTTCTTATTCTTTTACTGATTTATAATAATTAAGATTGAATTGAGGTGACTTGAAATGAATTTAATTGAAATGTTTACAATGATGGCTGTTTTATGCTTAGGGAACAAACATTTACTTATTCAAATTTATTCATGCAAGAATATTTTGTCATCATAAGTGCATGGTCAAACAAAAGTCATTTATAAAATGTATCCCAGTGTACAGTGTGGATGAAAGAAACATTTGGAAATCCAAAAAATATAGAGCCCAAACTTGCCAAATAAGAATAACAGGGTTTAATCTTACCATCGCAGTAGAGAGGGAACCATATTGAAACGCATGAAAAACTACATCTAAAATTTAGCATCTTGAAAATGTTTTTATTTTATTTACAGAGGCTTGTATTTCTGTGCAAAGGATTTTAGAAAAGGGCTACATTCTTGGAGAAATGCTTAAAAATACTGAGGTTTTTGAAAGCGAAGCATGCTCCAGAGTAGGCTTTTCATTTTGGTTTTCGGTGGAATCATTTCCAGAACACAGACCATTCAAGTTCATAAAATACAAGCTTGAGTTCCAGCAGTATTGACTTGGAGCAGATTTCACTACTCAGTCCAGAACAAACACTTGAAAGAACATACACAAACAAGGCTTTAATCCCAACTTCAAGTTGTCCAGGGACAAGCCATAGGTGTTCAGAGGTCTGGGGTAGGAAACCGGGGTACTCTAGCCAGAAGTAAAAGTAAGTGTGCCGTAACATCTCCCTGCAGAGGAATGAGTTACCCATCTGGCCTCAACCAACCAGCTTGATTTGGGACTTTTGGCAACATTTACTAAATCCTGGCACCATCCAAAAATCCAGAGGAACAACTGCTTATTTGGTGCAGATGGCAGAAAGAAAGATCAGATGAGAGACCTGCTTTGATACTCTGCTGATTTTCTCCAATAGAATTTCCACAAAAGTTAAGACCATGTTTTTTGTTTCTGTTTGTTGGAAGCAATGTCCATTTCTCTGTGTCTGGGGTATTTTGCAGAAGGGGGAAGGATGTCTCTGCATCAGTAAACTTAGAATATCTGCAAATTCCAGTACAGAGACAGAGTAAGCCCCAAGGCCCAGGGCATTTAGTCTTAGGGTATGATAATTACTTAGGTAACGAATCTAAGCTGAATTTGTCTTATCCTAGAACACCAGTAAAATGAGCCAAAAATAAAAGCAATGGGTCTAGATCAGTCACCAAGTGAATATTCTCAGCCACTTTCAAATGTTAGTCATAATTTGGCAAAGAATGTGACTGGGCTCTTCTGAGAAACAGGGATAGTCTGATGGATAGACTCCTGGGTTAAGAAACACAAGGAGAAAATTGTGTTCCTTCTGCTCAGCCAAATGGATTTGTACTACTTTATTCCAAAATATTGTTCCTCTTCTCATCTCTGTTTCCTTACTTTTGCTACCTGAAAGACTTGAAATGCCCTCACTTAAGACCTCTGTCTGTTGACTCCCTACTCATGCTTCACTATCCACTCAAATGCCACCTTCTTCATGAGTTCTTTCCAGCCTGAAGTTACTTTTCCTTCTTTTGGGCCTTCCTGTCTCAGGGTACTTGGGTATTTCTTTGCACTGATATTATTAGTAAGCTTATTTTACTTACCTTACTAGATTGTAAATGCTTAAGAAAAAATGTGTGTACATATATCTTATTAATGCATGTTAATAGTAATGTTTATTATTAGTATTGTTATGATTATTTGAATCTCCCTTGCCTGCTATAGTCTCCTGACCAAAATGGATATCAAATGCTTTGATATTAATTCAATACACTAAGCACCACTGCCTGGGACAGGGAAAGACCTACCTATAGAAGTGGTCATTCCACTTTCCTCTAAGAATGTAATTTCTTGAAGACTACTCATATAATCAAGATGTCAGCAGAGTCTCACTGCACTGTGCCACCCAGAGATCTTATAATCTTGTCTAAATCCTAATTCTATTGTTTGAGATCATCCAAAACCTTCCTCACAAATTCTGCAAATTCTTGTACCAAGGTTCCTCCTGCATCTCTCAGCCTCAATTCTCTTGCCTCCAGGCCCACTGTCTGTTTTTTATCACCTTAAACAGCTTGTCAACCCATCTCTTCTCTCATTTCAGCAAGAAGTTCAACTAGAGCAGCAAGCGTCTGCAATGGTTTCATAGACTTTATTCATATCACAGCATAGGAGTGTTCTGGCAAGTTTGGGCTTCTCTACCATTCAATTTCTGCTTTCCCTCACCCTTCTGGAAGTATAAATAAATCCCTTCTCCTTTGCCTTATGTTGACAACTATACCCACACCAGGTCCCTTGGGGTTCTCACTTATTATCTCAAAGGGCTTGGGAAAGCCATGGCTTAAGTGTCTTACTTTAGTAGGATAAATAAGTAATAAAATTAAACATATTAAACTGGATATTAGACCTAAGAAAATAGCTAAAACCCAAAGTAATTAGTTGAAAGTTAAAGAATGGCCTAACTTATTCAGTACTTCTGGGTTAGATGAGGATACTCTGAAAATAGCTCCTTTTATGACCTTTGAAGGGTTCCTAATAAGACCAAATATTTCTCTTCCTTGAATATAAATACTTTCCTTTAAATATCCTTGAAATGTTTTATCAACATCTAGGGCTAAAACACTATGTACCTTCGTTCATTATCAAAAAAAGAAGCTAAATATTTTTAAATGCTTGTAATATTTTTAAACCACTGTGTCAAAAAACCAAACGTACTTTCTGACTTCCTGAATTGTAGAAAGAAGAGAAAAAGCTGTGTTAAAAATAAAGTGACTTCTGCTGGAACTATAAAGGAAAGAACAGAAAGGAAGTAATAGATACTAAGTACTTTTGTGTATGTGCCAAGTGCTGCACTAGACATGTTATCTGACATCTCATTTAATCCTGAGAACCAATCTCCTCAGAGTAGATATTCTATTGTTGCCCGCACTTTAGAGATAAGGAGACGGAGGTGAAGACCACATCGGACCCATGACCATAGTGCTCACTCTTTTTAATGTGGTTCAGTTTAAACAGGGGATTGAGTAGTTAGTCTCCTTACAGAAATAACATCCGAGATAATGAACACACCCTCCTCCCCACACACACACACACACTTAACTGCAAAATTCCAAAGATTCTTTGCCTGCAAATTATTAATCTGTAACTCATAAATTCTTAGGGAGTTTTGTTTGTATGAGGATTATAGTTAAGACATACTCATTTGTAGGGGGAAATATATTTCTAATATTTCCTTGGATAGCTACTAGTCTGAAGGGCAAAGAGCTATGGATGGGATTGTTTACATTCCTTTGTTATCTGCCTCTTATCACGTTTTGTGTAAAATCATTAATACAGGAGCTGATAAATAGATCATTTTAAAATTTAAAGGGATTTTAGAGGTTATCTAGTCAAATGTTTCTCAGATGTTGATCGGTATACAGACTACATCAGAATCACATGGTTAGTGTTTTAAAATTACAGTATTCTAAGCCTCTCCCTAGGCCTTCTTTAACAAAATCTTCAGGGCAGCACACTGAGAATCTGCATTTTCAAGTTTTTCATTTGATTGTCATGCATAAACCAGCTTGAAACCCTTCATCCAAGCCCATCTGTACTTCAACAAAGTCCCCTCCAACACCCTTTCACACACACACATACACACATGTAGGCAGCTTCACTATAAACACATGTAAGAACAGATCATTTACAGCCTCAGAGAAAGTTTGTTTTTATTTTTTTAATGTGATAACCCTACTGTTTTGAAGGTTTTTCTTAATTTAACTTAAAATATGTCATTTTAAAACTTCCATTCATTTGTCTCAATTCTGTCCTTCAAAAGATACGTAGAATACAAGGAATCCTTCAGAACATGAGCCTTTAAATATTCAAAGACAGCTAATAGAATTTCCCTTAGGCCTTTTCTTCTCTGAGCAAAAGTCAGTCCTTCAATCCTTTGTTATAGGTCTCAAACTCAATGACATTCCCTCTATTATAAAGAAAGCAGGTGAAGAGATTACCCAAAAAAACATATATAGTAACACATAAATATAGACAACTGTGTGGTGATTGCCAGAGGGGGTAAGGGGTAGGTGGAGGAGGGAAAAAGGGGGAGGGGATATAGTGACAAAAGAGACTTTGCTTGGGGCAATGGGAGCACAATGCAGTGTGCAGATGATGTTTTATTGAGTTGTACACTTGAAACCTGAAAGGTTTTGAAAATCAATGTCACCCAATAAATTGAATTAAAAACAAATTTATAAAAATAAGTTTTAAAAAATATAGTTCATAGGTCAAGCCCACGTGACCAACAAATATAAAAATGAACTAGTAGTAGAGAGTCAAATTAAAATAACAGTGTCATATTATTTATATCGATCAGAATGATAAAAATTAAAAACAGCAATAATATTTATTGTTGGTGGAGACATAAAGAGAAGAATATTATTTTATACTCCTGGGGAAAATGTATAGTCACAAAATTTCTGGGGGGAAAATCTGCCACATCTGTTAAAGTTGAAACTAGATATAAACTTTGATTCAGCAATCCCACTTTTGATCCTGTATCCCATGGAAATTAAAAACTTATGTACAAGAAAAATGACAAGTTTTGGCAAGAGTGTGGAACCACACTATCATACATTCCTGGTAGAAGTGTAACTTGATACAATCACCTTGAAAACCTGTCTGTTAATGTCTTTTAAATCTAAACATATGTATATGTTGTGATGTAGCAATACCACTCTTTGTATATGCCCTGCAAAGACGTAGACTTATATGTTTACCAGAAGAAATGTAGAAAAATGTTGACTGAAGTACCATTTATATAAATCTAAACCTGGAAGACATCCAACCACTTATGAAGAGTAGAATGGACAAGTTACATATTCATGTAATAGTAAACTGTACAGGAATAAGGATGAGCACATTATAGCTCCACACATCAATATGGATGAACCTCACATAAAAAAGCCAGGCATGAGAGAGTATAAGGGCATGATTACATTTATATACAGTTCGAAAAACACGTACAATTCAGGGAAGTCGGGAGGCTGGTTGTCAATGACCAGAGGAGGCACCAGGAGTGCTTCTGGGAGGTGGTAATTTCAGTTTCTTGGCCTGGGTGCTAATTATATGAATATGTTCTGTTTTTAAAAATTCATGGAGCTGTATACCTCCAATTTGTGCACCAAATTGTTATGTTCAAACAACAGTCACATGCATAAGATTTTTAATGCATTGTTCTTAAGAGAAAAACGATGGTTCTAAATGAATTACTATGTATCCATATTATAAATATTATACAGTCACTTAGATGAGTGAATTGGTATTATGCCAAGTGATTTAAAATTATTTTCATGAGATATTAATGGATAAGGAAAGTAAGATGAAGAAAATTATATGTAGCATCCCATTTTGGCAAACCAAAGTAAGAACAAAGCACACATTGTATATGTTAAACACTTAATCCTTATAACAACCCTATGATGCTCATGGGATTATTATCCCCTCTTACAAACAAAGAAACAGAAGCAAGCTAGATTAAGTGATTCACCCAAAGTCACAATGCTGGTAAATGGTAAAATTCCTAGAAGCTAGAGATTTCTATCATGGCAATATTGAGCCACATAGAGAACTTCTTTTATTATTATTGAGTCATTAACCAATTTTTTTTCTTTTTTTTTTTTTTAGAAATGGATGCTCTGTATGATGCAAGCCAGCTAATCTTACCATCCAGTTAATGTTTAAACATTCTTTCACAAGACTAATACTAGCTAATATTTATGGACCACTTACCTCTGGCACAGGTCTAAGCCCTTTACTTACCTTTCCATTAAACAACCCAACCACGCATGAAGAAATACTGCTGATAGTCTACATCCTGTAGATCAGTACCAAGTTCTGTGCCTCATCTTCTCCACCCAGTCCTACTGCCCCCTTAATGGAAGTCACATGCTCTGAAGTCAGCAGATCTAGGTCTATATCAAGTCCCCACCTCTTACCAGTCATGGGATTTGAGCAAGTTATTTAGCTTCCACTTGAAATTCTATAACAAGATCTTAATGGAGTGGTGAGGAACACGTGAGTAAAGGATGAATTAGGAACATACCCTCTGGAATATTGCAGGCCACTTGTGAATGTTAATGACCTTTTGAATAAGGAATACCCTTTCTCTCTCATATTCCATTCTCATGAAAGTCTATTAAAGATAGGAAAAAATACTGTTCTATTTCATTTTTAAAACTGTAGCAGTACAGCTTTGTAGCACAGAGATGACTAAGTTCTGCAGACTTCATACTTATACTATTTATTGAGTACTTCTGTGTGCAGAAACTGTTATGTATTTGATATATTATCTCACTTAATCCTCCTACCTCTAAAGGACAATCAGTACTCATATTGGCATTTAACATTTATTCCAACCTTCTTCTGGTGAGCTTTTCTCTACTATAGAGGCTAGAAACCTAAAAACTACATTTTCCAGACTGCCTTATATCTAGAGTTCTGGCTGGGATTTGTGATTCCCAAGTTAGATGAGATTTGGAAGGCAGAAAAGAGGTAGAGGCCTTACTGCTGATGTTTTCACTGACGATAGGATAATGGAGGTGTGTGCTTTTCACTGACATACGTTGATGCTACATGGAGTTAGGCAGGGCATGGGGCATTCATCTCACTGATACCAATTGTGTAGGAATGGTGAAACAGCAATCTCCTAACCATGGTGCTTCCTAATTGTAAGGACGCCTGAGGCACAAAGATCTAGTGGCTTCCTGGGAAGAGGCAAGAGAACCCTTTGACTCATTTCTGAGGTTGGCTTTTGGAAATCTCTCTCTATACACACACATACACACACACACACACACACACACACACACACACACACACATTAATTTCTTTTCTAAATTTGACAGTATTTTGAAGACATCATATCTATTTACTCCTTTTACTAAATATCTATTTTCTAAGAACAAAAGAGTTATCAAATTCAGGAAATTTAATATTGACAAAATACTTTAATGTACAATCATACACCAATTCCATCAACTGTCCTAATAATAACTCGCAGAGCAATTTTTGGTGCATAATCCAATCCAACAGCACATTGGTATTCTTTGGAGCTTGTAAGGAACCAGTACATTATTTTAAAAATATTTATTTATTACAGAGTAATTTATTTTTAACGTGGGCTTTACATAAAGTTTTTTTTCATGGATAGGCCAACCTATTCCCATTTAAGAGATCAGTCCAGTCCTGAAAGGACCAGATTTGTAAAGGTAAATTTCCTTACCCATTTGGTGCAGCATCAAATTGCTCTTTTCAATGCAAATTAAATAAATAAATAAATAAATAAATAAATAAGGGAAAGATTTGAACCATCTGTTTATTGTGTGCCGTGGCCTAAGAGGTGAGGGGAAACAAACTAGTTTTCACTTTTCTGTCAAAATTCTGGCATGTGGACCTTTTGTTTTCTCAATTAATTGTAGGATCTTGATTGATGAATGGGCATTCTTTAACCTGAGCTGACCATTTGGAATTTAAAATTAGCATTGTAATTATATTTACTGGGCCACTGATTGAAGGGAAATTGCACTTTGCTGATGAATTTGCATGTTGTGAAATGGGTCATGGTAGCAGATGGCCTTCCAAAAAATAAGAAATAACACTAGAGTTGGTTGCTCTCTCTCCTGGCTTTCATAATGGAGCCCTGCTGTATGAGAGTGTGAGTGCTTGAATCAGGTCAGGGAAATTTGGAGTGTCAGGAGAGGTAAACAAGAGGAGCAATAAGCTGTCAAAGAATAATATTGTGATCTTAAAATAAATCGCCATATATGGAAATACTCATATAAAGCTAAGGCTGGGTGTTAAATTATAACTAACATTTATTTACTAAATGTTCACTCTCAGGCACTATTCTGGATACCTTGCATGTATTATCTTATTTAATCTGTACCAGAAACCTATGAGTAACGATTATTACAGTCTGCATTTTATAAGTAAGAAAATTGAGATTCAGAGAGTAAGTTGGCAAAATTCAATATAAATGTTTCAGTCACATGAAATGTTTCATTGATGCCCCAGGATATTATACTTATTCTAAAGTCTGGGTACATGAAAATTCATGCACTGGAGGAGGGGGGGTCCCCATAACCCGGCCTGCCCCATCTCAGTCTGGGGCAGGAGGCAACATCAAGGGAAGGCGACGTCCCCATCACACTTCTGCTGCTGCCACTGCTGGCAGTGCAAGCCTCTGCTGGCCCAGGTTACCTGAGCCTCAGGCTGCCCTAGGCAGCAGGGCAGCCACCATCCCATCCAAGGCTTGCCTGCGTCTCAGGTGTCGGCTTGGCAGCCCCTCGAAGGTTTGCCACCTTGAGCTATTCCTGGGAAGATGGACAGCCACCATCTGAAGCACAGACAAGCCTTGAGTCGGCCCTGGGGGGCTGAGGGCTGAGGGGATTGGGGGACTCCCGAGGCAGGCACACAGAGCAGCCAGACTCACCTGGGAGTGTGCCCAGTCATGCCACGTGCCTGCTGCCCCAGCTGGGCTGAGGGGACTGGAAGCTGCCATCGTGTGGCTATGGGTGCCACCATCTTTGAGGGCATGGGAGTTAATTAGCATATCCCCTCCTTATTGGCTGTGGGTGCTGCCATATTTGTGAGAGCATGATGGTCAATTAGCATATTTCCTCTTTATTAGATAGGATTAAGTTAAAAAAAAAGTAATATTTAGATCATGTTTTCCCAATACCACTTTCCCATTTAAAGCAAAACAAAGGAAAACAAGAAATGAAGAAATGAAGAGCATTCCAGGTATGGTGCTGGGAATGTACAAGATGAACCTAGGACATTTTGTCTTACCAAATAGCAAGAAATATATCAAAAACTATTGGGACTGGGTCCAAGGGACTCAGGAGTTCTTATTGGGCAAAGAGGGACAAATTTGAGAATCAATAAGGATGATAATTAAAATGGATTTAAACACATAGAATATATTTATTTAAACACATAAAATATTTCTAAATCCATCACTACGTAATAATATCAAAAGAGCAACATACTAATAATTCTTTAAAGATTCTAGGAAACCAATGCATTATACAATGCATTGGGTCAGCAGAGAAAAAGAATCAAGCTTTTTCCATTTTTTCTATAAAAACTGTACCTCATGTAATCAAATATTCAACAAGGGGAAGTTTCTTTTTTACAGAAGTAATCTAACTAATGAATGAAGAAGGAATAATACAAATATCACAGTTTGAAACTCTTAATGAATTAGTGTTTCTAGGCAATGATCAACATGGCTGATGACATAAAAAATGAAACATTATATGCTACTCAGTAGAAGTATTCCACACCAGCTACCTGTATATAATGGGTTCATAGGTTAACGCTCAAATCACTGAGCCACTCCAGCCAGGCCAGCATTATATGCTTCTCAGTAGAAGTATTCCACTCCAGCCAGGCCAGCATTATATACACACCAGCTACCTGTATATAATGGGTGCTAAAAAAACCAACTAGCATCTTCAAGCTTCTTTTTCTCACAGGAAATACAAAGGACAGAAGCACATGCTAAGTGACATCATGAGATGCAATCCAGACTAGGGGAAAATCAGGCAAAAGGACCAGTTTTAAAAAACACACATAACAATAATAATGGCTGAAGTGTAAGAAGGGAAAACCTGCACATTAAAGACCCTTAAGAAATTATTATTAACCAATGATAATATGTAGACCTCTTTATATTCTATTTCAAACAGACCATAAAACACAAGAAAACAAACTAAAGTCATAATATCTATAAAAATCTATATCATAATATCTATAATAAAAAAAGTAGAAACACTGATTGCTAGGGACGATCAGGCAGGCAGAGGTGGTTAGGGACGATCAGATAGGTAGGCAGGCAGGTGAGCAGTTAGGATACAGCGGTCCCAGATTGTGAGAGGCAGTTGTACATTCCCTAAGGAGAGGATGCAGGCCAGGCTGAGGGACCCCCCCCCCTCCCCCGATGCACAAATTTCATGCACCAGGCCTCTAGTGATATTATAATTGTGTTTTAAAAGGAGAGTTTTTGTCATTAGAGATACATACTAGTATTGAAATATTTTTAAATGAAATCATATGATGTCAAATATTTGTTTCAAAATAATTGTGTGCAATTGGGGAAATGGGTGATAATATAAAGAAAAGAAATGACTAATGACAATTGTTGAGCTGGGTGCTAATTACATGAAATTTATTATATTATTCTCTTTTTTCTGCATATGTTTGAAATAATCTGTTACAAGCATGTTTTTAAAGTGGTTCATACACATAAAAATGAATACTTATTTGTAGCAAACAGTCCAAATATTCATCAATTAAGAAATAAATGAATATATAGTATGATAATCTATACAAATAAGTATTATTCAGCAATAAAAAGGAATGAATTGCTGGCCTGGCTGGAGTGGCTCAGTGATTTGAGCGTTAACCTATGAACCAGGAGGCCACAATTTAGTTCTTGATCAGGACATATGCCCAGGTGGCAGGCTCAATCCCCACCTGAGAGTGTGCAGGAGGTAGCCAATCAATGATGTTTCCTGACTCTCTCTCCTTCTCCTTTCCTCTCTGAAATAAATAAAAATATTTTTAAAAAAGGAATGAACTACTGCTATAGGTCACAAAATGGGTGATCTTTGAATACATTATACTAACTGAAAGAAGCCACTTACAAACAATGACACATTGCATGATTCCATTGTTATGAAATATCCAAAATAGGCAGATTCAGAGAAACAGAAAGAGCTTGGGTGAACCAAAAGGGCAAAAACCCCCTTAATTATTGTTTAATCTTAGTGATGAGTAGTCTACTCCTTTTTTCTTTTCTTTTTATATATATATATATTTTATTGATTTTTTACAGAGAGGAAGGGAGAGAGATAGAGAGATAGAAACGTCGATGAGAGAGAAACATCAACCAGCTGCCTCTTGCAACCAATGTACATGCCCTTGACTGGAATCGAACGTGGGACCTTTCAGTACACAGACCGATGTTCTACCACTGAGTCAAACCGGTTTCGGCTCCTTTTTTCTTGTGTATGTTTGCATTATTACCCTAAAAAAGAAAAAAGAAAAAAAAAGAAGAAAAAGAAAAAGGAAGATAAATTATATACATACACCTGGCATTTTATATATTGAAGACATTTTTCAAACTTCCTTTTTTCAATATTTCAAAGTTCAATTTAATATTTTTAAGAGTTATTTAAGTACTTGAGACCATTTTTTTTTGTTAAGTCTAAGCACAAAAATACTAGAAAGAAAACAAAACGTAACATATTTATAAATGTTGACCTATTAGAGTGATATACTCTATTGATAGGGTGTTTTAAGTTTGTAGTAAAATGAATTAGACTTGAATAAAACATTTTCTAAGGTAAACTGGGATTTTTGAAATTATAATGCTAATAATTGAATATGAATCATTAAAGAACAAATAAATCTGAATGATCAGTTCTGCATATATATTTTTAATATTTTCATTGATTTTTTTAGATAGAGCAGAAGAGAGAGAGAGAGAGAGAGAGAGAGAGAGAGAGAGAGAGAGAGAGAGAGAGAGATGAGAGAGAAACATAGATCAGCTGCCTCCTGCAGGCCTCCCACTGAGTATCAAGCCTGAAACCCTGGCATGTGCCCTGACCAGGAATCAAATCAGTGACCCCTCAGTGCATGGGATAACACTCAACCAGGTCTGTGTATGAAAGCCATCCTTGAGGGCACTAAAAGTTCCTATCAATGCTATAATATTACAATAAAATAAACCATAGTGCACCCATCCTCCCCCATAGTTTTTTATTTCTGAGTTGACACTATAATTTTTTTTAGTTTGGATTTAGCTCTGTACATGTTAGATGTACAAAGGCTAAAAGAACAGTAGTTTAACAGTGACAGGAATGTACTTCTCCCTCCCCTAAAAATCCAGGCAGTCCAGGCAGATCTGGTGGCTTTGTGGTGACAAGAATTAGAGTTTATGTCATCCTGAAACTGACTGCTTTTCTTCCATGTTCTCAGGTGGTTTATTCAGCTCTCACCATTCCCACATTCCAGCCAGCATGACACGGTGATGGCCATCATCACTTCCCCTCACAGCTTGATGATTTCCTTTCTTCGGCTGGCTTTGGTTTACTCTATTACTTCTTTTGTAGCCTCCAGAGTTAAACCTTAACCTATTTATTTTAGGTCTTTCTTAGTTTTTAATTGATCTATGTCCACCACTTGAAGTGTAGCCTTCATTCTTAATATGCAATAATTCACTTTTTTCAAACTTCAAATATTTTAAAATTTTCAGTGATAATTTTTGTTTAAATTAATGTTTTGCATTTCTAAGATTTTTAGTTGATTTTTTTCCCGTATCTTCCCATTTTATTTAGATTTGTCTGATTTCTAGAAGTATAATTTATTATTCTATGTCATGGATATAATTTCTTTTTATTTTTCTTTTTTTTAACATATTTTATTGATTTTTTACAGAGAGGAAGGGAGAGAGATAGAGAGCTAGAAACATCAATCAGCTGCCTCCTGCACACTTCCTACTGGGGATGTGTCCACAACCAAGGTACATGCCCTTGACTGGAATCGAACCTGGGACCCTTCAGTCCACGGGCCGATGCTCTATCCACTGAGCCAAACCAGTTAGGGCTGGATATAATTTCTTTCTTTAATATATTTTATTGATATTTTACAGAGAGGAAAGGAGAGGGATAGAGAGTTAGAAACATTGATGAGAGAGAAATATCAACCAGCTGCCTCCTGCACAACCCCACCGGGGATGTGCCCGCAACCAGTGTACATGCCCTTGATCGGAATCGAACCTGGGACCTTTCAGTCTGCAGACCGACACTCTATCCACTGAGCCAAACCAGTTAGGGCTGGATATAATTTCATCTAAGTGTTCTGGGCGTAACTATTTTAAGGTCTTTTTCAGAATGTATTTTACAAGTTTATCCAGAATCTATTTTCTGATTGTTAATTTTGGAAGCTGTTTTTTTGTTTGTTTTTTCATTGTTGAATTCCTCGATTTTTTTTTTTTACATGTGACTTTTTCCCCATATCATTCTTTCTAAGACCCCTCCCTGACCAAAGGGTTTGCAAAAGCCTCCATCCTCCATCATTGCAAGTTTGAATGTGCTAGTCCTGCCCTTGATAAGACTGAGAAGGCACAGATGTAGGTGGGAAATTGCCTCAGTTAAGAGGTTGTGTCCATGTTCATTCAGCTCCCCAGATAGAAAGTATTTTACATGCTGTTTCACCAGGCAGCATTTTCCTGTCTATTTTTTTCTTTAGGCAGAGATCCTCAGTCAGATTTCAAGCTTCAAGCATGTCCCCCCCCATCCTCTCAATTTATGTGACATATTTTTTAGTCCTGTTTACCTTTCAGGAGCTGAGTCTTTTTGGCAACTTTGATATGCACATTCCTGCAGTGCAGTGGCCAGTGGCTTTTTGTTCTGTGTTTATGTTCTGCTGTTAGTTTATGGAGATGTTTGGACCTTAAACAAGTCTGACTATATAGGCAGACATTTTTGTGTTTACTAAAATCTGTTTCTTCTATTTGCAGGACACAAAACTCCTGGTTATTGGCTGGATATGAAGCCTTCTGAGATGTTAAGATATGAAGGAACCACAGAATGGAAGGAGCTTGGGTCCCTGAATCTCTGTATGGAAGGCAGTCCCCTGGATCTGGGTGAAATTACGTGGCGTGAGAAATACATTCTCACTGTAATATACCACCGAGATTTCAGTTTGTCTGTGACAGCAGCTGGCATTCCCCTTAACAATGTGAAATGCCTTTCTGATTTTGTTTTTAGACTTATATATTTTTAATGTTCCTTCCTTCTTTTCTATTTTATATATCATTGCTATGTGTTTGGAAAAGAAGGAATATCTCAGGGAATACATTTATGAGGGCATGTTCGCCACATTTCTGATCACACTTTTAGACAATCTCCACATAACATTTTCTAATTCTGATCAAGGCAAGTATTAATCAGACAGAAATGTGAGATGGTGCTGTCATTGAAAACTCACTGTAATGTATGTCTGTGGATTTTATCTCCACCATTGCAGCAACGCCCTGCACTTGGAGCAAGGCATAGCTGTTAGTAGCTCCTGATTCATTTGCTGCTATTTTAGGAAGCATCAAATAAGAGACATCTCCACACGAATTTACCCGTTACAAACCGCTTGACTGAAGACATGTATTTTGCCAACCCCTTTAATATATGCTATTGCCAGGCCAGTGGCCAGTAGTGTGGCAAGCGCCCAAGGTCCAGTGTCTCTAAATACAGTAGGCACTCCCCATGCATATGTAATCAATTTGCATTTCACCAAACCGTTCCATAGCAGGGGAAAGCTGCCCCCGTTTCATCAGGGATAGGAAGAAGTCTGCGTCATCTTGACCACGCAGGGTAGTTTTTCCCTTGTGGCTTGAACATATGCTTGCTCTTCCTTTGACACACGGTGGCATCTCAGGAGCACACTCAATATGTCATTCAAGATCTCTGTTTGGAGAAGACAGCAGGAGTAGACGCCTCTGCCTGTCAAGTCTGATTCTGTCACAGAGCAACTCCCGCTGGGCCTTTGAATCCAGACGCTCTCCTCTCAGCCGTCAACGCGCTTGTTTGCTTCCAACTGTTGTTGGCATCATTGCATTGCTTCCCAAGAGCAATTTTACAGACCATTTTACTCTAGGTCCTTCCTTCCGTAGATGCTGCTGAGGTTAAAACAGGATAAACTCCCACAGGAGGTTTCCCACAACCTTCTCTTCGCATTTTTCTCCAATGATTTTTATTTATTGTTACTTTTTGCACTTCCTTTTTGTTTGCATTTCCCACTGCATTCCTTTCCTAGTTTCCCCCCACCCCCTTTTTTTTGGCAGTCCATTTTTTTATGTCAATGATAAAGAAAAGATTTTCAAGTACTCTTTAAAGCTCATTTCCCAAGGATGTTGCTGTAGACCACATGTGTCAAACACAAGGCCTGCGGGCCAAATCCGTCCTGCCAGGCCTTGCAATGTGGCCCGCACCGCGCTGTCATCACTGCACTCCGCTGCGTTTCCATCACAATGACAGTTTATGACTGTTCAGTAAACCATTCGGCCGTGATTTAGGCTGGATTTTAGATTTTGGCCCCTTCTCTGATTGAGTTCGACACCCCTACTGTAGACCACAGTTGTTGCTTAGGGAGACTAACTAGGATAGAAATGCTCTAAGGCCATGATCAGCAAACTGCGGCTCACAAGCCACATGCGGCTCTTTGTCCCCTTGACTGTGGCTCTTCCACAAAATTTCATGGTGTGGGCGAGTCTATTTTGAAAAAGTGGCATTAGAAGAAGTTTAAGTTTTAAAAATTTGGCTCTTAAAAGAAATTTCAGTCGTTGTACTGTTGATATTTGGCTCTTGACTAATGAGTTTGCCGACCACTGCTCTAAGGAATCTGTGCTTTTGTGGTTATGTGGAATTTTCTGGGAAGAAGGACCATTAATTTTATTAGAATCTCAATGTCAACTGGGACCAAAGTTTATGGACTATTATTACTGTCAAATTTGTTTTCTCTTGCAACATCCTGGAAATGTAGGGGCTTTTAGGACCAGTTATTCCAGTTTACAATAAATCTAGTCTTCGGTGGGTGCTTCTGTCAACATCAACTGTAACAATGATATATATTTGAGCTAAAAGCCTTGAACTTTCATGAATTTTATAACAAGGGAAAAAATTCAAGAGAAAGGTTAAGGAGTTAAGATGGAAATATAATTCCTTTTCTGTTACAATTGCAATAAAAACTCTTTAATTTTGAATTAAGAGGTGGGATTATAAAACAGGACAAATGCAGTAAAGAACTTTGTCTGAAAAGCTCAGCCTTTTGAATAACTTAAAGACTCTAAAACAAACTTAAAACATAATTACAATCATTTATTACCTGCATTCACAAATTTAAAATACAAAAGGTCATCAAGAAAGGAAAGTGAGAGAAGCTAATGAAGAGGTTACAATTTAAAGTGATGATATTAATCAATCTGTCCTAAGCCTTCAGTAAGTTAATATAAAAAAAGTGAGTTCCTTCTAAGAAACTTTTATAAAAAAAAATTTTTTAAGTCATAGGACTCTTCCGCCACCAACTTATGAAAGGTCACCCCACTTCCCTCCCAAATGGTTAAACCAATTTCTATGGAATAATATGTTCATTTTCCATTTCCATGACTTCCTTGAGGCTTGGCCTTACCCAATGTCCTCACAGCTCTGTGTTTTGCTTCTTCCCTCTGGTCATCTATTACTGGACCCCCTCAAGCCATCATTACAAAGTGTTTGATCAGCTTTGGTGGTCTAGGAACTAGATGGGGCTTGCATCCTACTGATGATACATAAGCAGCTCTTGTCCAAGCTGAGCCAGAGGCCAGATGTTTCTGCTGGGCCCATTGGCTTTCTTGACGCTCTCTGCAACCAACATCCCTTGCTGCGAGCCCAGCTGGTTGCGCTCTCTCTGGCATCCTGCTGCCCTACAGAGCTCTCTCTCGGGAAATCTGCGAGGAAGACCTGACAGTAGTAAGGGCCCCAGACACTGTGTACAGAGAGCAGAGAAGGAAAGCACCCTGGAAAGTCCCAGATTCTATTTTAGTCACACGGCTTGCTCCCTCTCCTTGACCAGATAATTTAATAGGAATTGCTGACATATGGTAACATTATTTTTATTCTCTTTTCATTCTTTCTAGAATTTGATGTTAGCTGAACAACATCACCAAAAGCCAGAAATCTCTTAAGAAGGAGGAGAGGCACAAGGTCAGTGAACCCATGAAATGGATAACCAGCCCTGAATAGTCAGGATCAAAGTGTAAACAACCACTCCCTCCCCCGCATCTTCCCTTCCCTGGGAGCAAACAGCAAGGCCCAGCCAAAAACTATCCCTGCGGGAGGCTCGAGAGAAGGTCTCTCTCTGAACAACTCTGCTTCAGCTCAGACGTATCTTTCCTCACATTGGGTAATTTTCTGGACTTGGATGTGACGGTGACTCACTGGCTTACAGTCTGCACACGCATCGCGTCGTGTCTCTGAGTTTGCTCCAATGAACAGATTTCAAGCCAGGCAGTGGCGCTTAGAAACAGAGGCATTTGAAATCACATTTTTTGGCTCATTAAAGCCATTCTACCAATGTTGCTCCCCATGTCATTCAACCTATTTTCAAGCCGTTTTCTCAATGGTGCACTTCAGGGAGGCTGGGCATGGATTTTGCTAAGAACTGGATTGTGTCCATAAGCCTCATCAAAGCCAGTCTATTCCTGGGCTCTGGCAACCTTTGAATAGCTTTTCTACCTTTGCAGGCTGCCACACAAAGCCTGCTCTGCACAGTTTGCCCGTGAACCAAGATGTTTATTTCAACTGTTCCTGAAGTCATGGATGCCATGATGTGGCTCCCAATGAGGGAGCAGGGTCTAGTTCCACCTCCCAGCACACAGCTACCACAAAACTGCACAAATTGGGAGATCTGTTCGGATATCTTCTCTCCTCCAGCCAACCAGAGATGTGCTGGAGGCATAAAGTGGAACATTCCAGAAAAACATGGCTCACTTGGAGCTTCCCTCATCAATCAGGATGGCTTTCAGAAATTGTAGACCCCAAGTCTGAAAAGAAATGGCTCACTAGGTTGGTAGACTGAAAAGCTGTTATTTTCTTTCTTTCTTTCCTTCTTTCCTTCTTTCTTTCTTTCTTTCTTTCTTTCTTTCTTTCTTTCTTTCTTTCTTTCTTTCTTTCTTTCTTTCTCTCTCTCTCTTCCTTCCTTCCTTCCTTCCTTCCTTCCTTCCTTCCTTCCTTCCTTCCTTCCTTCCTTCCTTCCTTTCTTTTCTGTTTCAATGTACAGTGACAAATATGGATGGTAGAAAGAAGCTGGGAGGTTTGTTATGATCATGGCTGCAGTTCTGTTGATGTGTGAGTCCCAATCTCTTCCTCTCTGAGCTCCTCCATATCACTATTAGCCCTGACATAAAGGGTTTCATGTCCAAAACCCTTCCCTTTTGTTCTGAATGTCCCAATCCCCAACCTAGGAACAGTGGAAGAACCTGGACAAGTACATCCCTAATTAGTGCTGGACACTTGTATAGCTCTATTGAAAATATGCATGGGAAATATATATATTTTATTTGGGTTGTGGACTATATATTAAGAATTAAGCCAAAACCGATTTGGCTCAATGGATAGAGTGTCGGACTATGGACTCAAGGGTCCCAGGTTTGATTCCGGTCAAGGGCATGTACCTGGGTTGTGGGCACATCCCCAGTAGGGGGTGTGCAGGAGGCAGCTGATTGATGTTACTCTCTCATCGATGTTTCTAACATTCTATCCCTCTCCTTTCCTCTCTGTAAAAAATCAATAAAATATATTAAATAAAAAAAAAAAGAATTAACTACCTGGCCCTGGCTGGGTGGCTCAGTTGGCTGGAGTGTTATCTCATACACCAAAAGGTTGCAGATTTGATTCTCAGTTAGGGTACATACCTAGGTTGCAAGTTGGATCTCTGGTTTGGGCATATATGGAAGGCAACCAATCACTGTTTCTCTCACATCAATGCTTCTCTCTTCCCCCCTTCCTCTCTCAAAAATCAATAAAAATAGATCCTCCAATAAGGATCTTAAAACAAGAAGAAGTAACTGCCTGGTTAAAGGAGCTGGGGCATCTAATTCATTCTTCTGTGAAGGCTAGTAACAGAAATTCAGTTTCTCAGATAACTGAGATACAAAACTAAGTCCTTAATCTGGGCAATTACACAAGAATGAAATAAGGATATTCAGATTAGAAATGAAAAAGTTAAACTATCTCTATTTTTAAGTGACATAATCTTATACATATAGAAAATCCTAAGGAATCCACTAAAAACACCTGTTAAGCTAATAAATGAGTTCAGCAAGGTTACAGGATAAAAAATGAAAATACAGAAACCAATTATATTTCTATGTAGTAGCAATAAACAAATCAAAGTTGAAATTAAGAAATTTTTTTATTTATAACATTAAAAAGAATAAAATACTTATGAATAAATTTAACCAAAAATTAATAAAACCAATACTCTGAAAACTACAAAACATTTGTTGAAAAAAGTTAAATTAGATATAAAAAGTGGAAAGACACTCATATTCATGGATCAAAAGACTTAATATTGTTAAGATGACTATACTCCCAAACTGATCTAAAGAGTGAATGCAGAGAGGAACCAAGTTGGCAGCATAGGTAAACACCTGAACTTGCTGTCTCATACAACCACATCAAAACTACAACTAAAAGAAAGAACAGATGTCATCCAGAACCATGGGAAGGCTGGCTGAGTGGAAGTTCTACAACAAGAAGGAAAGAGAAAAGTGCATCTAGACTGGTAGGAGGTGCAGAGGTGCAGAAGAGTGAAGGTACGGAGGCACACTCAGAAACGGGCTGGCAACTAGGTACGCTGTGGTCTTTTTCAATCAGGAGGGAGATACAACCTCCCAATTGCTCTGAATTCTAGTACTGGGTGAGACTCTGGGGACCCAGAATCATATAAGCAGAAACTGGATTGTCTGGCATCCAGCTGGAACAAAAGGGCAACTTTCTCTCAGAGGTGGTCACAGAGTTCATTGTTCATTGTTCCTGCACAGAAGCCTAGGGACACAGAGAGAGACCCAGGAACCTATCTGGGGCAGGGCCAATGGGCAACCATTGCTGTTTGCACCACCCCATGATTCCCTGATATCAAGTCCCATCCAATTTACAACCTCACCCAAGCTGTGTGTAGAGGCATTTGCATATGAATGGCCTGGCCTCTTGCAACCTAACCTAACAAACTGCAGCTGGGTCAAAGAACCCCAAAGATTCCAAAAGAAGGCCTAAGGCTCATCAGCAGCCTGCATTGCTTCACAGCTATGCCTCATCTGGGCACCTCCAAACAAAGAGGAAGAATTTGCAAATCTCTCTGTAGCTCCTGCTGGGTGGCCTCAGGCAGTGGCTGACTTTGTACCTCCTTGGAGAACCAAGAGCCAGTGTATCCAGTGGTCAAACTAAGACTATACCAGATTAGAACTCTTCAGATCCATAAGAGACACACTCAGGGGGCAGACTCAGTGAGTGCTAAAGCCCCACTGAAGCAAGTCCTGCCCCATAAAGGTATTTCCAGCACAGCAGTTCTCCCATTGTAGACACAACTGGTCCTTTTAGCCAGTTGGTCTGGAAGTCAATTCCACCCAGTGATACCAACAACAATCAAGGCTTAACTACAACAAGACTATGCACATAGCCCACAAAGGGGTGCACCAAGAGTGTCCACCTCAGGTGACTGGGGAGGCTGAGCCACTGGGTCCTATAAGATACCTAACAAACAAAGCCACTCTATCAACACAGGGAAGCAGCCAAAATGCAGAGACAAAGAAATGGGTCACAAATGAAAGAAGTGGAGGAAAGCAAATTACTGGATATGGAGTTCAAAACCACGGTTATAAGGTTACTCAAGAATATTCTAGAAATCTCTGAGAAATTTAGTGAGGCCCTTGAGGATATGAAAAAGGACCAACTAGAAATTAATCATACACTGACTGAAATAAAGAATAATATGCAGAGATTCAAAAGCAGACTAGAAAATCCCAAGAACCAAGTCAAAGATTTGAAATACAAAGAAGTAAAAACACCCAATCAGAAAACCAAAAAGAAAAAAAAAATCCAAAAATATAAAGATAGTGTAAGGAGCCTTTGGGACAACTTCAAGCATACCAACATCCAAATTATGGGGGTGCCAGAAGAAGAGAGAGAACAAGATATTGAAAACCTATTTCAAGAAATAATGACAGAAAACTTCCCTTATCTGGTAAAAGAAATAAACTTACAAGTCCAGGAAGCACAGAGAACCCCAAACAAGAGGAATCCAAAGAGGACCACACCAAAACACATCATAATTAAAATGCCAAGGGCTAAAGACAAAGAATCTTAAAAGCATCAAGAGAAAAACAGTTAGTTACTTACAAGGGAGTGCCCATAGGATTATCCTCTGATTTCTCAACAGAAACTATGCAGGCCAGAAGGGAGTGGCAAGAAATATTCAAAGTGATAAATAGCAAGAACCTACAACCAAGATTACTCTACCCAGCAAAGCTATCATTTAGAATTGAAGGTCAGATAAAGAATTTCACAGATAAGATCAAGCTAAAGGAGTTCATCACCACCAAACCAGTATTATATGAAATGCTGAAGGGTATTCTTTAAGAAGAGGAGGAAGAATAAAAAGGTAAAGATAAAAATTACGAACAACAAAGTGACAACAAATACATATCTATCAACAAGTAAATCTAAAAATTGAGCAAATAAAAAATCTGATGAACAGAATAAACTGGTGAATATAATATAATCAGAGGCATAGAAAGAAAGTAGACTGACAATTCTTGGGGGGAACATGGTGTGAAGGGTGTGGGAAGAGACTGGACAAAAATCAAACACCTATGGATGAGGACAATTGGGCAGGGGCGAGATAAGGGCATGGCAGGGGGTGGGAGCCATGTGGAGAGGAGCTGTGGGAGAAAAAAGAGGAACAACTGTAATAATCTGAACAATAAAGACTTATTAAAAAAAAAAAAAAGAGTCAGTGCAATCCCAATCAAAATCCAAGCTTACTTATTTGCAGAAATTGAAAAATCTAATCTTAAAATTTATGAAATTCAAAGGACCTAGAATAGACAAACTAATTTTGAAAGAAAAAAAAAGACAAAGTTGGAGGAGTCATACTTCTCAACTACCACACTTATTACAAAGCTACAGTAACCAAGACACTGTGGTATCGATGTAAAAGTAGACAGATAGGTGGATGAAATAGAATCAAGAGATCAGAAATAAACCCTCATGTTTATAGTCAATTTACTTTCAAAAGGAGGCAAAAGGCAGCCGATCCATTATTCTCTCTCATCATGGATGTTTCTATCTCTCTCTCCATCTTCCTTCCTCTCTGCTGTTTATCTATCACCTATCTATCTATCTATCTATCTATCTATCTATCATCTATCTATCTATCGTCCCATGCTGATGAGGACAGAGGTGGTGATGGGATGTTGCTGCACCTGATCTTCCCCGCACAGGGGCCTGTCACTTGATGTTGCTAGTTAAATTGTGGTTTGAGTAAGATTCTTTGCCAAGGCAGAAAGCTGGCCACGGGTAAACACACCTGCATGCTTACTCCTTGTTCTCAGCCAGAATATCTGCAGCAGTTACAACTCTAACAGATCTTTCTGGCATAGCTTAGCCTCCAAAAGATTAACTCAGCCTTGTTGAGAATCTATCTGCCAATGTTCCATGCATGTTAAAGCTGAAGGAAACCTCACAGGTTATCCACTTGAGAGCAGGCAACTAAAGGCTAGACAGGTGAAGTTCCAGGATATTGGAAGACTTTTGTGCCCCATCCCACATTAAATATTAAACTTTAAAAAAGCACTTACTTTAAATTTAATGTTTAATTTAAAAAATGACAAGCTTTTCATCATCTTGCTTTAAATAACATTCGACACATCATTTATAATTAACAGTGATTCTCAACTTACTTGGGGATTTACAAAGTGAGAAAATCTAATCCAATAAACTTTTTTCAAATTAATGCATTTTAAAAAGAGGTATACTTAAATATTAGTGAGCTGGACATAAGAACACATTTTTTAATAGTGTTTTTCAGTTAAGCAATTTTCTCTTTTGAATTTGGGGGGTGATTCTTTCCAGTCCCAAGCAAATTTTTAGATCCTTAAAAAGCTCATGGGCCTGGAAACTGCACTTCTCCCACATAATAAAGTACCTGAGTGAGGTGACTAGCCCAGGAGGCCATGGTTAGCAGTAGTAGAGCCTCAACTGGAAATCAGGGTGTGTTTTTTTGTTTGTTTTGTTTTTTACTTTCACTAGTTCTTTCACTAGTTCTATGTGTGACATGCATGCTGTTTGTATAAGGTCAATGGCAACCATATCTTATTTGAATATTCTTATTCTCCTCTACGCCTCAAAAAAACCTCTTGGTCACATTTTTAGCTTATAAAAGACAAAGTTAACACTTTCTGTTGCTGTATTTTGTTCTCAAGATTCAGATTGGTGAGCATGGACAACAAATGCTGGCTGGACCTCACTTTCTATATGGTTCCCCAGCTCCTCGGAGACTTGAATCTCCAATAAATATTTCTGTCAGGAGGCTGAGCTCCCAGCTGCGCAAATTGGTCACAGATATAATTGCATTTGCCCTCTGCCCTAGAGGAAAACACGCTTGCGGTTGGGGGTTTAGACGTCTCAGAATGAAAGGCATTATTCCTGACTCCGGGTAATAGCCGTGAAGCCCAAAATAAACTGCCACAGAGACAGGCCACAGAGCTGCCAGATGTAGAAGATGGTTGCTAGCCAGACTCCAGGCCTGCACAGCCAGCTACCACACTGGGCTGTCTCAGTGGCCAGTTGGGCTCAGTCAAGAATCAAGCTTCCCCATTGGCTCCTCCTACTTGCAAACATGACTCCAACCACCCTTGACCCCCTCCCTAATGCCCATAGGAGCTCTGAAAAAAAGCTCCAATTCTAAGTTTCTTGAATGGCAGGCATAGACAGCCTAGTCCCGTGGTCTGCAAACTGTGGCTCTTGGGCCACATGCGGCACTTTGGCGCCTTGACCGTGGCTCTTACACAAAATACCACAGCCTGGGTGAGTCTGTTTTTGAAGAAGTGGCATTAGAAGAAGTTTAAGTTTAAAAAATTTGGCTCTCAAAAGAAATTTCAATTGTTGTACTGTTGATATTTGGCTCTGTTGACTAATGAATTTGCTGACCACTGACCTAGTCCATCAACATTGCCCATGCTGCAATTGCTGGTCTGATGAAAATAAACATAACACCATGCAGCTGAGCCCCTCCAAGTACCTCAAGATCTTAATAACAGGGTTGGTTTAATCAGTAGTTCCTGGCATAGAAACTGGATGCTAGCAACCTCAGCAGGAGGTGATGAGGTTGAGTTAGACCAATTTCTTGGGTAATTTGAAGCCCTGTACATAAGAGGCTATCCAGGAGCCAGTCTGTACTTTGCAAGGATAGAAAGAGGAGAAATCTCACAATCCCTAAAAATATGCAAAAAGACCTTAGTTCATGGTCATTTCCCCAACTAGCTCTCTAGAGATCAACTTTTTAAGTCCATGGAAATATGGAGAATGTTAAGTCTTATTTTTCTAGATCTTTTTTTTCCCCCTATGGGAGGGAACCCTAGTCTTTTCCTAGTGTTGTGGACTGAATTGGTTGTTATAGAATTTACCAGGCAACCGAAAAATACACAGGAGTACTTGGAGGTCCAAGATAAACCCATTTATTTTCAGATATTTCACATGTACTAGTGCAGTGACTCAGGGGGTCAGTTCTCCAAATCCTGAGCCCCTGAATATGCAGGAAGCTTTCTCTTCATACCCTTTGTTTTCTTTGTTTTTCTATCTGTTTCCTAACTAGCAGGCTTTCCTCCTGTGCTTCCACAGCTCTTCCTGGTCTGGGTGGTGCCAGTGACCTCCCCTGTAGCTAAGCTGTTACCTTCTTTGTTTATGGCCCCTTTGCAAATCGGGATCAATCAGGAAAACAGGTCCTGCCAGACCAGATTGTGGAAAAAGGGGCAGTGACTTAATTACAGGCTACCAAGAATGTACATCAAGTTACTAGCACACATTCAGATTGCCAGCCCCTCTCCCTACAAATGTCCCATTTCTCCCACCAGTTCCTCTAAAACTCATGTCTTGAAGCTCTAAGCCCCAATTGAGAGTGTTTGAAGAAGCCTTTAGGGAGGTAATTAAGGTTAAATTATATCATAGGGGTGGGGCCAGATGTGAGGAAAGATGTCCTTATTTGAAGAGAAAGAGATACCAGAAATATCTTTCCCTTATCTTGCCAGTGCACCCAGAGGGAAGGCTGTGTGAGGACACAGCGAGAAGATAGCCGTCTGCCAGACAGGAAGAGAGTTCTCACCGGGAACCAACCCAGCCAGCAGGGACTTCCAGCCTCCAGAACTGAGAAAATTAATGTCTATTGTTTAAGCCACTCAGTCTATGGAGCTTTCTTACAGTAGTCCTAGCAAACTAATGTACCCAATAAGGGTCCTTTACATGATTGCTTGGAAGCTGCTGATGGACACCCGTGAGGCAGGGTTATTCATTAGGCTTCTGGATCAAGATAAGCAACAGCCCAGTGGTGAGACTGCTGGCAAGCATACAATGACTTCTGCATTCCAAGTTTTCGGTTAAATGCACTGGTGGGCAGGATTGCTGAAGAAAATGTCATAGAGAACGTGAGCGGGGCAATGAAAGACAGATGAGCTCTAGGGTGCATTCTGGAGAGAGAGAGGAGAAGAGGCCATGATTGTGCCAACAACAGTAAGAAGACCCGTGGCCTTGGGGCGAACTGTCCAGCGGAGGAGGGATGGACTCGTCTCTGACCCGGAGTCTCACCAGCACAGTCAGGTTGCAGGGTCCTCAGTGGCTTTGGGCAGGGACCCCCTGCCTGACTGTCTTTATCCACCTGCCAGAACCTCTGCTCCTCTCATTTCCATCTTGGTTACTGAGGTGATCACACCCTCCCATGATTTTATCACCTCTGCATTTCTATATTTAGAAATATTTATTACTCTGTTTAGAAACATTCAACATCATCAATGGCTGCCCACTTCTTCACACTCCACCCTGCAAGCCCTTCATTCATCCATCCCCTCAGCCCTTTCCTTCATGGACAGCCTGCAAATACTCTAAAAAAAACACCGAATTTTAAATGTTAAGTGGTGAATTTTATGTTATATGAATTATATCTTGAAAAATAAGATCCTACTGAAGAAAATCATCCCTATGAAAAACACAGCTAGGAAATAGAATAAAGTACTGGATAATTATTCTTCTATGTACAATAGATTAAATTTTAATGTTTAGACAATTTGATGTAAAGAGGTTTTATTATATTTGTTTTAATGCAAAAAAGAAGCCATTGGTAAATAATTGAATTCACAATAATGGGAGAACCAAAGAAATGAATAAGAGTCTGAGTGAGAGGAAGAGGCTGGAACCAAGGGAGGTGGTGGGGAGGGAGCCCTGAGGGAGATCTATTTGGCTAGAGAATAAATGCTGGCTGAAAGAACAGAGTTTCACATTTTGGATTAGGGTAAACAGGAAATTAATAGCAATTGCTTGCATTAACATTTGAACAAATTTTTACACTGCTGTGCATGTTAATGTAGCCAATTTTAAAAACTAAACCATCTTGTTTGGGATAGGAGCTTGAAAATGGAATGATGAAGAAATTCTGAAAACATATGCTGATGTTGGTTTTTATAGGCAGTGTTTCAATTAGCATTTTAATCTCTTGACAAATGTCTTTAGGATGGATAAAGCCTGTGCTTCTGGATAAAGTATATTTTATCTCTGGTCAGGGGTTCTCAAATTCTTATTTTCTGCACCTCCTTTGGGAGTTCCTAGATCTTTCATTTTCTAAAGTGGGGTTCTTCCCAAAGCAGTCACCTCACAAAAGGTACAGTAGCTTGGACATTTTATTGAAGGGAAGATATATTGATATGGGATTTTTGGACAGGAATGCAGTGTTCACCTGTGCAGGATGGCTTCCCGGGCTCTTGTCCGGTGGAGTCGAAGAATGAAACCACAGACAAAAGGTGGTATAGCAGGGGGAAATTTATTGAAGAACAAGCACAGACTGGAAAGAGTCCTTCAGAGTACCTTTTCCCTATAGCTTATAAAGGCTGTTGATCTGTGTGCCTTGATATCCCCTCTCATTGGTCACTATCCCCTTCCAATTTGGTCACTACAGCAACTCCTGAGCTCAAAGGTCCAACCTCACATGGGACATGGAGGCTGTCCTTCCCTCCTTCCTTGTTTCTCTCTTCCCTCTGGGCTTTCTTCCTCCTTCTCTTTATTCTGTAAATATGTACCTTTTGCTACTCCCTGCTCCCTTGTCTTATGGAAATGTAATCTTTTGCAACTCTGTAGCTCTGTGTTTTTTTCCTTGGACCTCTTAATTTTTAAAATTTCATAAACCTGCCTTTTTCAACCCCCAAATTCCTATTTTACCCCAAAAAAACTTCTTTCAATGTCATCTTAAGAATTCTCCTTTGGTTCTCTCCAACCAACCAGAAAGCATGTGGGGTGAGTGGAAACATGCTTACAAAGTTGGAACTAAAAACACATCTATGGTGTAATGAATGTAACTCCCTAGTAAACACACACATTCAAAAAAGGCAAACAAAGAGTTAATACATGCTGAAATAACATATATATATTTTTTTTTAGCTTAAAAGATTTAAGAAAACTTTATAAGCCCTCATCAGGAAAAGTCTCCAGGATCTTGGGCAAGGGGGAGTAGTTTTAGACTTGACAACAAAACCATGATTCAAAAAAAGGAAAAATTGATAAATTGGACTTTGTCAAAATTAAAAATGTTTGCTTATGAAAAGAGTAGCTAGAGTTTGAGAGAAAATATTTGCAAACCACATATTTGACAAAGGATTTATATTTGAAATATATAAAGAATTTTATAACTTCAATGGTTAAAAAACCATACCAATTAGGAAAAAGAAAAGACATGGAGAGACATTTCACTGAAGAAGATACACAGATGGAAAATAAACACATGAAAATATGTTCAACATCATTAGCCATTAGAAAAATGCAAACTTAAGGAAGAAACATCAGATAAACTCTAGCTGAGAAACATGCTAAAATACAATAGCTGGCCTGTAATCTTCAGAAATGTCCAGTTCTCTCTCTCTCTCTCTCTCTCTCTCTCTCTCTCTCTCTCTCTCTCTCTCTCTCTCTCTCTCTCACACACACACACACACACACACACACAAAAAAAAAAAAAAAAAACCAAAAAAACACAAAAAACAAAACACCAAAAAAACAACAAAAAACAAAACAAAACAAAACCAAAAAAAAAAAAAAAAAAAAAAAACCAACAGAAAAACTTCCTGAATAACCAACTGAAAACTCGCAGGAGAGAACCTTGATACCCGAGGACTGAAATGGAGACTGCTTAGAGACTCTTTTTATAAAAAAAAAATAAAAAAGTAAACAACTCACAGGGAGGTCACCTTACCTCACCAGAATAACAGGAATAAAATGTAGCAACAACAGGACATGCTGCTGAGGCTGTGGAGAAACTGGATCACTCAGGGGCAGTGGGGACATAAAATGGTTCAATTACTCTGGAAAAGTTTGGCAGTGCCTTAAAAAACTAAACATGCAGCTATCATAGAACCCAGCAATTTCACTCTGGGACATTTATCACAAAGAAATGAAAACCCTGTTCATGCAAAAACCTGTACACTGTTTTCAGTAGCTTCATTTTAAACATCTCACAAAGGAAATTTAAAAGGTTGTTGGGAGGAGAAACCAAGATGGCAGCATAGGGTAGATACCCAAATGCAGCCTACCACAACAAATTTGAATTTAGAACTGAAAAACAGAGGAGGCATTGCCCTGAAGCACCGGACGGCTAGCTGAGAGGAGGCTCTGCCATCTGGGAAGGAGAGAGAAGGCATGCTAAACCTCAGGAACTGTGAAGGTATGGAGAACTGTGCACACAAAAAGGCGCTGGCTTACTCCCAGCTCGTGGAGAGGGCGGGCTGGACCGAGATTGCTGCTGGCGGGGTTTCGCGGAAAGGACCAGGCTGAGTTCGATACTGGCTTAGTCCCTGCATGCGAAGAGGGCAGACAGCTAACGAGCAGCTGGCTTTCTTGATCGGGAGGAAAACAGAATCACCCTATTGCTCTGATAGACGGCCCGAGTCAGGAAGAGGCCAGACTGTCAGGTAGCAGGCAGAGATCTCTCGGAGGTATTTGAAGCCAGAGGCCATTACTGTGGGACTTGGGGAGGAGTCAAAGGGAAAACAAAGCTTGTCTGCACCAACCAGAGACTCCGCCCCCTTCAAGCTGAGCACAGAAGCTCTCCCAGAGGCTGGCTTTCTCTAAGGAGGGACTGGCTGGAATCCAAAGCTTGTCTGCGCCTTTACCAAAGAGGTGCACACACCTGCAACCAATCTTCCGGAACTCACAGCGAACAGGACTTTTCTAAGGCGAGACTGACAGGGAACCAAAGATTGTCTGCGGCACCACAGACCCCGCCCCATCCAAGCGGAGTATAGAAGCCCTCTTAGCTGAGACAATGCTGATCCTCACAGCCAATTGGCTTGGAGATCAACCAACAATAAGCAAGGCTTAACAACAAGACTACACACATAGCCCACAAAGGGCTACACCAAGACTGTCCACCGCAGGTAACCTAGCACACAAAACTATTTCATCAAATCAGGGAAACAACTAAAATGCAAACAAGAGGCAAGACACAAAGGAAGGAGATGGAGGAAAAGAAAAGATTGGACATTGAATTCAAAACTACAGTTATAAGATTATTCAAGAATATCCTAAAAAAAAAAAAAAAAGGCCGATAAAATAAATGAGACCTATGAGGATATGAAAAGGGAGCAACTAGAAATAATAAGGGATCAACTAGAAATGAAGAAAACATTATCTGAAATAAAAAATATTACACAGAGTCCTAAAAACAGACTGGAAGATCGCAAGAATCAAGAAAAAGATTTATTATAGAACACAAAGAGCCAGAGGACACTCCTCTGCAGAAGGGAGAAGATATTAGATAAGAGAATCCAGAAAGTTGAAGATAGTGTAAGAAACCTCTGGGACAGTTTCAAGCAAACCAACATCAGAATTATGGGGATCCCAGAAGAAGAGAGAGAGCAAGATATTGAAAGAATACTGGGAAAAAATAGTGACAGAAAACTTCCCCCACCTGGGGAAAGAAATAGACTTACAAGTCCAGGAAGCCTGCAGAACCCCAAACAAAAGGAATCCAAGGAGGACCACACCAAGACACATCATAATTAAAATTCCAAGAGCAAAAGATAAAGAGAGAATATTAAAAGCAGCAAGAGAAAAGCAGGTAGTTACCTATAAAAGAGCACACATACGATTGTCAGCTGATTTCTCAACAGAAACCATGCAGGCCAGACGGGAATGGCAAAAAATATTCAAGGTGATGAATAAGCAAGAACCTACAGCCAAAAATACTCTACCCAGCAAAGCTATCACTCAGAATCGAAGGCCAGATAAAGAGCTTCACTAATAAAAAAAAAAACACTAAAAGAGTTCGTCACTGCCAAACCAGAATTATATGAATTGCTGAAGGGGGTTCTTTAGGAAGAGGAAGAAGATAAAAATAAAAATTATGAACAACAAATATGTAACTATCAACAAGTGAAACTAAAAACCAAGGGAATTAAAAAATCTGATGAACAATATTAACTGGTGAATATAATAGAATCAGAGGTATGGAAGGGGAGTTGACTGACAATTCTTGGAGAAACTGGGAAAAAGGGAGTGGGGGTGCAGGAAGAGACTGAACAAAAACTGTGCACCTATGGATGAGGACAATGGGAGATGGGGAAAGGACAGAGGGTGGGGTGGGAACCTGGTGGAGGGGAGCAATTGAGGTGGGGGGAGAGGAACACATTTGTAATAATCTGAACAATAAAGATTTATTAAATAAATAAATAAAAAATAAATAAATAAATATAAAATAAAAGGTTGTTGGGATACTAACAGTGCTAACGCTAACTCTCTGATAGAAGGATAAACTAGATGATAGTTAAGTTCCATTTCTAAAATATTGTTGGGAGCCATCAGAGTTGAGACAAGCAACTCCGTCTTAAGGAAATAGAATTAAGTTCCTTCTAGCAGAAGTTATGCAGTGCCCTGAGGGTTTGGCCAGAAGATAAGATTAACCTGCCACTTAACATCTTTGCAACTTCCCCTTCCTGATCCTCCCCCATAGATAGCCCAGCCTTGGAATGTTACACCTTGGAAAGTTACGCTGCCCTGGCAGTTAGCCAATCCTGTGTTGCCAGATACCTTACCACCTTGTCACTTAGTGCCTAAACCAATTATACACTGCCAAAGACCCCTCTGTATAGGCAACCCTGCCCCCCTTTGTTTCTGCTGTATATATACAGCCATTTCAAAGAATAAAATCGAGGCTTGATCAGAACTTTGTCTTGCCTCCATTCTTCCGCGTTCCTTGTTTGTTTCATTCTCTTAGGTGGTTCCTGCATACCCCCGTTGTTGCCCCGTGGGTCGGGACAAAATATTATGATTTTATGTAGAGAACCCTCTTCTAGGCTTATGAGGGGATATAAAAAATAAAACAAAACAACAACAACAACAAAACAAATGATCTTGACTTCCAAAAGTCTCACCAAAAGGCCAGTACAGACACATTTAGAGGTGGGAGACCACCCCCACTGAAGCAGCCCATGGGAATGGGGGTAGAGATCATGATGAATGGAGGTGACCTGAAAAATAGCCATAATGCCCAGTAATGGGTGACACATGGAATTTTTGTCAAGGAGAATGTAAGGTGAAACTCTTAGAGGGTAGATTATTCCTGTAGCAAAAGAGGTTTGTGTTCTGGAAGTGGGAAGGGAAGGAGAGAATGGAGTGAGACAGGCAGTCAAAATGGTGAGGCTGGGTCAGTGAAGGTCATTGGGCCACCATGAAAATGCCTATATCTTGCCCTAGTCAGTGATTGGCAAACTGCGGCTCACGAGCCACATGGAGCTTTTGAGCCACGGTTAGCAGCTCTGTTGACTAATGAGTTTGCCCAACATTTGGGATAGGGGCTTAATCACAAGGAACAACAGCCTGTAATTACTGTAATTGAGAGTCTAAGTCAGTGGTCGGCAAACTCATTAGTCAACAGAGCCGCAGTTTGCCAACCACTGCCCTAGCTGATTTGGCTCAGTGGATAGAGTGTCAGCCTGTAGACTGAAGGGTCCTTGGTTCAATTCCAGTCAAGGGAACATGGCTTGGTTGCAGGTTTGATCCCTAGTAGGGGGTGTTCAGGAGGCAACCGATCAATGATTTATCACTGATGTTCTATATCTCTCTCCCTCTCCTTTCCTCTATAAAATCAATAAAAATAAATAAATAAATAAATAAATAAATAAATAAATAAATAAAAGAGATGAATACATTTTTTTTGCAGTGTTCAATGCTTGATGGACATTCTCCAAAATTTTTCAACTCCCATTTCTTTGTTTTTTTATTGTTAGGGATTTGTTCAAGTTTATCAGTATGTGCATGGTGACAACTTTCCACCCACTGTCCTTTTAAATATTAGCCAATTCTGTCTAAAGAAATTGACTTTAGAACTCATGTCTACTTCTGATACTTGCTTAGTCCTCAATTCAAGTGTTTCAATACAGTGACCTCTAGACTATAGGGTGAGGAGGGAAGAAGACGTTGCTGACCTTAAACCTTTTAAAATGTTGTGCCTTTCTTTTTTTCCTTACAGTATTCAATAGACCTACTTTGCCCAAGTTCTTTTGATCCTTCTACTCCTGGTCAACATATATATCTTCCAGTGTTTGTCTGCCCTTCTTCCTCAGTAGAATCTAAATTTACCTGTTGACCGTCAGACACATACTTATGAAGGGAGGGCTTACCCTATATGTCTGCCCTATTTGTCTAGTAAGTCACACTATTATTCTGGGTGCTTTCCTACTAAGGAAGACAACCAAACCATGGCGTACCAGCTCTTTTGAGTCCTTTTCTGATACTTGCATTTAGACTTCATTTCTTGTTATTAGCTAGACTCCATTGTAACTATCCCCATCTCAACCAATATTTGTTAAGGACTGCAGAGAGCCACTGTTATACAGGGAGAGAATTTTATTGGTGCTACCACAAAATGTTACTAAATGTGGAGGCACAGCAACAAATGCAGATGATTACAACTTGATGCTAAAAAACTGTAGCTTCAAAAGCAAGTGTCAAAGCGCCCTCTAGTGGTGCACATGGCACACTACTTCACAGAATCTTTCCAGAGCTAAGGGGATAAAAGTTGCAAACACACAGGCCTGTTGGAAGCCTGGTTATTTGAATTCTATTTTCAGTTTCTTCCAGAACCTCTGAGGTTTATACAGGATGTGATGTGGAGATTTAAGGTTTTAAAAGGGTTTCTGGCCTCCTAGAGCAGAAGGAGATAATGAGTGCCAAGAAGCTGTGTAAAATGAAATCGCTTTCATTCTATGCTAAGGATAAGCATCTTGGCATTTCTTGCCAGTGCACCCAGAAAAATTGAGCTCCAGTAGCAGTTTTCAGCAGGAGTGACATAACAAACAAATGATTGATTGCTTTATTACACACTGTCCCGGAGGGGGCATTTCTGCTAAGCCACTTCTTCAGTTTGGTGACAAATAACCAACTATCTAGAATACCCAAGAAATACTTCTTTCTGAATTCTCTGGGAAACAATTCCGGTACAAGAAGAAGGCAAATACCCAAGATAGTACCATTTTCATTAATATCCTAAAAACCAGTATAATTTATTTAAGGCTGATTAGGAACTTTTACCATCATAATGGAGCTCTTACATAAGAGGCAACACATTGTTCTGGAAACAATACTGAGCTGAAAGTATGAGATGGGGACCATGGTATTGCCTCTGCCACTACATCTCTGGGCCTCAGTTTCCCTATCAACAAATGAACAAACTGGACCAAAAACTTATCTTTTTCAGTTTTAAAATGATCGAATTTATAAAAAATCATTTGACAAAGATATATTCAAAGTAACACTTGTTTTTGTGCGTGCATTTTCTTCATCAACACTGCCTCTCTTAGACCAAACCTAAGCGGAAACTACAATTTAAAGAACCAGAAGAATTAAGAGTGAGACCAAAATTCAACATGCTAGCCTAGAGAGCTTGCTTCCCTCTCCCTGAATCTAAAAAATACAAAGGCTGGTTAAAGAGGAGATAAAGTGGTAAGTTGCTCAAATAAAAAAATAAAACCCAGGATGGATGGAGTTAGGAAACATTAAAGAGAAGAAAGAACTAGGTGGTTTGGCTCAGTGGACAGAGCGCTGGCCTGTGGACTTAAGGGTCCCAGATTCAATTCCAGTCAAGGGCACATGCCTGGGTTGTAGGCTCAGTCTCCAATAGGGAGCCTGCAGGAGGCAGCCAATCAATGATTCTCTCATCATTGATGTTTCTCTCTCTCCCTCTCCATTCCTCTCTGAAATCAATAAAAATATATTAAAAAAAAAAAAAAAAAAAAAAAAAAAAAAAAAAAAAGAAGAACTTCCCAACTTGGGTATAAGGACCCAGAGGGGAAGGGAGGACTCAAAAGGACAAGCCCCTGAGATGTGGAGCCACCCTGAGGAGGGGTGGGGCATGGACACAGCGTGGGGGTTGGGGGCTTGAAAGGAGCACTTCTCCTACCCTCCCCTGGCTGCAGAAGAGCTAAGGAGAAGCAGCTGAGCATGTTCCCAGGCGAGGAACAGCAATATGCTGCCCGTGAACTCTTGTGCACAGGTGTACCTAGTAATATTAATAATGGAGAGGGGATGTGTGCACATTCGTTTTTAATCAATCAATCATGTTTTAGGAGAATTTTCTATTTCCTTTCTAATTGGAAGTAGCTTTGACTATATCATTAATTTCTGTTCTTGATTAAAGTAATTACCCCTAAGAATCTAAGGCTTCAGTGATCTCCGAGAATGCTTCCAGATGTGAAATATAATTATTCAAAGACTCTTCTAAGTTCAGGTTATATGTGGAGCCTTAAATTAAACTTACTTGCATCAGAATTTTACTACATGAAATATTACTTTAGATGCATAGTTCCTTTAGATGTGTGGGATTTCTTCTTTGATATGGAAGGGTGGTGTGTAGTCAGGGTTCATGCATTAAGTTTCTATATGAAGCCATCCAATTTTGGTCTCACTCTTAATTCTTCTGGTTCTTATAATTGTGGTTTCCATCTGTCAAATGATTTTTATAATTTAGATCATTTTAAAACTGAATGAGATAGGGAAGATGTCACAATTAATCTTAATGTTAATATAACTGTACTCAAAGAACACATTCAATCAAATATACTAGATGCCACACAAAAAAATAGAGGTCGTCTTAAGTTTGATTAAAGGGAGAGAAAACAATGCACAAACCAAATTAAGTGGGAGGTTATTTCATTACTAAAAGGAAAGTGAGCAAATATGCATATTTGTAAATGTTCAAGTTTTTCAAGGAGGACTTCTCAGAAGGCAGGATTTTAACTTGATGTTTCTATTTTTAAAGAGAGGTTGAAATCAATAAAACCCTCCTGGCTGGATAAGGAGAGCTGTTTCCAGGGCAACGAGGAAGGAAGAAATGCTATGGATTTGTAGGAGGCAGCATTTGACAAATGCAACAAAAGAGGTGAGAGCAAAAAGTGATTAGAGACCAGACCCTTGGCGGAACTAAGAGCAGGAAACATACTCAAGTCTTTGCTGCTTCTCCGTGTAACACTCCAACTGCCCTCCCCCAAGTCCCAGCCCCCAATCCCCTCCAGTTCAGAGGCCATTTGTGCTTGCATTCTCAGCTCAGAAGAAGACCAGAGACACACTAAAAACTTTACTTCTTACAGAGGCTTTGGCATTTTCACAGGAGAAAAAGTCTCATGCTAGTTTCTCCAAGGATGACAAACGCTTTTCAGAAGTTTGGGTGTCAGGGGCCCAAGGTGGGAAGAATGAAATATACGTGAAAGTCTAATTTAATCTTTAACATGTACACACATTTTTACACTCCTTGCTAATTCATCTGAGTTTATTTTCATCTGATATAATATTAATAGAAACATATACTTACAGCTACCATTTATTAAGTGCTATATTCTAGGCACAATGATAAAGCCTATGTATATAATACATTATTTTATTTAATTTTCTCAGTAAATCCCTTGAAATATGTACCAGTGTTCTTTGCACTTTCACATGAGAAAAGAGGCTCAAAATGGATGTGGGACTTGTCTAGTAAGTGTCCACAGCTAACAAACGATGAAGCTGGGTTCAAACCCAGGTGTGTCCTGTCAGCAGCATGACCTTGAAAGTTGGGACTTACCAGTCAGATGATGCCATGAGAGAAATCCCAAATCCCATTTGCTACCACTTCAATATCTGTGAGAGCAGCATGGTCTTAAGAGGCAGGCAGTCTGTGAAAACATGTCAGGATTCCATCAAGTGCAAAGTTCTTTAGAGTTTACCAGAAAAGATATTTAAAGGTCTTAAGAGAAAAACAATCAAATCAAGGAATCAATCTGGATGGGAACAGCATATGGAAATTCGTATGCAGGACCTTAACATATGAATTTGGGGGTGGGCACACAATTAAATCCACAACAATACCTGTAAGAAGATCTTGGTCACATGACCACATGTAGGTAAATGAGAGGTTGGAAAATGGGGTCTGTTTTGTAGGAGATGATGCGCCCAACAAAAATCAAGGACTCCATTACTATAGAAGAAAGGGAAAATATATATTAGGGGACAAGAAACAGTCTTCATCACACTTAGATTTGTAACTTTAAGTTGAACACTTATCATGTTTATAAACAACTAGAGGCCCAGTACATGAAATTCATGCCGGGTAGGGTCCTTAGGCCTGGGCTGTGATCAGAGCTGATCTGTGGGGCAACTGGCCAATAGGGGGGGCCATGCTGGCACCCACCTTGGCTGTCCGCTTGGTGGCCCAGCCCCATCACCACTGCCAGACAGGGTCTGTGGGTTGGGGGCATCTCCTGCATTGAGCATCTGCCCCCAGTGGTCATATACATCATAGGGACTGATTTGCATATTAGGGTTTTATATAGATAGACTAGAGGCCCAGTGCATGAAATTTGTGCATGGAGGGTTCCCCTAAGCCCAGCCTGCACTATCTCCAATCTGGGACCCTTTGGGAATATCCTACTGCCAGTCTAGACTTGGCAGTCGAACATCCCTCTCACAATCCTGGACCACTGGCTCCTAATCGCTCACTTGCCTGCTTGCCTGGTCTCCCCTAACTGCCCCCCACCCCCACCGGCCTGATTGCCCCTCACTACCTCTGTATGCTGGCCTGATCAACCCTAACTGCCCCCTCCCTGCTGGCCTGGCCACCCCTAACTTCCCCCCCCCCATCAGCCTGGTCATGCCCAACAGACCTCCCCTGCTGGCCTGGTCACCCCTCATGCCCCCCACACACCACCGGTTTGGATGCCCCATGCAGCCTGCTTGTTCAGTTGTTTGGTTTTCTCTCGGGCCAACCCTGGGCAGCTGGAGGCTGAAGTGATGGGGGACTCCAGAGGCAGGCATGCAGAGTGACCTGACCTGCCTAGGGGCGGGCCCGGCCAAGCTATGTGCCTGCTGCCCCGGTGAGGCTGTGGGGACTAGGCACCACCATCTTGTGGCTGTGTGTGCTGCCATCTTTCCTCAAAGTATGTGGCACTCAATTAGCATATTCCCTCCTTATAGGCCATGGGCGTCACCAGCTTTGTGAGGGTATGGTGGTCAATTAGCATATTTCCTCTTTATTAGATAAGATATTGGGACATTTAAAAAAACTTAAGGTTCACTCTATCTATAAAGTTTGCTCTATACTAGGGGTGTCGAACTCAATCAGAGAAGGGGCCAAAATCTAAAATCCAGCCTAAATCGTGGGCCGAATGGTTTACTGAACAGTCATAAACTGTCATTGTGATGGAAACGCAGCGGAGTGCAGTGATGACAGCGCGGTGCGGGCCACATTGCAAGGCCTGGCGGGACGAATTTGGCCCGCGGGCCTTGTGTTTGACACAAGTGCTCTATACCATTGGAGAGTAAATCCCTATGTTTATCATTAAGGAAAAACAATTACTCCACCATCTCGCTGATGTTTTCTCTGAGGGAGATTTAGATCTGAAAAGATTCTAGCAGAACTCAGATAATCCAGAAATTAAGCTACAGAAAATATTCATGGGAGATTTCTGGGGATAGTTCAGTAGTGTAACATCTGACACTTTCTAGTTATTGAATTAATTTTGTATTTAATTTTTAAATTCTCTAACCATATTTTATAGCATTATTATCTCATTAATTGGATTGAGGAATTTTATATTATATGCAACTAAAGTAATGAATATTTATATTCATCCAAATGCCTCTGGAGAAATTGGAGTTCTGTACTAGGTTTGTGTATAATTAAAATAAGGGCACAGATAATATAAAAGGTAAAATCTGACCCATGAATCAAAGGAAGATTTGAGGCAAAACTTAAAGAACTGAATTTTTATATATTGTTATTTGCTAATTATGTGGAATTCAGTGCAACAAAATACCTCCTTTGTACCCCTACAGGAAAATTTAAAAATTGACTAGCACTGGGTCAGGATAAAATTAATTGGGAGAATTACTTAGATATATCTACTGCAAACATTAGCATAATATGATATATTACCTTAGTAGAGAAAGGGTGATTTAAAATATTTATGAATGGAATTGACTTAATAGAATTTACAAAATAATAATAATACATAAAAATACTGGGTTCTAAAATTATTAGAAAAGTTTAAAATAGATGTCATATTTGACTTGTTGAAACAGAAATCATGCCTGTATAATGCAAGTCTTGTATTTATAATTATATTAAGTAATTGTAGAAAGAACAAATGGTGGGGAAATGTAACCCTTATATATATCTCCAAATGGACTGGTGGAGTAGACTCCTGTCTCTCAGCCAGTAGCTAACTATCTCCAGCAAGAAAAACTAGTAGCCTGGTATCCGTAAGCCTTTATCTCCTGTGAAATGAAACTGCCAGCTGTTGGAATGCCAATCTCTCACATTGAAAAGGAACAGAAACAATTGAACTAAATGTCTACTAGTTAAGTAATTACAGAACCATCTAAAGTGGGTGATTATGGGGGACTCAGGAACAAAATAATTTGCTTGAACATCTTTTGTGGGATACAGTCTAAAAACAAAAGAATTGCAGAAAAATTCTTGAAGATTTCAGTCAGTGATTTTACTCTTTGTGTTGTATTATTATTCGAAACTATTTTCTTGTATTGTTTAGAAAACAAAAAATTATCTTTATAATTTTAAGACTAAAGATTTTTAGTATAAAAGAAATAATGAAAAATTCTAAAATTGAGAATTTAAGTGGATGTGTCCATGTTTGCATATAACTTTATCATTAATAATATATAATTGTATATAATATATAATTTCACATAATATATAATATTACTATAACATGTTATTTATATATATTTTTCTAGTTCTCTACCAAAATAGTCCATGAAAAAAGTCACTCCACAAAAAGTCACTCAACTGTAAAATTTCTATTCCACTAAAGAGTGGAAAAATGGTTGATCCTTTGTCTGTGGCAAAAATGCACAGATGTACATCTTGTGTCAGTAATTAAAGTTTTCAGGGATTAATGGAATCATTCCTCAATAGAAAATGTCCTTGCTAGGAAATTTCTCTTAACATAGACTGAGCCCAAGGTTCTTATTTTAGAGGATGTATTCTCCAACATGTATGCAAACATCAACCATGTAACTTGTACCACTATGAGAGAACAAGGTAGAAAGGAAAAAACTAAGACTTCAAAGCAAAGATAAAGTAAATTTGCTTGAGTCCTGAGGCCCTTCCACTGATCAGAATGGTCAGAACCTTTTATAGAGCAAAACTGTCTTGCTAGACAAATATGGTGACCTCTTTCAAATGTGTGTTATTAGTACTCTTTTCAAACAGCCTTTTCGAAATTTTCTACCTTCTATCTAAAAGTTCCACTCTGTTCCCATCTGCTGAGTGACACCATGCCTCCTCTTCCCTGAGTCTCATCCCCTGCTGAGCACAGGGCAAGCTTGAAAGAGCTGCCAGGTGTGCCCAGATGTAGGAGAAATCTGCAATTTGGATGATTAAGAAACTGGAGCATAGGGATCCTCAGCTCCTGGCTGGTAAGCTCTCTTCTCCCTCTTATAATGCAAGTTTTAGAAAGGGCAACATTACAAAAATATGAGTTTGAGGTTTTTTTATCATGATAGATCTCTGTAAGTTTTTTAATTTTTTATATTTATAAGAACATAAAATTAGTAAACTGAATTTAAAATTGAAGAGGAAACCAGGAGCTTCACAGACAAAAAAAGGCTAAGGGAGTTTATCACAATCAAGCCAGCAATGCAAGAAATGCTAAAGGTACTGGTGTAAAAGGAAGAAATAAAAAGGAAAGAAGGAACACAGGCACAAAAAATAAAGAAATAAAAATGGCTACAAACAAGTACCTATCAATAATAACTTTAAATGTCAATGCCTAAATGCTACAATTAAAAGACATTGAATGGCAGAACGGATAAGAAAACATGACCCATATATATGCTGTCTACAAGAGACCCACCTCAGAACAAGGGACTCACACAGACTGAAAGTAAAGGGATGGAAAAATACTTTCAGGCAAATGAAAATGAAATAAAAAATTAAAAAAAGGTGGGATAGCAATACCTATATCTGACAAAATAGACCTCAAAGTAAAGGCCATAATAGAAGATAAGGAAGGCCACTTTATAATACTAAAGGAATCCATACAATAGGAGATAATCCTGGTAAACATATATGTACCCTATGCAGAAGCACCCAAATATATTAAAAAAACAAACAAAAAACATTTTTGGAAGATATCAAGGGAGAGATTGACAACAATACAATCATTGTAGGGGACTTTAACACTCCACTGACATCCCTGGGTAAATCCTCTAGACCCGAGGTCAGCAAACTGCAGCTCGAGAGCCACATGCGGCTCTTTGGCCCCTTGAGTGTGGCTCTTCCACAAAATACCACAACCTGGGCGAGTCTATTTTAAAGAAGTGGTGTTAGAACAAGTTTAAGTTAAAAAAAAATTGCTTCTCAAAAGAAATTTCAATCATTGACTCTGTTGACTAATGAGTTTGCCGATCACTGCTCTAGACAAAAAAGTCAGCACAGAAACAGCAACCTAAATGACTCACCAGATCAGATGGGCTTAATTGATATCATCAGAACATTTTGCTCCAAAGCCATGGAATATACAATCTTCTCTAGTGCACATGGGACATTTTGTAAGATAGACCACATATTGGGAGACAGGCAAAGTCTCTCCAAATTCAAAAAGATTAAAATCATATTAAGCATCTTCTCAGACCACAATGGTATGAAATTAGAAATCAATTACAATAAAAATAATTAAAGAAATTCAAATACTTGGAAGCTGAATAGCATGCTATTAAACAATGAGTGGGATACAAAGAGATCAAAGACATCCTGGAAATGAATGACAATGAAAATATAACAATCCAAAATTTATGGGAAACAGTGGGTCCTGAGAGGGAAGTTTATAGCTTTACTGGCCTACCAAAAAAAAAAAAAAAAAAAAAAAACCAAGAAAACCAAGAAAAAATGGTAACAAATTATCTAATTCTACAACTTAAAGAATTAGGAAGAGAGCAACAAGAAAAGTCCACAGTGAGCAGAAGGAATGAGATAGTAAAGAACAGAGCAGAAATAAATGACATAGAGCCCAAAAAATAACACAAAAGATCAGTGAACCCAAGAGCTGGTTCTTTGGAAGGTTAAACAAGATTGATGAACCTCTAACCAGGCTCACCAAGAACAAAGAGAGAGGACCCAAATAAACAAAATCAGAAATAAAAGAGGCAAAATAACAATAGACCCCAAGAAATACAAAAGATTATTTTTTAAAAAAATACTATAAACAACTCTACTCCAACAAACTAAACAACCAAGAGGAAATGGACATATTCCTAGAAAAATACGACTTTTCAAAACTCAATCAAGAAGAATCAAAAAAATCTTAACAGGCTGATAACTAAGGAGGAAATTGAAGCAGTCATCAAAAACCTTCTAGCAAACAAAAGCCCGGAGCCAGATGGCTTCACAGGAAAGTTTTACCAAATATTCAAAGAAGAACCAAAACCTATCTCCTCAGATTATTCCAAAAAATTCAAGAGGAAGGAACACTTCCAAGTTCAATTCTATGAATCCAGCATTACCCTAAAACCAAAACCAGATAAAGACAACACAAAGAAAGATATTTACAGGACAATATCCCTCATGAAAATAGATACCAAAATCCTCAAAAAAAATTCTAGCAAATCTGATCCAGCAGTACATCAGAAAGATCATACACCATAACCAAGTAAGATGTATGAAAACAAGGAATGCAAGGATGGTACAATATCCACAAATCAATAAATGTGATACATCACATAAACAAATTGAGAGATAAAAATCACATAGTCATATGTGATTTTTGCAGAAAAAAAAATCATTTGCTAAAATCCAACACCCTTTCTTGATAAAAACCCTCTGCAAAATGGAAATAGAGGGATCATACCTCAACATAATAAAAGCTTTATATGACAAACCTACAGCCAACATCATACTCAATGGGCAAAAACTAAAACCATTTCACCTAAGAACAGGAACAAGACATGGATGCCCACTTTCACCACTCCTATTTGACAGTACTGGAAGTGCTAGCCATAGCAATTAGACAAGAAGAAGAATTAAAAGGTATTCAAATTGGAAAAGAAGAAGTAAAACTGTCATTATTTGCAGATGACATGATACTGTACATAGAAAACCCTAAAGATTCCATAAAAAATTATTAGACTTAATAAATGAATTCAGCAATCTAGCAGGATACAAAATTAATGCCCAGAAATCTATGGCATTTTTATACACTAATAGTGAATTACAGAAAGAGAGATGAAAAAGACAATCCTGCCCTAGCCAGTTTAGCTAGGTGGATAGAGCATTGGCCTGTCACTGAAGGGTTTCAGGTTCAATTCTAGTTGCAGGCTTGGTCCCCAGTGGGAGATATGCAGGAGGCAACCAATCAACACTTCTCTCTCATCATTGACGTTTATCTCTCTACTTCTTCCTTCTACTCTGAAATAAATAAAAATATATTTTTTAAAAGACAACCCTATTTATAATTGCACCAAAAAAAAAAAAAAATTTAAGATAGCTAGGAATAACCTTAACCAAGGAGGTAAAAGTCCTGTACTCAGAAAACTACAGGACATTGATAAAAGAGATAGAGGAAACATAAACAGATGGAAGAACATATCACATTCATGAATTGGTAGAATCAACATCATTAAAATGTCCATACTACCCAAAGCAATCTATTGAATCAATGCACTTACCATTAAAATACCAACGGTATATTTCATAGACCTAAAACAAATTCTCCAAAATTTCATATGGAATAAAAAAGACCCCAAATGGCTGCAACAATCCTGAGAAAGAAGAACAAAGTAGGAGGGATCTCAATACCAGATATCAAGGTATATTACAAAGACACTGTCCTTAAAACTGCCTGGTACTGGCACAAGAACAGACATATATCCCAATAGAATAGTACAGAGAACCAGAAATCAACCCAAACCACTATGCTCAATTAATATTTGACAAAGGAGTTAAGATCATACAATGGAGTTAAGACAGTATTTTAATAAATGGTGTTGGGAAAATTGGACAGACTCATGCAAAAAAAAAAAAAAAAAAAAGAAACTAGACCAACAACTTTCACCATATATAATACAAAAATAAACTCAAAATGGATAAAGGACTTAAATGTAAGACAGGAAACCATAAAAATCTTAGAGGAATCCATAGGCAGCAAAATCTCAGACATATACCGAAGCAATATCTTCACCAACACAGCTCCTAGGGCCGTGGTCGCCAAACTCATTAGTCAACAGAGCCAAATATCAATGGTACAACAATTGAAATTTCTTTTGAGAGCCAAATTTTTTAAACTTCTTCTAATGCCACTTCTTCAAAATAGACTTGCCCAGGCTGTGGTATTTTGTGGAAGAACCACACTCAAGGGACCAAAGAGCTACATGTGGCTCGAGAGCCACAGTTTGCCAACCACAGTCCTAGGGCAATGGAAACTAATAAACAAATGAAACCACATCAAAATAAAAAGCTTCTGCACAGCAAAAGAAACCATCAACAAAACAACAAGAAGCCCACTGTATGGGAAAACATATTCGCCAATGTTATCTCCAAAAAGGGTTTAATCTCCAACATTTATAGGGAACTCATAAAACTTAACAAAAGGAAGATAAACAATCCAATAAAAAAATGGGCAACGGGCCTAAATAGATACTTTTCAAAAGAGGAGATACAGAAGGCCAAAAGACATATGAAAACACTAGAGGTCTGGTGCATGAAATTCGTGCATGGGGGTGTGTCCCTCAGCCCAGCCTGCACTCTCTCCAATCTGGGACCCCTCTTACAATCCAGGATGGCTGGCTCCAAACTGCTTGCCTGCCAGCTTTTCTGATTGCCCCTAATGGCTTCTGCCTGCCAGCCTGATTATCCCCTAACCACTCCCCTGCCAGCCTGATTGATGCCTAACTGCTCCTCTGCCAGCCTGATTGCCCCTAACTGCCCTCCCCTGAATGCCTATCTGCCCTCCCCTGCAGGCCTGGTCCCTCCCAACTGCCTTCCTCTACTGATTATCTTATGGAGGCCATCTTGTGACCACATGGGGTCAGCCATTTTTTGACCACATGGGGGAAGCCATCTTGTGTGTTGGAGTGATGGGCAATTTGCATATTACTCTTTTATTAGATAGGATGCTCAAAGTCACTAATCATCTAAGAGATACAAATCAAAATGACAATGAGGTACCATCTCACATCTGTCAGAATGGCTATCATCAAGAAATCAACAAATGAATAAGTGCTGGTGAGGATGTGGAGAAAAAGGCAGAGACTTTATAGCTGTGGCACCATTTGCCACATTTCCTTTCTCCTGCCTCAGTGGTCATGGAAACACCTGATGAGCTGAAGCCTCCCGAAGCGAAGCCCAGCTGTAGAGCGATCGCACTGAGCGAGGGGCGGCCTCTTTCTGGAGGGAACAGCAGGATGAGCAAGAAATACACTTGTGCTGCATTAAGCATCTGGATGGATCTAGCCATTCAGACCCATCGTCTCAACAAAACAGGCAACTTTGATGCTTGATTATTATTTATATGTGCAATTTATTTAAACTGTTTTGATAGATTGTGTCTAATGAAAGTTGAACTTAAAATAGTAACCCAAAAGAAAATTTTAATGTTGAAATCATTATGAAAATAGAAAAACAAAACAAAACATTAGTTTCAATTTATATGATTTAGTGGCAGAAAAATGTGATGGGGAGATCAGGAGAAGCCTCTTATCTTGTGGATGAAAAAGGAACCACATACTAAACCTAACAAGCTCAGGGGAGGCCAGCACGGCGGGCCTCACAAACTCAGAGACTGAAAATAACCACACAGGGTGGTCTGAACATAAAAATTCCTAACTAAGAGCAAGTCATGACAGGTAGTTATGCCCTAGGCTTGTAGCTTCCTTGACAAAGACCAACCGTTACCTTATCCGTGGTCGGCATACTTCAGCCCGAGAGCCACATGCAGCTCCAGAGCCACGGTTTGCCGCTCTGTTGACTAATGAGTTTGCCAACCACTGCCTTAGGGAAAAACACTTAAAAAACATTTTAATAATGTACTAATGTCTTTAACCTGAAGTCAAAACTTCGGGTAAGGGTGATGTCTTACAGCAGTGGTAGGCAAACTCATGAATCAACAGAGCAGCAAACAAAGGCTCTCGAGCCCTATTTTGCCGACCACTGCCGTAACTGAACCTGTGAATTGTCATTTTCCCCCTTTTCATTGTATTTATTAGGGTGACACTGGTTAACAAATTATAGAGGTTTCAGCTGCACAATTCCACAACATATCATCTGTACATCTGTATTGTGTGTTCACCACTTCAATTCAAGTCTCAATCCATCAACATTTACCCCCCCCCCCATACCCTTCCTCACCTTCCCCCAGCCTCCCCAACCTCCAATCACCACACTGTTGCCCATGTCCATGAGATTTTCTCTCTCTCTCTTTTTTGCTCAATCAGTCCACGCTGCCCCCACCCAGCCCCCACCTGGACAACTGTCAGCCTGCTCTCTATCTATGAGTCTGTCTCTCTTTTGCTTGGTAGTTTATTTTGTTCATTAGATTCCACATATGAGTGAAATCGTATGCTATTTGTCTTTCACTGAGCATAATATTCTCTAGGTCCATGTATGCTGTTGTAAAGGGTAAAATTTCATTCTTTTTGGGTCGGAGTAGTATTCATTGTGTAAATGTACTACAGCTTTTTTATCCACTCACCTACTGATGGACTCTATTTTCTTTCTGCATCTAAGATAACATACTTTTGAAATATCGGTGTAATCCCCCTTTCCAGAACCCTAGGCACAACCGCTAGCGCAGAGCACAGAACCCTCATTGTTATATTGATAGCCTCAGTGTCCTCATCTCTATGTGCCCTAAATGTTATTAACTATCCTGTACCCATCCACATAAAAGAAGCATGTGTCTCTCCATTTTATCTTTTTATCCAATCCCAGAGATTTTAGTGCTTTGATTTCTCCTATCTCTTTAATCTATCACCAATGGATTTCATGTAATCCTCCTTATGTCTCCTCCTTTGATTTTAATATAGTATAAAATAAGCTGCCAAATCACCCTTTTGGGGGGTATTTTCTTAATCCATTGAGATTTTGTTTCCCAGCAATTGTGTCAATTTGGCTCAAATAAACTCATAAAAATTCTCTGCAGGTTTGAAGGTTTCTTACATTGACAATCCCAATGCAATTCACTTCATCAGCTGGAAACGGATTACAGTAGGACAAACTCCTGAGAGGAGAAGGAATGAAAATAGCAATTCAAGGACAAAAAGTCACAATATAACATTTAGACTCTAAAAGTAGAGTTTTTAAATGTATTTTTCATGTAAATGATGATGGGCTACAAATAGTCATGGCATTGGTTTTCATTTGATGTTTTAAAAATGATATAACCTTCTTTCTTGAAATAAGCTAGGAATTACCTCTTTTGCAACTACACCTATGATTTAAAATTTTAGGTATCAACTTAAAATATGCAGGAGAATACATAGCTTTATAAAATTTTGGAAGGATTTTTGAAAAAAAGATTCAAAAATGACAATTTGTCTATTTTGTGTAGGGTTTATAAACCCTGGCACTACTGACATTTGAGGATGAATAATTCCAGCCTCTGTGCACTGTCCCTGGCCTCTACCTGCTAGATGCCACGAGTTCTGCCTTTCCAAGAGGACCACAAATGCCTCAGGCATTGCCCAGTGTCCCCAGGGGAAGCTAAGATAAAAGCCACTCACCTGTGAGAAAGTCTATGTCAGAAATAGTCCTGTTGTCTTCCTGCTTCCACACTATTCAAAGACATGAGTTGTCCAGAACACCTTGACAATGACTCTAGAATCCCCTCAGCCCTATTTCTATTCTCCTCCAAGCTTAAAAGAAGTGTCCAAGAAATGGCAACTTAGACCAGGACAAGTTACCGTACCTCATTTATTTCTTCTGCCTGCCCCTGATGCGCATGTGTACTGACTTTGCTGCTTATGGAGAATGAGACCCTTGAGTTAGCCATAGGCAGGGCTGTTTCATGCCGAACTATTGTACTTTATGTCCGATGTTATCTTAGCTACATGAACACACACATGCACGATAACCCAACATTTCAGAAGAACAGAGATTTGGGTTTCTTGAAGATTATTTCTTAAATTGGATATTTTTTATTCTTGAGGAGTAATAGGTAGGAGGAAATATTCTATGAAGCAGTAGAAGCAAAGATAAAAGCGGCTTCTTAAGGAAATGGGCTGAGGGTCAGTGAGCCAAGTGGAAGAGCGGCAGCTGCCGGATTTCGCACATCCCAGGAGCTGCAGGTGAATGGATCTGAGCTGAGCGGTGAGGTCTTCATGCACTAACACAGGAGGGGGACATCATTGTCTCCTTAAACGACTGAAGGAACCAGGTGCTAGATATTTAGCTGCTTTTTTTTGGCTGAGTTTGAGGCTATTTTTCTTGCAGCCTTATTTAGTAACCTCATCCCTGAAAAGTCAGGAACACAGGGAAGAAAGTATGCTCGTGGACTGGAAAGTCTGGAGAACCTAGTTGTTTAGGTTCCCTTCGGGCTAGGTGGGGAGCCAGGAGACCCGATTTGATTGGAGTTTGCCCCGTTCTTGTTCTGAAGGAAAAAAATGCTGCCTGGGGAGCTCAGTGTGGGTCACCGTTCACTTTCTTCTTGTGCTGAGCTTTCAGGAAAGGAGTCCTTTCCTCAAAAATTATAAGACGTCAACACCAGGGCAGAGGAGAGGAGAACAGAGTGTCGAAATGCTCCCTGCTTGCTTTTTCCTTTTTCCCTCAAAAAAAAAAAAAATTATTATTTTAAATATTTCTTTATTGGTTTCAGAGAGGAAGAGAGGCGAGAGAGATAGAAACACCAATGATGAGAGAGCATCATTGATCAGCTGCCTCTTGCACACCCCCTACTGGAGATGTGCCCGCAACCAAGGTACATGCCCTTGACCAGAATCGAACCTGGGACCCTTCAGTCAGCAAGCTGACGCTCTATCCACTGAGCCAAGCCGGCTAGAACCCAAGTTTCCATAACCTCAAAGGAATAAAAAGCAAGTTAATGATCAGTGTCACAACAGCTGTGTGAGAAGCTTAGCTCTCCCTGCTGGTGTCCCAGGCGGCCTGGGGCAGGAAGGCAGGAAGGCAGCAGCCCTGGCGTCCAGCTGGGAGCAGACATTGGAAACCAGAGCGGGCGAGACTCCTTTCATCACGCTCTCAGTAACGCTAAGCCATGCTTTCGAATGGGGAGAGTCTGATAACTCACGGGACCCAGCTTTGAAAACCACCAAGCGACAGAATAAACAGTCTCCCCGCAGTTATCACCAGGAGGCCTGGCAGCGCCTTGGATTTGAAAGGATTCTAAAACACTTCCACATAGTTTACCAAACACATGCCACCCACTCAGAACCTTCGTCATTCTGTTTGCTCTCTCTCCGAGGCGCGCTTCTGCCTAAAATAGCTGTTTGGTGCTCCTAGGTTCTGTGACAAATCACAGAGATTCATTCTGGAAATAGAATTCAAACCGGATTGCTTTTTGTTTAAAGTTTCTTAGGGGCATTGGAGAATGGTGCTACATGAATCAAGTGAATCGATAAGTGCGGAATGAGATTGTCATCTTCGTCATAAATGCAGTTTTAATGAGGACAGAGGCCTGTAGGGGGAAAAGGAAGACCTATGCCAAGTTGACCTATGCCAAGTAGTGATCATCCAGGTGTGGAGAGAAAGGAAAGCATAGCTCATAGGAGAAGATCCCAAGCTCTAAAACACTTAAATAAAAATCTCAAACTGAGTGTCATGTAGGAAGGCCATTGATTCACTAGCTGGCTGTTGTATCACACAGAACCTCCCTCCGTCTGACACAAGGTGATGGTGCACAGTAACCTGGACCCAAGTTATTACGGGGCAATAATAACAAAAGTGCTTATGCTTACCATACAGCTTTACTCAGAAGTTGCAAATAACTGTCTGCAGTGGCCAGGGAAATAAAATAAATGTGTAATAAACAGAAACTTGTGGGACCTGCCCAAACAAAAACCAAACACTACGCTGGTGAAGCAAAACAGGTCAGGGTTAGCCAGAAAGCACGTTTACAAGCCAGGGGTGTAACGCTGGCTTTCCTAGTCACTAGAGGCTCACCTGAAAACTGGTCCCTGAATACAATCTTCGGGGACAGGTTAAGAATTTGTCCCATTTATGAAAACAGCTCAGTGAGTAAAGACAAGAAAATAGTATGTCTTGAGTTACATAATTGAGTCTTTCACCTTATGGATTTCCTTCCCCGGCACTGCCCTGTGGTTCTGTCATAGGGATGGTGACATCCCTCCTTTTTCACAACGTCTTCTTGACGTGGACCCATGAGAGAAATGCCTTTCAAGTCTCACTCCAGGAACAGAGAAAAACTGTGGCTGTGCATTCTTCTCTCGCTATTTTTGTTCCCTGGAAATCTGAGTGCCAAACTTTTAGGCCTTTTTTTTAAGCCTTTGATTAGGAACATGTGATAAATTTTTGTGTGATAACTTTAACCCTGGCCTTTATTATTATCCTAATGTGACTTTTCTTTCTCCTTAGTTCCCTGATATATTTATCTTTTGGAACAGAGTTTTTTTAAAAAAAATTGTGTTATTTCACAGCCATTGACTATAGAGTACAGATTAATTGAGTTGGATGAAAACTTCCAAAACCTATGTAGACCATTTCTCAGTAAATGCTCTTAGCATTGTGGCCATGTTCTTCCATATCATGATAAAAAGTAAGGAACTACAACCAAGATTACTCTACCCAGCAAAGCTATCCTTTAGAATTGAAGGACATATAAAGAACTTCCCAGACAAAGAAAAGCTAAAGGAGTTTATCACGCCAAAACAGTAATACATAAAATGATAAAGGGTCTTTTTGAATTAGGAAAAAAAAGATAAAAAAATATGAACAATAAATTGACAATGAATAAATATCTATCAACAAATGAATCTGAAAAAAATAAAACAAAGAATCAGAACAGAAACAGACTCATAGTACAGAAACTTTTTTTAAATTTTTTTTATTAAATTATTATCTGTGTACATAAATCATTGCTCCCCACCCCCCACCCCCGAAACATTTTGATGGTTCCCAGCTGGGGTGGGGGTTGAAAGGATGAGTGAAAAAGGTGAAGGAATTAAGAAGCACAAATTGATTGTTACAGAATAGTCAAGGGGAGGTAAAGTACAGCATAGGAAATAGAGTCAATAATATTGTAATAATTATGTATAGTGTCAGATGGGTATGAGCTTTATTGGGATGATTATTGTATATATCATATAATGTCTAATCACTGGGGTGTATACCTGAAACAAATGTAATATTGTATGTGAACTGTAATTGAAAAATAAAAAAATATTTGAATTAAAGAAAAGAAAGTTTGAACTAGATATTAACACAAATATTATAACTCAGAGTTTGTGGGATGCAGATAAAGCATTATTTGAGGGGAAATTTTAAACTTTAAAAGCATATATTAGAAAAAAAGAAAAATTTTAAATTAATGAGCTAAGCATTAACCACAAGAAGTCAGAGGAAGAAAGAAAAAAAACACACAAAGAAATTTAAGGAAGAATTAATGGTAATTTGGACATTGTTTTTCCTCATAACTTTTAAATCCTGACACCTCTTAAAATACTAATTTATGAAAGACACAGATGCTTCCTGGTTCCTCTGAGCTGTTAGTAAAGTCAAGTACTTGCAATACCCTGGCTGATAGCAGAAGAAGGCTATCTGGGTACGCATATTAAAATTACTATGAGATTTCACACTTAATTCAAATTTTTTTTAAAGAACTTAATTCTCATGATAGCAAGTGTTGATTAAGACATGGATCAATGGAAACTTTCATACCTTGCTGGTAGGAGTTATCAACTGGCTTAACCACTTTAAAAATAGCATGGCATGATTCAGCAATGTGTAAATAAATTAACCCAGCAATTATACTAGAAATTCGTGCATGAGTAGAGTCCCTAGGTCTGGCTGGTGATCAGGGCTGATCTGTGGGGTGACGAGCGGGGGCGATCAGGGCCCCCACTCATCTCCACGTTGGCCTGGTGCCACCCACTTACCTGCTCCACCATCCCGCCACAGTCACATTCTCATCAGGGCCCATCAGGGCCAGCTGTGCCTCCACTGCCACCCACTGCCAGCCTTGTGTCACTGACACCCACCATGTTTCATGCCACCCCCTGATGGTCAGGGCACATCTAACTCCTGGTTGGTCAAACTCCTTCCTGTGGGGACAATTTGCATATTAGCTTTTTATTATGTAGGATACTAGAGGCCCACTGCACAAATTTGTGCCCTGGTGGGGTCCAGATGGGGGCCAATTGGAAGCAGGACCGGCCCAGGCGAGCGGCCGCAGTTGTTCTGGTCACTCCAGTAATTCTGCCATTCAGTGCCTGGGCTTTTATTATATGGGATTAGTCAGCTCAGACAGCCATAGCAAAATATCATAAATTTGTGTGATTTAAATAACAGAAATGTAATTTTTTCCCAGTTCTGGAGGCTGGACTTGGGGTCAGGGTATCAATATAACATCATCCCATACACCAGAAAGTGGTGGATCAATTGCCAGTTAGGGCACATGCCCAAATTGCAGATTCAATATCCAATCCAGTGAAGGAAGAGAGGTGGGAAGGAAGAAAAACAAAGATAGAAGGATGGAACAGAAAAAATAAAACTGTCAAGACATGAAGATCACAAGTTTGTAAATTCTAAACAATCTACAAAATAACTATTAGAATTAATAACTGATTTAGTAACTTTGCTGGACACAAAAATTAATTGTATTCCTATAATCATCAACAGTTAGAAAATAAACTTGAAAACAAGCAAAACTAAACTGAATTGCTTATGAATACACACATTACGGATGAACTATAAAGAAAAGAAAGGAAGTAACTTGCCACAAAATAGTCAGGGTAATATTTACATCTAGGAGCAACGTAAGGACAGTTGGGGATAGACCCTTGGGAGTGGGGGGTCCTGGGTTATTGTAAATATTTTATTTCTTGGCTTGGGTGTTGTTTATACAGGTGTTTACTTTCTACTGTTTGAAAGGAAAATTTAAGTTTTGAGCACCTTTTGGAATAAATGCCACAACAAATGACCATTGACTTGACTTATCTTTGATTTACTTAATCCTAGAAACTTTTTGTATCCATTTAACTCTAATTTGGGAGTGTAGTTGTCCAGTGATGACAACAGATGATAAAAAGCACATTCTTTATAATGGTAGATTTTCAGTTGGAACAAAATGCAAGTATCAATAGAAGAGGGGATCATTTCAGATCTATTCTCTTCATCTTACCTACTTCTTATCATTTTAGGTTAAACTGAATTTCATGAATCTATCCAACATAATGTGATAGAAAGAGAATTTAACCGTTAGTGCCAAAAACCTGAGTTCAAATCCTGCCACAACATTCATTCCTTTCCTTTAATAAGCCTCAATTTCTTTATCTGTAATATACAATGACTTCTTCCTCAAAAGATAATTGACATTAAATGTAATGACTTTTTGTGCCCTCAAGGGCAGTTTTTTGTGTATAGGAAAAAATATTTAAATGATCATACTGATTTTACTATTAATATATAATTTATTAAAGTTACAAAATGTTTTTTAATCTAAAATCTTTAAGCTATCAAATTTAGACTCTTAATGACATTATCCTATTTAAAAATTTAGCAAATTTTACCATAAAGAAGCCTTGTAAATATTTAATCCTATTCATAAATTTTATTAAATTTCTATAAATATATTATACCACATATTTAAATTTAATATATTCAATTTAATCACTCAATTTTCTTTTAGTACTTCAATTGCTTGACTTAGCAAATAAACCCCATGTATTTAAAAACCCCAAAATTAAGACATCCTCCAAAAATAAGACCTACTGCATGGAAAAATAAGACATCCCCTGAAAATAAGATCTAGCGCATCTTTGGGAGCAAAAATTAATATAAGACACTGTCTTATTTTCGGGGAAACAGGGTAGATTACTCATAGATATAATAAATTAAAATGATAAATATGCTGAACTTTATGTTCTTGTGAATATTCCAACTCTTCATAAAAAATTTGGAAAGACTCTACCTTAATAACAAATTGTAGAGGGAAAAAATAATAGTTCTTAGCTGAGACCCCTGTAATAGAAGATAGTTTAACAAAAGAAAAATGGACAGAAGTTTATTCACATGGATAACTCATGTAAACAGGAGATACCAAGGGGAAAATGAATATTTCTATGAGTAGCTTTGAATTCAGGCTTGAATATAATTTATAGGAAAGATGGATGTGCCCTTAGAAGAATACATACGAGGTCTGATCAGTTGTGACAGTTTGTCTGGGTGTGGTGTTGACATCTAGCCTGATAAGGGTTGATTTTCCAGTTTGATGAAACCCCTGGGATGGAGGAATGGGGACTTAAGTCAATTAATTCCATGTGGAGATTCTGTCTTTTGACAGATAAGGAGAGTTCTGAGAAAGCCTCTCCCCGAAGTTGTTTTTCAAGTGCCAGCAGCTCAAAATCATCATTATACCAAAGCAGCACTTTTGGGATGGCTTGTCCTGAACTCCCACAATCACATTTTGGGGAGACAAGTTCTGCTCCCCTTCAAAATCTAATTCAATTTCACATTTTATATTGGAGTCACCAGTTTGACACATTCCTGTAAAAGGGCAAATTCTCTTAAACATAATAATCACACATTTGTTTGTACACAATTAAAATACCAAATGTGTACAAATGCCTTAAAATATGGGTTTGATACTTTTCCATTTCTCTGAATCTAATTCTAATTCCTTCCTGAGTGGAAAGATGTTTGTCCGATAATGAAACTATTGATATCCCATGCAATTATCTGGGCTGCTTTCCCATATAGTTCAGCACTTGTCTTTCAGCTTGCTAAAGGAGAGATAGAGACCTCTTTGGGGAGCAAAAATAACTTTTAGAAAATATGGATGTGCCCTTAGAACCAGAGGTAATGGGCAGGATATGTGTGGATCCTTGTTCCCAAGGTTGAAGGAAGCCACCTAACCCCATGTCTAGTTGCTGGGTAGGGCTCATAACTCCAAGGGAAGACTAGATGCCCAGGTTTCTGATTGTGAGGACTCCATGGAAATGGCTAGTAGAACAGAGTGTTTGCAGGGTCAAAATAGATGGAAAATGTCTAATATCAAAAGATGTCAAGAGAGAAGGCAAGTGAAAGAAGCATAGACAGATATCAAGAATAAATGTGTTACCCAATTTGAGAGTCACAATCCACTACCCAGTTTTCAGAACTGGGCACTTCCCATACCCAGAGTCCACCGAAGAGAGGCTATGTCCTGATGAGGAAGGACCTTACATCACCACGGTCAGTGTACACAGTAGTGATGCCCCAGGCCTCATCCCAAAGGATCGATGGCATTTGCTCTGACAACAATGCACTGGAAAAAAGTGGGACACCCAGCTCTCTCAGGGTCTTTTGGACACGGGGCCGAGCTGACACGGATGCAAGGCTCCACGAGAGCTCCCTGGTAGAGCAGCAGTCTTTGGGATCAGCTACATCGTGCGCTGCCATTTCCCCCATCCCTACAGGCAATTAACTCAAAACAATATAATCTGAACATTAGGGAAGTGAATATAAGGACGAAATGAGATGAAAACAAATAAGATCCTTATATTTAAAAAAAAAAACACAAATAAGAATCCTCATGTTAAAAAACACATGATACAACTAAAAGTCTAAATAATAATGATATGGGAAAGGTTTTTAATGAATAAAGTTGGATAGAGATGCATTTTATTTGGGAGAAGGATAACAATAGTAATTTCAGACTGCCAGAAACAAATGTTCGTGTCTGCAGAAAAAGTATTTTAAATGATAGAATATCTTAACTTTAACTTCATCATATATTTTGAATAACTTATATTTATATATGGTCTAAACTAAAAATTATATAAAAAGTCTCATTCCCTTCTTTCCTCCAATCTCTGTCAATCCCCACTCAGACTGTTTTAGAGGTGACAATTTTTATTCATTTCTTTTTTAGTGTACTTTTGTTTTAATGTTATCTGATTATCTTTGCATTTTAGTGAGATATTTAATCTACTTAGATTTATTGTCTTTACTGACCTCTATTGAATTTTTAAAATACTGTCTTATTGCCTGGCTACTATGTCTCAATGGCTGAGTGTGAACCTATGAACCAGGAGGTCATAGTTCGATTCCCAGTCAGGGTACAGCCTGGGTTTCAGGTTCCATCCCCAGTAGGGAACATGCAGGAGGCAGCCGATCGATGATTCTCAAACAATCATATATGTTTCTCTCTCTCTCTCCCTTTCCCCTCCTCTCTAATATATATTTTTTAAATATCGTTAAGCTGAAACTGGTTTGGCTCAGTGAATAGAGTATCAACCTGTGGACTGAAAGGTCCCAGATTTGATTCTGGTCAAGGGCACGTACCTTGGTTGTGGAGACATCCCCAGTGAGAGGTGTGTAGGAGGCAGCTGATGGATGTTTCTTTCTCATAGATGTTTCTATCTCTCTATCACTCTCCCTTCCTCTCTGTAAAAAAAATAAAAAAAAATATATATATATATAAAATATTAAATCATTAAAAAGTAAATAAATACTGTCTTATTATGTCTTTTCTGTTTACTCTGCTTTTTTTTTTTTTTTTTTTTTTGTAAATATATAAACACTAGAGGCCCAGTGCATAAAATTCATGCACTGGGGTGTATGTCCCTCAGCCCAGCCTGCACCCTCCCCAATCTGGGACCCCTCAAGTGATATCTGATTGCCAAATGGGACATCCCTCTCACAATCCAGGACTGCTGTCTCCCAATTGTTCGCCTGCCTGCATTCCTGATTGCCCCTAACTGCTTCTGCTTGCCAACCTGATCACCCCCTAGCCACTCCCCTGCCAGCCTGATTGATGCCTAACTGCTCCCCTGCCAGCCCAATTGCCCCTAACTGCCCTCCCCTGCCAGCCTCATTGCCCCTAACTGCTCTCCCTTGCTAGTATGGTCCCACCCTCCCCCAACTGCCCTCCCCTGCAGGCCAGGGTCTCCCCAAACTGCCCTCCCCTGCCAGCCTCATCACCCCTAACTGCTCTCCCCTGTTAGTCTGGTCACCCCCAAATGCCCTCCCCTGCAGGCCAGGGTCTCCCCTAAGTGTCCTGCCCTGCAGGCCTGGATCCCCACTAACTGCTCTTCCCTGCAGGCCCTAATGTCTCCAACTTCCCTCCTCTGCAGTCCTGGTCACCCCTAACTGCCCTCCCCTGCAGGCTTTATTGCCCCCAAGTGTTCTCCCTTGTAGTCCCGGTCCCTCCCAATTGCCCCACCCCCCCTCTGCTGGCCATCTTGTGGCAGCCATATTGTATCCACATGGGGACAACCATCTTTAACCACATGGAGAAGCCATCTTGTGTTGAAGTGACAGTCAATTTGCACATTACTCTTTTATTAGATAGAATAGAGGCCTGGTGCACTGGTGGGGATCAGCTGGTTTGTCCTGAAGAGTGTTCCGAATCAGGATGAGGGTTCCCTTGGAGTGTGGGGCAACCTAGGTGAGGGGCCTGTGGTAGTTTACAGGCCAGCCACGCCCCCTGGTGACCCAAACATAGGCCAAGTTTAGCTGGAAGTAGGTATCTTGGATTTATTTATCTTCTATAATTGAAACTTTGTAGCCTTGAGTGGAGGCCAAGGCCGACCAGGGCAGATGAGAAGCTTGGCTTCCTCCATGGCCCGGGGGAACCCAAGCCTCCTGCTCACTCCAGCTCCATGGTGGCCGCCATCTTAATTGGGTTAATTTGCATACTCAGTCTGATTGGCTGGTAGGTATAGCAGGTGGTCAATTTGCATGTTTCTCTTTTACTAGTGTAGACATTAATATGTGTTTTTATTTTGCCTCTATTTCTCCAAGATAGCATACTCTGCAGATTGTTTTGCAATTTGCTTTTTGTTTACTTTACAAGGACAACCAAAGTTTAGAAATACAATCTATAGCTTCTACACAAACAGAAAAAAAAAAGTGGCAAGTGATGAGTTGAGAAAAAAATTTAACATAAAAAGAAAAAATATGAGAAAAACTGGAAGGAAAAGTTGAAGAATAAGGACTGTATTAAAAAAAAACAACATACAGTAAGACAGTGATAGAAATAAATCTAACAGTGGTAAGCATAATTTACCTAAGCAGGTTAAACAATTTAATAAAAGAAAAAGAGAAGCACGTTGAATAAAAACAAAAAGAAACACAAATATACCTGTACTATACTTATTAGAAACAGTTCTAAAACAACATCATACAAAAAGGTTAAAAGTAAAGGGATGATAAAAGATATACCAGTCCAATGCAAATTAAAAGAAAAATGGATCTAAGAATATAACTGTTAGATAAAGTAGAATTTAAAGCAAAACTTCATAATAGAAATGGAACAAGATACTACATAATAATATCAGAAATAATTCAAACACACACAAATATTTATGAATTTATAAAATATAACAAAATATATAAAATAATAATTAACAGAATTCTATGAGAAATTAAAATTACTGAAAACAGGAGCTTCTGGCATTACAAGGAAATCTCTGACCTTCTTGCCAACCAGACCCTATCTCCTCTTCTGATGCTCTATAAAACTCAATCTTGCCCAAACTCCCTCAGCGGGAAGGTAGGGGAGGGTTGAGGTGGGGTGTAAGAGATCAACTGAAGGACTTGTATGCATGCATATAAGCACAACCAACAGACTCAAGACACCGGGGGCAGGGGGACGAGGGCAAGTGCCGGGGGTGGCGAGGGGGGGTTGGGGGGAGGTCAGTGGAGGGGAAAAAAAGAGAGAGACATATTTACTACTATTTGTAATACCTTAAACAAACAAATAAAAATTAGATTCTTAAAAAAAAAAATCCTTCAGGGAGAGTGTTCCACTACTTGTGAGGCATGGTACGCCCCATTAATGGATTTCCCCCCCTTAAAAAAAGATGTCAAATTTGTTATAAAATCGTTTTAGTTTTGTCATTTGACAAAATAATGGTTAAAATGCCTGTATGTGTATATCCACCATAAATCGAATGATGAGGAAAATTAGCCCCAATCCACCTTAAGAAACCTCATCTTTTGGAAAACTTAAAAACTCAATTAATGCTGGGACTCCTTTTCTTTTCAAAGATATATCTGAATCTCTTTTCAGATGTGTCTTTTACCTTGGTTTTCAAATATATTCCTTAATTGCTTTTCAAATGGACACTCGAAGTCTGTTTAGTTGTAGGAACAAGTTCCTTTCCCCTTTCTGGATCCCAAACAATTTCTGGAAATGTATATATTTATATGTGTGAGGAGTAAAGGGGATATTGTGTATTTTTCAAGTATAAGAGAGAACGCACTTATTGATAATGAAAATAACTGAAGTGAAATAGCCAACTTCTGATGGATGGATGGTTCCCTCATTTCTTGCCTCATGGACATTTTTTTTAATTCAGCAGCACTATTAAAAATACATTCAGGCATATGATTCTGTTTATAGGGTCCACACCTATTCCAGATTTTATATTTGCAAACTCACCTATCCACTAAAATTTATTTGTAACCTCCAAATTAATTCTCTCTACACTTTCTTAGTCATGTGGAAAGAGGTGCAAGAAGGTGAAAAAATTGAGTTGCCCAATTCACAGGTTCCTGGCTGGGGTTGGTTTCATCTCTTATACTTTAAACAAGTGTGTCTCTCTCTGTCTATTTAATACCACATTTGCTCATTTTTGTTTGCTAATTCTGCTATTTACAATGGCCCCAAGAATTGTACTGAAGTGCTGTCTAGTGTCCCTAAGTGGAAAAAGCTGTGATGTGCCTTACAGGGGAAAATGAATAAAATAAGCGTTTTTCAGGCATGAGTTACAGTGCAATTGGCTGTGAGTTCAGTTAATAAATCAACTATAAATCTTACCTAATAATAGACAAACATGTAAATGACTGTACCTCTGCTATGCCACCAGCCAATCAGGAATAACATGTAAATTAACCCAACAAAGATGGCAAATAATTTGCATACACAGGCACCAAGTGACTGGACTGGTGGGATGCAGGCGTTCTGCCCCACCCCCTGTCTCTCAAGGCAGAAAGAGGTGACTCCAGGGCCTGAGTGGAAAGGGGCTGGGTTGGAGTGAGTGCTGGTAGCCAGGGAAAGGAAAGCCCATTCTAGCATGAATCTTTGTGCATGGGGCTTCTAGAATTAAATAAGGCATCTTTAAACAGAAACACAAATAAAACAAGATTTTGTATTAATCTGTTGATGAAAAGGTTGAGAACAAGTGCAAGGGAACCTAACCCAGGGAGATGGTAGTTCAGAATTTGGCAATCCAGTTTCTGAAGTGACTTTGCAGAACAGAACTAGCGTGACTAAGGAGAATCGCCTATAATCAGAAAGAACTGCTTTCGGTGCCAGGCAATAATCAACCCCTGAGTTTCAAGTGCTAAGACATCCTAATTTGGAAGTGATGGTGAAGTTGTTAAGCAGGACTCATAATAGACCCCACACAGTGCGAGATAGCGTTTGGGTTTCTCATATGCAGGACCTCAATTTGGTGTGGTAGAAGAGAAGAACTGTGCGTTCAGTCACGGGGCTTCATTGATAACATAACTATTCTGAGCCAACTCTCAGTTCAAGAACAGTGATGGCGGGTCTCACCCTTTTTCTCATTGACCTATGCGAAAACTTGTGCTTATTTATTCGAGACAACATGGCGGGACCTGGAGAGCATTATGCTAAATGAAATAAGCCAGTCAGAGAAAGACAAACATCACATGGTCTCAATTATATGTGGAATCTAATGAACGAAATAAACTGATGAATAAAAATAGGTAGAGAGACAAGAAATAGACTGACAGATTTCAGAGGGAAGAAGAGGTGCAGGAAGAGATTAACCAAATAACTTATATGCATAGACCATGGACACAGACAATAGTGTGGTAGTAGTCCTAGAGTGGAGGCAGAAGTCTGGTAGAGGGGGGCAAAGAGGGAAAAATAAATGGGGTCACAACAGTAAATGCTCTCAACAACAACAAACAAACAAACAAACAAATAAATAAATAAATAAACCCAGAATATGCCTGGATGTAGATAGCATCCCAGTTGACTTTTTTATTAATTCATAGTTTCCAGAGAAAATAAAAAGAAATATTGCAATAATAATATAAAGAAACATTTACACAATACTGGGTTCATCTATTTCTTAAAATTTCTAGTTTAGCAATTCTGAGTAATGGCACAGGTACTGGTCTAGAGTGGGTGCTTGGTAAATCCTGTTAAGTGCTTTTTTCTTTTACCTTCTTTTACTATCCACTTTTTTCTTTTACCTTCATCTCAATTTAATAAAATACCTCTACAGTCCAGAGGCAGAATGGCACACTGGTTAAGTTCTGGGAGCTAAGAGATCTTTGTTGTCCAACTTTAAGCAAATTACATGTTTGATTTATAAGCCTCAATTTCCATATTTATAAGTTGATCATCATAATAGTATTTAATGCATAAGGTTGTTTGAGGATTAAATTTGATAATATACTCCAAACACTTAACAGAATGCCCAGAATATAGTAATTGTTCAATAAATGGTACCTAATATTATCACAAGTTTTAAAAACCATCATTGACATTCTCATTTAATAATATTGTATCTGATCTGTGCACAACAGCTGTTTACATTTAAAGAACTTTATAGACAATACCAGTAACTCTGTTAAAAATAACTGGGTTTATTTGCTTTCATTTGGTCAAATAAGCTAAATAAAATAGTCTGCAGGTTCAATGTTGTTGGTCAATGAAATTCCTGAAAAAGAAAACCTTAATAAGTGACTTCCTTTTCCCCTTTTACTTTTTCTTTCAAGCAATATGTACTTAATGTGATTTCTAAGCTACTAATCTGTAACTTGTACTATCTATCTATCTATCTATCATCTATCTATATCTTTAAAAACTGTTTTTGTTTTTATTGATTTGAGAGAGCAAGGAGGGGAGAGGGAGAGATAGAAACATCAATGAGAGAAAATCAATACCCATTGGCTGCTTCCTGCACACCCCCTGCTGGGGATCAAGCCAGTAATCTGTGCATATGTCCTGACCAGGAATAGAACCAATGACCTCTTGGTGGTCAATGCTCAACCACTGAGCCACACCAGCCAGGCTGTTCTCTATATATTTCACTTATTTTATTTTAAGCACATAGCAAATCCTCTAATATTTTCTTGCCTAGGGAATTTTTACAGAGCTGAAAGCAAAAGCCCACAGCTCTTCCTGCCTTTTGTGAAAGCTTAAACACAATGAAGAGACGTTGTTGGGTGTCCCAGAGGGAATGGGAGAGAGGGGGAGCACTTGAGAGAGAATGGGGGTGAGGTGAAGGGAAATTCTCTTCTGGGCTTGGGAAAGGAGAGAGTACTTTCTGTAAGCCTATCTATCTCTTCCTGTATCAGCACCTGGAAGATGAGAGCGATCAAGGAGCAAACTCTGGGCATAGAGTTCCTAGTCTCAGCAAAATCCCTTTGCCCATAAATGGCAAGGAAGCCTCAGAGTCACAGGCCCATGAGGGACTTGGTGAGCTGGGATAATGGGCCGCTAGTGTGGCAGATGGCAGACACAGAGACAGCTCCTCATGCTTTGTTACTACAAGATCTACATTCCTGGGAAGTGTAGGGGAACCCAGTCATGATTGGAAATGAATCCTACCCTCATCTCATCAAGATGAGGTGCTAAAAAACAAGTCTAAGTTATTCGAAAGAAAATAAAGAAGGACAGATCTCCTGCACACGGAGTGTGTGGCCTGAGATTTATAAGGACCACACAACAAAAGGAGGGACAGAGGGACTTCCTAAATGGTGAGGGAAAGGAGACACAGATTATTACCTATGGCCTGAGGCTACTGTTACTTGAAGACATTATTTTGGCCTATGTGTTATCAAATATTTTGAGGTGTTTGACTTTTCTTAAAAATTGTCTTCATACTAGTAAGTAGGCATGGCAAAATCATGAAAAGAAAGTTAAAGTACTCTGCCAGGTACAATTCATTGTCTAGGCTGCAAACAAAATGTAGTTAAGAAGTGGAGGCTCCATCACAGAGAAAAATGTGCAAGAAAACATTTCCAATAAACCACCCAACACCAAGTTAACACTTAAAGGAAAACCCTATAGGAAATGTTAACTTGGAGATTATTTTCTTTCCTTCTGCATTATTTCTGACACTAAAGATAGTGTTTTATTTTTTCTTTTGTGTGTGTACGTTATCATTCATTATGTCCCTCATAGCAATAGTTCCTGTTAAACTGTCTTATATACTCTCATTCAGATTATACCTACAGATAGTCTATGTTAGGCCAGTCTACTTCATTTATCACTTATTTACTTATTCATTTCTATTTCACCCATCCCCCAACCCCCTTTGGGCAGCCATCAGCTTGTTCTTTATATCTATGGTGTGTTTTTGTTTTGTTTTAAATTCAACATATAAGTGGAATCATATGCTATTTGCCTTTCTCCATCTGATTTACTTCACTTAGCATACTACCCTCTAGTTTCATCCATGTTGCTGCAAATGGCAAGATTTCATCCTTTTTTTTTATGGTTTAGGAATATTCCTTTGTATTTATGTACATCTTCTTTCTCCACTTACCTATTGATAGATACCCAGGTTTCTTCCATATCTTGACAATTGTAAATACTGCTGTGGTGAACATAGGGGTGCATATATCTTTCAAATTAGTATTTTTGTTTTCTTTAGATAAATATCCAGAAGTAGAATTGTTGGTTTGTATGGCATATATATTTTTAACTTTTCCAGTTATCACCATGCTTATTTCTGCAGTGGCTGTACCAATTTATGACCCCAACAACAGCGTGAGGAGTATGTTTTTTTCCCCACATCCTTGTCAACACTTCTCATTTATTTATTTATTTTATTTATTTTTATGCCGAAACTGGTTTGGCTCAGTGGTAGAGCGTCAGTCTGCGGACTGAAAGGTCCCAGGTTCGATTCCGGTCAAGGGCATGCACATTGGTTGGGGGCACATCCCTGGTAGGGGGTGTGCAAGAGGCAGCTGGTCGATGTTTCTCTCTCATTGACATTTCTAGCTCTCTATCTCTCTCCCTTCCTCTCTGTAAAATATCAAAATATATATATATTTTTTAAAAATTTATTTTTATGATAGCCATCAGACAAGTATGAGATGCTTTCTCATGTGGTTTGTTGTTGTTGTTGTTGTTTTGCTTTTTTGTTTGTTTGTTTTTCATCTCTCAAATGATTAGTGATGTTGAGCATTTTTAAAATATGTCTATTGGCCATCTGTATGAGCTTTTTAGAGAAATATCTATTCAGGTCCTCTGCCTATTTTTGATTGGACATTTGGAAGATGTGTGTGTGTGTGTGTGTGTGTGTGTGTGTGTGTGTGTGTGTATGAAGTTTTATGAGTTCTTTACATATTTTGGATATCAATCCCTTATAGGATGTATCATTTGCAAATATCTTCTCCCATTCAATGGGTTGTCTTTTTTAAATTTTTGATAGTTTCCTTTGCTATGCAAAAGCTTTTTAGTTTGATACAATCCCTGCTTATTTTTGCTTTTGATGCCTTTGCATGAGAAGACATACCGTATTTTTCGGACCATAAGACGCACTTTTTTCCCCCCAGAAGTGGGGGGAAAAAGTCCCTGCGTCTTATAGTCCAAATATAGCCTACACATATACTTTAAAAAAAAAGTTTTTTTACTTGCCCGGCTCTGTGTGGTCTCTGTGTGCTTGCCTGGCTCTAAAATGGTTCTAAATGCTGCTGTTTACTTTACAGGGTTGATTACATGTGTTTATGACTGTGATGTTGGGTTTTAATGCACATAAAATATTTTAGGACACTATTTGTTTCAGAATCTTTTTTTCTTCATTTCCCTTCTCTAAAAACTGGTGTGTCTTATGGTCCGGAGCGTCTTATGGTCCGAAAAATACGGTATATAAAAATATATTGTTAAGACCTATATCAAATAGTTTATTGTCTCTATTTTCTTCTAGGAGTTTTATGGTTTCAGGTCTTACACTTAAGTTTTTATTCCATTTTGAATTTATTTTTGCATACAGATGTAAGAAAGTGGGTCTGATTTCATTTCTTTTTGCATGCATTTATTCAGTTTTCTCAGCCCCAATTATTGGAGAGACTGTTTATTTGTTTTTTCCTCATTGTATATGCTTGCTTCCCTCATCAGAGTGATTGAACATATAAGTAAAAATTTATCTCTGAACTCTATTCTATTTCATTGATATACATATATATCTGTTTTTATGCCAGTACCATATGGTTTTGATTATTGTAGCTTTGTAGTATAATTTGATATCAGGAAAAATAATATATCTTACTTTGTTCTTTCTCAAATTTATCTGGGGTCTTTTGTGATTTCATATATATCTTAGGATTAGTTCAAGTTCTGAGAAGAATGTCATTGGTTTTTTTAATAGTGGCTGCTTTAAGTCTGTATCTTGCATTAGGTTGTAAAGATATTTTAATAATGTTAATACCATCCAACAGCATGGTATATCCTTCCACTTAATTTTATTCTCTTCAATGTCTTATTGTTGTCAAAGTACAGATCTTTCACCTCTTTGATTAAATTTATTCCTAGATATTTTAGGTTTTTTAATACAATTATAAATGAGATTGTTTTCTTAATTTTTCATTGTGACTACTTATTGATATATAAAAATGCAACAGATTTTTGTGTATCAATTTTGTATCCTGAAGCTCATTATTTCTAATAGTTTTTTTGTGAAGTCTTTAGGGTTTTCTGTGTATAGTATCATGTCATCTGCAAATAATAAGAGTTTTACTTTTTCTGCCAACTCTGAAGATCTTAATAAAAAGGAATGAAATTATCAAGATAGTAATAAAATGATTATACCAGACTAATTTTGACTCATAATAGTAACCTTGATAATACCATCATAAATTTAATCTCTAGTGTTCTTTAAAAGATAGGAACATATCCTGAAGGCAAATTTCCTCCTTTTGGTGTTGTATTTTGTAGTCTAAATTCTATCATGATGATTTTGAGTTGTCTAATTAAATAAGCTAAATAAACACACACATAAATTTCCCTGTCCCCAAAATAAGCAAACAAAATATATATCTACTTTTTCTGCGCAAACCGAGCTAGAAAAGTGAAGCATTTTTCTTAGCTTGTTATTGATGAGGAGCTGAGAACTTAAGTGACTATCTATGTGCTAGGAAGGTTGGCTCAATGGTTTGTGCATTAGATACCATCTGCCCCATCCAAGGACACAGTCCTGATTATCTCTAGCAGATGACGTTCCTCTGAAAAGATGAAGGCCCAATTAGGACAGGCCTCCCAATTTTTTTAATTGACCCAGCCATTCAGATTTTCAATATGCAAATTATCAATTTTTAAATGTTGGCAACTACTTCAAAAATACTAAAAAGCACTCTATTGATCAACACAAGCGTATCTCCCATGGGCTGTCAGCTTGTGGCCTCTACTATGGATTATTTTACATTAATGCTATTGAAAATTCAAAATTTAGATGTAATGTGTTTCAAGAGCAAGTATGCATGCACATGTGTGTGTGTGGGGGGTATAGTGTGTTTAAGGCTGAAGAAATACAGAGGAGAAGACAGACAAGTGTTTTGCTCTTACACCCTAAGCCTTCAGAATTTATGTTTATCCCTGCTCTATTTCTGCTCAGTCATACACCAAAGACCCCCCAGAAAGCCCAGCACATAAATATTATGCAAAATGCAAGGTTGGGTGTGACCTCTTGCCTGGTCCCTGTGGAACGTGGATCAGTGACCTCTCAGTTTTGATACCAATCTCCAAAGCTTATCATAAGAAACACACCATCCCAGAATGCTAGCTCAAGAAACTCTAGATATTTTCATGGAGGCATATCATCCTCCTCTAACTAGAATTCTCTTTCCCTGGGAAATCAGAAAAGCCTTTTATCAGTACTTGGTAACTTGAATTACAGGACCGGGACTAGGGTGAAACAAGCAAGGCATTTAAGGTGCAAAATTTAAGGAGACTAGACTATTATTTGATCATTGAAAGAAATACAGTACTGATGCATGCTACAACACAGATGAACCTTGAAAACGTCATGCTAAGTGAAAGAAGCCAGTCATAAAAAATTACATATTGTATGATTCCTTTTGTGTGAAATGTCCAGAATAGAAAAATCCCTAGAGCCGGGACCGGTTTGGCTCAATGGATAGAGCGTCGGCTTGGGGACTGAAAGGTCCTGGGTTCGATTCCAGTCAAGGGCATGTACCTTGGTTGCGGGCATATCCCCAGTAGGGGGTGTGCAAGAGGCAGCTGATCGATGACTCTCTATCATCGATGTTTCTAGCTCTCTATCTCTCTCCCTTCCTCTCTGTACAAAATCAATAAAATATATTAAAAAAAAAAAGAAAGAAAAATCCCTAGAGATAGTAAATTAGTGGTTGTCTAAGACCGTGGGGAGTGGGGATAAAGTGCACTGGGTGCTAATGGGTACTGGGCTTCTTTTCAGGGTGATGAAATGTTCTAGAATGGACTGTGATGATGGTTGCACAATTCTGTGAATAGACTAAATATCACTGAATTGGACACTTTAGATGGGTGAATGGCATAGTATGTGAACTATATCTCAAAGAAACCATTATTAAAATAAATATAATAAATGAACAAGAGACACAGATGTCCCTCAGTTGGAAGTTCCTCTTAAGCCTTTTGCTAAAGTTGCCTTTAACTCAAAACAATTTGCATACCGCACAGGCACATCTCGGGGTGACTCACTCTGTACCCCACACTATTCACAGTGGAACTCTAATTTCTTCATGTAGGCACTTGATAGAAATGTAAAACCTTTAGCTCCATCTAAGACCCACTGCAGCAAAATGTGCATTTTCTCAAGGTCCTTAGTGATGATTATGCATGCTAACAAAAGCAAAATCCCACCCTAGACCCACTGAGGCATTATCCGAATTTTACAAGATCCCTAGCAACTATTAAGCATGGTAAAGCAGTGAATTCTCCAACTAGCTGAACTTTCCACATTTACCAACTTTTATAACTGTTGATATAAAACTTATTTTCTCTTAAATGTTCCAACCATCTACATAAATTTAATACTCCATCTTTTCTACTCATAAGTTTAAATCAATTACTCAAGTATACATTTTGAATGGGCATTAGAAGGCTATTCTGTTAATCAAACTGTACAAATTTTCTCAAATACACAAAATATCAAATATGCATTAACTCTTTTTTATCCTCATATTTAATATTATAATTTTGAAATAGTGCCAACTTTTTAATATTTAATTTTAATTATTCTGAGTTTTGAGGAAGGCTTATCTACAAAAAAATAATTATATCATCCCACATAATTTTAGTTCACTAGTTAACTTTACCAAATATTTAATTTTAATCCTATGTAATCTCTGTCAGAAAATAAAATAGAGTAAAAAAACATTTCCCAACTCATTCTATGAGGGTGCTATTACCCTGATAAAAGAAACTACAGACTAATGTCCCTCATGAGCTCAGATGCAGAAATTCTTTAAAAAAAAGAGTATTAGCAAACAATCCGTGAGTATGTAAAATTATTACCACTATAACCAAGTGGTTTTTATCTCACATGATTTTGTAGGTTATAGTCTCATGTGATTTTCAGTACCACTCTACCACCCATATAATAAAAGGGTAATGTGCAAATTGACCCCAACAGCAGAATATCCAGAATGACCACTCAACCAGTCACTATGAGGCACACTGACCACCTCAGTTCCTCTCTCTGGCTGGCATGTTCCAATCACCTGATGGTGAATGGGGAATTGGGGGTGGGTGGCAGTGGGGAATGGAGCTGGCTTCAGAAAGCCAGGGAAGATGACCCTGATTTCAGGCCAGGCCTAGGGACTGTTCCTGTGTACGAATTTTGTGCGCTGGGCCTCTAGCTAGACAATAATGTTAACAGATTGGATTCTAGATATCTTTTATGGCTTTGTCTAGTCAGTCAGAACCTTAATGTGAAGTCCTTGTACTGAGGGGTGACTTTTATTGTTATTAGTGTAAGAAGAAGCATAGCAGGATTACGTAGAAAGTACAATGGACTTCTAAAGGAGCCTAGGTTGGTGTGGGAGGATAAGGGACCCATGCTGACTCTATAGAGTATGGTTTTGTGCCTGACAGGAGAGCAGGCGTGATGAAATATTCCAGAAGGGGAGGGAATGTAATGTGGAATGTGAGCTCTGTCTTTATTCTAACTGAAAGGAACTGACAGAGGGCGGTACATAAGCAAGTTCAACCTAAAGATGCTTTTCCCTTAAGATAGTGTACTAGCAATAAATATAAAGCCCTCACCCACCCCTACACTTTACCTCAGGCAGATGCTTAACAAGGTTAGTTTCTTTTTCCTTTAGGGAGGATTATTTTTAAATAACCACATCATACAGTAATTATGTTTTTCTTTTCTTTTCTTTTTAATTAGGAACTCAAGATCAGAATTAGGCTCCCTCACTATTTTGGAAATAAGCAGCACAGCTGGCTGGCTCCCAGCAATTTGATAAGAGTCCTATTTTGTTGGCTGGACTAATTGTGGTTACTTTCATTCTCTCCCTGATAACTTTCGTTTTCCTCCCATGAAACACCAAGGACTTCCTGTAGGGCAGAGATGATGAGAGCAAGGGGGATGGGCTAAGACCTTGAGGGGAAGCAAACTTTGCCACCCCAAAACCTGCCTCTTTAGGATATGGACTATTTTGTAGTGGTTATTTTTTAAAAAACAAAAAACACAGGGAAAACTTTTAAACTTCCTCCTAATTGCCTAAAACAATTTTGGTAGAGGTCCTGCTCTAGGAAGGGAGGTCATATCATAGGTAATAAGTTTAACTAGAACTAGTTTTTTATAGATAGGAGGAAGCTACCAAGGCCCCTTTAATCCAAGTCCTCTCTGTGTCCCATCATTTCAGATGGCCCAGCAAACATTTATTAACCATTATTTGCTTTTCCTTCTCCATGTGAAATGCCTTCCTGTCCTTTGAAGTTTCAAACTACAACCCCAATTTATAAGGCGTAAGTGTCCAGTTTGTCCCTGAATCACAAAGTCTCATGGAGCCTCTGTATGTACCTATCTACTCAATTTGGTTATTTTCTCCTGTCAATCTGTCTCATGTGAATTTGATTGTTAGGCCAGCCAGAAGAATTTAGAGAGGTGGAAGGAAGATTATTTTCTTCCCCCATAACCTTTATCTCTAAAGACATTTGTGTTAAATGAATATTGTGATGTGTCTTTATGGTTAGCCATACAAAATATGAATTCATTGAGAACAGGTCAAGGCTGCAGATAATTGCTTTTGAGCATTTAGCAAACTAATTTGAGGATATATAGTACTGGAGGCCCAGTGCATGAAATTCGTGCACAAGAGTGTGGTTTTGTCCCTCAGCCAGGCCTGCACTCTCTCGAATCTGGGGCATCTCTCTCACAATCCAGGACTATGGCTTCCAACCACTCTCCTGCTTGCCTGCCTGATTTCCCCTAACCACTTCCCTGCCAGCCTGATTGACACCTAACTGCTCCCCGGCCAGCCTGGTCTCCCCTATCTGCCCTTCCCTGCAGGTCTGATTTGCCCCAACTGCCCTTCCCTGTAGGCTTGGTCATCCCTAACTGACCTTCCCTGCTGGCCTGGTCTCCCCCAACTTCCCTCCCCTGTAGGCCTTGTTTTCCCCAACTGCCCTCCCCTGCTGGCCTGGTCACCCCTAACTGCCCTCCCTTCCTGGCCTGACCGCTCACAACTGCCCTCCCCTGCTGGCCATCTTGTGGCAGCCATATTGTGTCCATATGGGGGCAGCCATCTTGTGTGTGACAGTCGATTTGCATATTACTCTTTTATTAGATAGGATTATTCATATAATGTAACAAGTGACCTCCAATAGCTAGCTACTACTTATTGAGTAACTATGGAATATACATTGTGTGTGTCCATTAGGATATGGACTATTTTATAGTGGTTATTAACATGCATATGCATCATGCACACATAATTAATTAATTAATTAATTAATTAATTTATCACATAAGCCTGGAAGAGGATAGCACTCTTTTCCTCCTCTTCTCTTTTTAACCTATGAGGAAACTGAGAAATTAAGTGACTCCCTCAAGGTCATCCATCTAGAAATAGGTGGGGTCAGATTTTGCAGCCAGGTAGAGAAGGGTCTCAAGGCAAAAGCAGCATTAGCTCAGTTTGTATTGTATGTTAAGGACTGAGATATCTATATTTTTTACTGCAACCACAGGGAAGATATTTCACATATATGATCCCCATCTTCTTTATCTGCGAAGTGGCTCCTTCTTCATTGGCTCATTGGGAGAGTGAATGAGCAAGTGCAGGCCAAGCACTATTAAGCACATTCCTAAGCCCCCTAAGACTTCCAAGGTCAACAAGTGAATTAAAAATAAACTGACATCACTGATAACTCTAGAGAGGGGGCTCAGGTCCATTAAATCCCAGGATCTATGATGATTATGGGCTTCACTATCTTTATTAAAACCCACCATGCACTGGCTGGTGTGGTTCAGTGGTTAGAGCATGAGTCCACACCAAGGGTCATGGGTACTACTTGGATTGCAAGTCTGATTCACCCTCTCCCTCCAAGGCATGTGCCTGGATGCGGTCAATTCTATCCCCCTCTGGAAAATATATCTTTGGGTGAGGATTAACCACCCCTGCCCAATCACCACTCCCACACACAAAAAAAACAACCCACTCTGAAAACCAGAGGTCAGAAAATTGTGTCAATACCATTGCTGCTGAATAGATTTACCTGGCCACACTCTTTTCCTTAATTCTATGGGGCTTTCGAAGGGTTTCTTTTTCTCTTTTCTTTTCTTTTCTTTCTTTTTTTGGGGGGGGGGGGGGCATGTGAAAAAGTCTGACTCAGCACTTGGTGGACACAGTGGGCTTAAAATTAGAGAAAGGTAACGCAGAACCTTTCAAAGAGTGGCCTTTTCCCCTGGGAAAGGCTGTCACACGCCATAGGAACCTCAGAATGAGAAGGGTTGTGTCCAGCCCGCCTCCTCCCCCCTCCCCCCTTCCCCGCCAACAATTCAGGCTCCGTAACCTGCCGCTATAAACGGAGGGAGGGAGGCAGGGAGGGAGGGGGCTGCTAAAAATGTCAGACGGACTTTGCGGCCACTGATGGGTCCCTAACCCGCCGGCCGGCCCCTTCCCACCCCTTCCCCTTCCCACCGGGGCCCCAGGAGAGGGGCGGGCGCGGCGTCCCGGTCCTAAGCGTACAGCGCGCAGGGTCTCCAGAGAGCACCGAGCACTGAGCACTGGCTGCCGCACCTGCTCCTGCCACACGCCACGGCGGCCGGTACGCCCCGCGCCCGCCTCCCGTGCCCTCCCCGCCCCCGCCCGCCGCCCCGCCCCGCGCCCGGCCTGCCCGCCCCGCGCCGGCGCCGCAGGAAGGAGCTGCGGGCTGCGGGCTAGCGGACCGCACCATGCCCCGCATCGATGCGGACCTCAAGCTGGACTTCAAGGATGTCCTCCTGCGGCCCAAGCGCAGCAGCCTCAAGAGCCGAGCTGAGGTGGGACGCTCCCTGGGGGTGGCTGGGCCGGTTCTTGGCGGCGGGGCAGGTGGTGGAAGGGGAGCAATGTGGTAACGGTATCTTGCCTGCCTTGCTGTGTCTGAGGGTGGCTGGGGTGCGACAGGAGACAGGGGAGAGCCCTCTGGTGCCCTGCCGGGAAGAGGTGTCTCCAGGGGGTCAGGGGGGCCCTAACATTGTAAAGCTTATCTTAGACTGGGGGAGCCTGGGCAAGTCCGCATTGGGACCAGACCGCAGGGGAGCAAAGATCCAGGGGGCCAATGAGGAGCCAGAATGGGGAGGCAGGACGGGTGCATTTAGGGGAAAAGGGACACAGGGGAGCCAGATCATAAAAGGAAAAAACAACGGAAGATACTTGTGATTTTGACGCTGCTTCTTAGTGCAGAAAACTGCTATTGGTTTAGTGTCAGATCCAGCAGCAGAATTTCTTTAAAATATTTGCAATTCAGGGAAACTTCAGGGTTTACTCTCGGCGTTTCAGTGGCCTTGCTGGGAGGGTGGGACCCGTGCCGAGTGACACCCTCCTGACTGGACGGCTGCCCAGTCCTAGCGAGGCTGAGAGGCTGAAAGCACTGGGGTTCAGGCATGGAGTTGGGGGGCAAACTGGATCCAAGCTTGAAGAACAGGTGGAGGACTGGACTGGAAATAGCCTCTGTGTGGGGGCTGGGATGCCCCTACTGGTGAAGAGGAAGGTCAAACTCTGAAGGTTAAACTAGCTGCACAGAAAGGCAGGGTTCCCTGGAGTGGTGTGTGCTGGTGACCATGGCTTTGCCTGGCCTGCTGAGGGCTGGAGAGGGAGGTGAGGGAGCTGGATGGGGTCTGGAGGCTGCAGCCACAGGAGTAAACAGGAGGAGGCTGAGCCAGCACGCTGTTCTTTACACCCCAGTCTAAAGACCATAAATAAACCGGCTGGCTGCCCACCGGTGCCCAAGCTCAACTGCAGTGCCTGGTGCTGCCAGCCAAGGGCTTGTTTAGATTAGGGAGGCCTCCTGCCTTAGCCAGTGACCAGAACCAAGTCACCTTCTCAGTCTCAAGCAGGAGGGTTGGTGGTCTGCGGCCAGAGAGGTTGGGACAGCACAGAATGGAATAGGCAGGAGAGGAACGTTAACCCTTGTCATGCTAGCTAGTTGGGTGACTGTGCCTGTTCTTCGTGTTCATTCAAGATGCAGACTTTAAAGAAGAATAAACAGTTTGCATGGCCAGCCTGGGCTTCCCCAGGTATAAGCTGTGTCAGTGCCTAAGACCAGACTAAGATGAAACATAGGGATTCTAGGAAGGCTAATAATTTGGTGGTCTCAATATTCTTTAAATATTTGTTCAGAGCTCACTAAGTAGAGAGGAACTTTTAAGAAAAATTGTATTTTTAAAACAAGGTTATATTATATGTATTTTCTGAACCAGGAAATATCTTGAGAAGGTAAAACATTTAGAATTTATGTAATAGAATGAATTACTCTTTCCCAGGGAAGAGTATGATATCATATATCATTTGGCTTGATAATTTGGGCTGAATGAAAGTATTAATGACCCGCCTCTGATGATACTCTATAAGCTACATGTAAGCATTGCAATGAGAACTCTGTGTCCTAGGGAAAGGTTTTCATATTTCCAGTTTTGTGGGAATTTGCCAGCTCTGTGCCAGGAAACCTGAGTTAACTGGCATTGCCTTTCCAATTGGTTCCTGTAATAGTTTATCTCCCTGTTGCCTGAGGCAGCTGCCCGGCTGGCTACCCCTCATAATCAGACTGCCTGCTTCAGTGGTGTTGAGGGATGTAGTGAGGCCGAGGTCAAGCTAGGCTTCTGATCCCCTCTCAGTGTTTTCTCAGTTTGCTGGAGGATGCCTGAAATGTTTTAGAGGCGGATTAAAATATTTTCATTGCACAATCAGATAGAAGCCAAATGTCTGCTCCCTGGCAGGAGTCATACCAGAATGCAAATTTGAAAGTAAATGACTGGTAAATGGCCAGACTTTGAGCTGAATCAGAAAGCAGATTTGAGTGGAGCCAGGACAGAAAACATAACCCTGAGAGCAGTCTTGCCCAGAAGAAAGAGTTTTGATGGTTGACAAGATTGATCACTGCAACAGTGTTGCTAAGAGCCAGACCTGGTGCTGATCATTGTGAGCAGGAAGTGGAGAGAAGGACAGAGTGTTCTCCCAGCCCGGAAGTTTGAGCACTCATGGTGGGGCATTTCCACAAGTGTCGTATAAAATGGAAGTCACCTTCCAGAGGCAAAGGGTCCAGGTGGAGATGACCCAGGAGGCCTCTCAGTGGTTGCACCAGATGGGCAGCCATCTCTCAACTGGTCATCCATTCATTGCCTTCACCCACAAGACACAGTGGGCTGGATCATCCATAGTTTCAATCAAGCTCCTAGCACACAAGAATATAAGTGCCACAGGTCTGTGTGGGGGCAGTTGAGTCATCTTTCCAGAAGAATTGACATGTTTGTTGACTGAGGCAAGACCTTGTCTTTTTGTTGTTGTTGTTAATCTTCACCAAAGGATATTTTTCCCCCATTGGTTTGTTTATTATTTTTTAGAAGGAGAGAGAGAGGTGTGGGGAGAGGAACACTGATGTGAGAAAGACACATCCATGGGTTGCCTCCTGCATGCACCCCGACTGTAGCCTGGGCAGAAATGGAACTTGCAACTCAAGTATGTGCCCTTGACAGGGAATGAAACCAACCCTTCGGTATGTAAGGCTGATGCTCTAATCACTGAGTCACACTGGCCAGGGCAAGACTCTGTCTTTATTGATAGACTAGTGGCCCGGTGCACAAAATTCGTGCACATTAAAGGGGAGTTAATTAGAGGAAATATTTTAATATTGCTATTTGCCCTTTTTCTATAATAGAAGTGTCAAAGATGAAAGAAAATTAGTAAGATGTATTTGAAAATAATATATAAGCTTATTAATAAATAATAATCACAACATGACATGATATAACAACAAAGACATGATAGAAAAACAACAAAAACAACACTGATACAATGACTGATAAATTGATTAAACGTATTCTGATATCTTCCTGTACACCACATTAAGAGTGAAAACACTTTCAGAGTGCTTGACTAATTTCTCTTGTGATGAAGTATTTACAACTTTAACATCATACGCTCTTCAAACTTGAGAGAAAGCAATATGTAACTGACCATGAACGAAAATGGGTTCAGATAGGACTATTCCTACTCTGTGTAGAGTTTGCCCTTGTGACTTTTTAATAGTCATCGTAAATTCTGGCATCACGGGAACAAGGCAGTTAATAAGAGAATTGCTTTAATTAGGGCCATCCACAGGTCTAGGCAGAAGGGTCTCCTGACCCCTCCTCACTGGACAGGGCCCGTGGGCTGTGCTCTTCCTTTTGGGCCCTCTCCCGGTACTCAGGATTGTGGATTCCCCTGCCTTCATGACTTGGTGCTGATCCCAAAGCTCGCAAAGGTCTATTTGCCAAGCGTGTTTTCTCAGAGGCCATTCATGCTGCTGGTAATGTTGCCTCTAACCTCAGAGAGTGGCCAAATGGCAGGTGCTTGTGGGAATGGAGATGTGTGTGCGTGGAACGTAATGTGTGGACTGGGTGTCCATGTGTATGCACACAGGACTTGGGAGGAAGGAAGGGGAAGTGGCTTACAGGCCCGGCTGGCTCCCCGTGATACCAGGTCCTGGTGCTCTCCTGGTCAGCAACGAAACTGTGTTTGTGAAGGTAGAAGGATAGAGCAAGATCCATAAAACAGCTTGCTAGTTTGACTTGCAATGAGGCATTTAGAACTGCTGTAGGAGGGCCACAGTTTGTCCTTTCGGGCCCTCTCATGCAGGCTGACTTGCATGAAGGTAGGTTTGAAGGGCTGCGGGTGGGGGAAGGGCGGTTTATTACTTTATGTTCCCTGTCACATCAGTTCAGCCGAGTGACAGTTTGGAGGTGCTATATTTGGTGCACTGACCAGCCGTGGCAGATTAAATTCCCAGTTTTGTTCCTGGGAGACTGGAATTAGACATCTCTCAGTGAACAACTGGTCTGGTGTGTGTGTGTGTGTGTGTGTGTGTGTGTGTGTGTGTGTGCGTGTGTGTGTAGATAAGAATGGGGAGATCTTCTCATTTATCACTTTTAGAATTAAGGATTGCATAGAATCTACCGTATGGAGAAGACTATAAATGGGGGGAGAGTCCGTTGCCAAGGCTGACCTTTCCCATGAAGAGCTCTGTTTGTGTGTCCCGCCCATCGGTTTTGGAGTGCCCCCCAAAACCCATTGTGTGCTCGGCTGGGGGCAGGATAGCATCTCTCCCCAGGCATCTTGGGAAGAGTAATTTGACACCAAGAAATTCTGATTTTTTTTAAGCCATAGAGGTCAAAATGTGAGGGCCATTAACCAACACAGAAGGTGGCAACAAATACGACCTCTTCAGTTATCTTTCAGAACCTAACTGTGGCTTGCTTCACTGAAGTAGAACCAAGACTCATAATGAAGAACTGGAGGAGGGGACACCTCCCCCCTATGCCCAGGCAGTGACAGCATCTCATTCCCCCTCATTGTTGCTGTTTAAGGTCTGTGCAGACCTCCTTACATCATCGTTCACCCAGGAAGCCGGTGGGCAGGGAGTGTGTGTGGAGAAGCAGAGACATGAAAAGGCAAGGCGGCCTGAGATGTCTCATTGTGTTTTGTTTTGCTTTTTGTTCTTTTTTGACATTTTACTATTGATAAAGTGAAACTTGTCTCAACTGAAAAGAATAAAAGAAGAAACTAGATAAACACTGGCAGAATTGGTTGTTTGCCAGTGTACTCACGAAGGCCAGGATTCAGGGAGATAGGTCCGGCTTATTTCAGAAGCTTGAGATACATCCCTGTGTTTCTTTTTCTGGTTCTCCCCGGGGAAGTGCCTACTCTCAGTAGGTTCTGTGTCCATCAGATCCAGCCAAGGAAACAAACTGCTTCATATTCAAAGCAGGGAATTTAATGCAAGACCTCCTGACATTGTTGAGATGCCAAATGCGATATTGAGACACTCCAGAGGTTGGCAGCAGAGAGAAGCCACTTCCAAATCGGGGGAAGGCGATCTTTCTAGGCCCCGGGACTGAGATGGCTCTGAAAGCTGGAACCAAGATCCTGCAGGCCTGGGCAGAGGGGTCCTGGGAGAGCGACCCTGACTACACCCAGGCTCACTCTCCCCCAGTTTCCTCCCCAGGGATCCCCATTGGCTGACCACAGCCAGAAACCAACCTGGGGGAGGAGCCTGCAGGGGCCTCCCTGTGATGGTCCATGGCAGGAGAAGGGTGAGGAATGGAGCTGTGCGCTCACCGGCCTGCAGTCTGCCCCAGAAGTAATTTCTCTCTGCTGGCTCTGGATGAGCACCTAGCACTCTGCTTTTGCTGAACCTGCCATCCTGGCCCAGCTCTCCTGAGAGTGGACTTAGTCCTCAATGTCCTCAATGCAACGCTGGAGTTGGAGGGCCCTCCCTCCAGCTGTTTTTGAGTCAGAGGAACACGTGTTTATGTGCACAGGTGGTTGCAGTGCCCCCTCCCCAGCTCTTTGAAAGATGCTCCTGATTACAAAGCAGCCAAAGAGGCTGGAAGGTGGAGGGATTAATGGTTTGCAGCTGGCTGGAGGGTGAATTTGGAGGGGAAGGGGAGAAGGACAGGGAGGGCCATGCTTGGCAGGGCAGAGTGGGATGGATTTTCTCTGAGGGGGGACTAGTTCTCCAGTGTTGGGAAGTGGGGAATGTGTATGGGAGTGTGGGGCTCGGATGAGCCAGGCTGGGGACAGAGGAGGCAGTGCTATGGGAGAGGCTCCTGAAGGATAGGATTTCGGATCCAGAGGCTGGATGGATGGCAAATGATGAGTGACAGTGCTGGCACTCGAGGATGCTGAGGAGCTGGGTTCAGCTTTTGTACCTGGGTAACAGCCACTACTCAGTCTTCTCAGGGACTCTCCTGTCTTTGGGACACCTGACCCAGCACTAAGTGAATCCAGGGATTAAAGGGCATACACTTCCTTTGTGTTCTTTCCACTTGCTTCCGATTCTAGAAAATCCTGCAAATCATGCAAAGAGCAAAGCAGTTCTTTTTCCTTTCTGCCAACAGGTGGATCTGGAGCGGACCTTCACATTTCGAAACTCCAAGCAGACCTACTCAGGGATTCCCATCATTGTGGCCAACATGGACACCGTGGGGACATTTGAGATGGCAGCAGTGATGTCACAGGTAGGGTGGTGGGCTTTTTCCCTCCGCCATTCACACTGGATCTTGTCAGGAACCCATCCTGGTTTTGTGTGGACACGGGGAAGAGAAGAAAAGGGAGACACTTGGATCCTTGGCTGGGACTGAACTCTTTAGTTCCAAGTCTGATTGTTGTGGAAGGCACTTCCGTTTTTCCCTGCTTTTCATTTAGAAAAAATGGAGTCTGTACTTTGCAGTCCGTGAGATGGCCTAGAGCCGTGGTCGGCAAACTCCGGCTCGTGAGCCACATGCGGCTCTCTGGCCCCTTGAGTGTGGCTCTCCCATAAAAATACCATGGCCTGGGCAAGTCTATTTTGAAGAAGTGGCATTAGAAGAAGTTTAAGTTTAAAAAATTAGGCTCTCAAAAGAAATTTCAATTGTTGTACTGTTGGTATTTGGCTCTGTTGACTAATGGGCTGCCGACCACTGGCCTAGAGCCACATCCATTGCTTCCTTGAAGATGCCCATGATAGTTTGGAAATTAGAGCTACAGGAAGAAGGTGGACATTGTGTCACATTGTAAAGTTAGCTGAGTGCCATAATATAGAAGAGAGAGTGCCCTTAAATGAACATATAACTGCTTCGTGTGCAGTCTGTGCTGTAGCGTTGTTACATCATGCAGAAAGCTCTCACTGAGCACTTTACATGCCAAACCCTGGATATGATGATGTAATGCCACAGCTTCACCAGGTAGGTTCCTTCTACAGATGAGGAAACTGAGGCAGAGAGGGAGAGGAAAGATAATTTGGCCCAGGGCATTCAGCCAAGTAGAGACAAATTTAAGTTTCAAACCCAAACCGACTCCAGAATAAGGGATTTGCCTCTCAATTTACACAGACAGATCACAGTACAAGGGCACAGTCCCCCTTAACCAACTGCCAGTCCAATTTCCTGTGAATGGAGTAGCTAGTATCCCGGCCTTGGGGAAAATAAAGGAGAAGCTTTCTGTGGGCAGGACTGTGTCTCACGCAGCCCTGTCCCAGGTGCAAGGCACTCTATTCATCTGAGATGCAGATATCCACTTGCCATGGGCACAGGGGGTGCACATCAATTTCCCCTGATAATCCTGCCAAGTGAAAAAAAATAAATCCATTAGTTGAAAGAGCTTCTGGCTGTGGGCAGCAAGTCTAACCTCAGGAGGTGCTGGGAGTCATTATTAGCCAGTGATGAGCAGGAAGATCTTTAAACAAATTATGAGCTCAAAGCATGGCGTAGGAGGTGGTCTGTCTGACTCCATAGATCTGTCAGTTGTATTATCTGTCAGCCCTCAGTCCCCACTGAGCTTTGGGCCAGAGGCTAATAAATTAATTGCTGAAGGAATTTCTTGCTAAAAGCCAAACCCATCTGTTCCTTGCTCTGCTCTGTGATCAGCCGTCACTACTAATGAATTATGTATTGGTGTAAAAGTGAGTGGAATCAGGGAGCAATAAATAGCCCTGATTAATTCACATATCAGATTATTAGTCCATGAAAAACATACACTTTGTTATGCTTTTCCCATTTTCCCGGGAAAGACTCCCCATTAACAAGGCAGAATACACTGAAATAGCTCCCCATGCATGGGTACTATGCAGTTTCTATTTCTGGGATCCATTGAGTTAGTGCGAGTGAATGAAGTCATGGAATTTTAGAAGCTGCGGGTGGAGAAAAGGACCAGAGAAGTGATGACAGAGGCCTTGGTGTAGGGGGAAGGAGCCTGAGCTCTGCCGTCAGATTTGAGTCTGATTCTGCCTTTGCCCCTTACTGACCAAGCAATGGTGAAATGTCTTACATTTAAACTTCCTATGCTCTTTTCTGCCCACAAAGCTAATATTGGTGTACAAAGTTGTTCTGAGAAGTGAATGAAATAATGTATGCACACTGCTTGCACAAGGTAGGTACTCAATAAATGGCAGGTTGGTAGTCATAGACTTCCTGTTATAATTTATATAATTTCCTTCCTTAGGGATACCCACTGCCTGATGGGTTTGGCTTTTAGCAAGAAATACTTAGATTGTGACCAAAAGGAAAAGCTTTCAGGTATAAGTTGAGGTTCTCTCGGATTGGCTAAGCACAATTGGCCTTGAGGAGGCCCTTCGTATGGGCAGGGGACCTGCTCTTGGCCTAGTGCAGGTAGTCGGCGAAACAGGGCTCAGAACTCTCCACCTTCCCTCCCCTGCCTCCTGGCAGAGCCTCCTACATACTGAATGTGGTGTTTTCTCGTCAGATTAGAATGGAAAACCCCTTTGTGATGTCACTGGTTTCACCTTTATCTGTTTTTGGCTCCTAGGAGCATATTCAAAGCTAATTAAACGTGACTGGCAGAAACCTCCAATGCTTTTGTATTGTTGGCTGACCTCCACCTTACAGAGGAAGGAGGCTCACTTGACTTCTCATCGTAACGGTGCTGTTTCGTTCCCTAGCACTCCATGTTTACAGCGGTTCACAAGCATTACACCCTGGACGACTGGAAGCATTTCGCCGCAGATCACCCAGAATGCCTGCAGGTATTTGTTGCAAAGGGTAGAAAATCTTTGGGGTTGTCTGAAGGATTTGAATCGGCAGCAGACACACACACACACACACACACACACACACACACACACACACCCCTACACCTGAGAGAGACCTGGGTAACCGCAGTAGTGGTCCCCCAGCCCTTCGTCATTGCCAGGGATTTGCTGAGGAAATCTGTTCTGTATCCTGTTTTGAAAGTATTGGGATTTACTTGCAAGAAGTCTCTGTGTTTTACCCCTGAAAGGTGAAGTGTTATGAGAGCTTGGGAAAGACCTCTGTTTCCTGCCAGGGGTAGATCCAATCCAAACATTCCTTCTGGATGTAGGAAAAACATCTAATTGTAGTGGGTTGTTTTGGAGTTGAGTAAGCAGTATGCCCGCTAGGAGGGCTATAACTGAAAGACAGAGAGTAACTAGTGTTGGCATGGAAGTGGAGAGATTAGAACCCTCCTGTATTGCTGGTGGGAAGGTAAAATGGTGCAACTGCTTTGGAAAAAAGTTTGGCAGTTCCTCAGAAAGGTTAAATTATAAGAGCTATCATATGACTCAGCAATTCCAGTTTTAGTTATAGGCCTGAGAGAAATTAAAAAACAAAACACAACATGTCCACACCAAAATGTATACGGAGGCATTCATAGCAGCATTGTTCATAATAGCCAAAAGGTAGAAGCTAGCCAGGTATCCATCAACTAACGGATGAATGAAAACTGGTATAGCCACACAATGGAATGTTACTCAACTGTTAAAAGTACCGACACATCTACAGCTGGATGAGCCTTGAAAACACTTGGCAAAGTGAAAAAGCCAGATACAGTAAAAGGCCACATATGTGACTGTTCACGTGAACCATCAAGAATAGGCAAACCTTGGAGACAGAAGGTACATTAGTGGTTGCTTGAGCGATGGGAGGGTGGGCAAGGCCTACAAGAGAGTTTCCGTTCGGGGTGGCGAGGATGTCCTACCATTGATAACCATGGTGGTTCACCGCTCTGAATGCACTAAAACCACTGGACTGTGCACTTTAAATGGGTGAATGGGATGGTATGTGATTTTATCTCAATAAAGCTCTTACAGTTTTTTTTAAGGGCGATTTGAGAATAACAAAAAGCCCCACTCTGATGTGCCCAAGTTCCCTCCTGGCACGCGGTTGGTTCGGAGCCCGGGCCAGCAGAGCGTCTGCCTTAGACACACTCTCCTCCGATCAGATTACCCAGGATTGCAAAATGACTTCACAGGGGCGGTGTTTGAGGTTGCGCTGGCTTTTTTTTTCTTTTCTTTTTTTCTACATTTTAATTATGTGTGGATTTTGATTAGTGAGAAGGTGGTTTTGGAGATAAAATAATTCTGGCTCAATAGCAAATCCTCCCTTTTTGACATACTGTGTTCACATGAACTATACTTGTTTCACCTTCTCTCTCCCTCTTCCTGTTAGAAGTCGGGAAGGCAATGAGTGTGGGGCCAGGAGTGGCTAATTGGAACTCTGGCTTTCATGAGCGAGTGAGGTGGTTTTACTTATTACTCAGCCCCCTCCAAACTAAAGGCTGATTTTTCTGAAAAGGGAAAATGTTAAGAACAGCAGCACTGGGAGAAGCAGAAATAGAAGGGAAAATAAAAAAGAGCAAAGCTCTCGTGGGAGGGCAAAGATGTGTGGGTCGGGCAGCACTTGGTCACGCTGCCAACACGAATGAAAGAGGAGTAAACGCAGGAAATGAGTCAGCAGGCAGCCTGTTACAGTTCTCTTACAGTCACTGGGCTGCGGCTACATTGTTGTGATTTTGGGGGGAATAGCAAGGATATTAATATATGTCCCTCCTCTGTGGTTTATGGATGAGAGAAAACAAGTTAAAATATTCTTATAATCTTATAAAGGTGAAATGATGCCAACTCTGGGCACAGTCCCATGGCTTAGTTTCCCTGAGGCATAAATTACTAAACACAGGTCTTTCCCCAAAGAGCATCTTTCCGAGGAGCCAATGGGTGGTTTGGAGGGTGCTGGTGCTGTGGAGGTTGGGGAGGGGGTCACGGAGGGGGCGCGGTGGCTGTAAACACAACCCAGGGCATCTGGGCAATGATGCGTTCAGGCTCCTTTGTTCTTGGCCCTTTTAGTAGGAACACTGAGATTTGCAGCTCTTTGGGTTACGATTTGCATGTGGTGTTAGTATTGTATTGGGAGTGAAAATAAAAACAGAAAAGGGTTTTATCGGGGGAGTTTTAGACACCTTTCCCTCCCTCCTCCTGAGCCCCAAAGCGAGATGCTGGGGGTGATGGCCACAGCGTGGGCGTCCGGAGGCCCCAGTTGACTGGCCTCCCCATCATTCTTCCCGCCTCCTCTCCTCCAGGAGGAGGAGAATTCGCACCAATGGGTCCATGATTCAGAGTCCCACATAGAGAACCAAGGACATGTTGTTTACTGTCTACTTAATAAACAAACTGTTTGCTAGAACCATTCGTGGCTGAAGGCCAGGGTCCAGGATATATGCAGTTTGATGGTGGGAAGAAGCAGGGGCAGAGTTTGGATGACGTAACCAAGGACTTCCTTCCCCTCCGCTGCCGCCTGCTTCTCCAGCAGGGCCACTCTCTGCAGGTTTGATCAGGGTAGCTGGCCTCCGAGGGTCACTGCACTGTCCCCAGAACAGGTGGGGGGATGGAGGCAGGGCCTGGCTCTGAAGACTTCTCACTGTCCACGCCTCGTCCTCTTGGTTTCTGTCGACACAGCACGTGGCCGTGAGCTCCGGCAGTGGGAAGAAGGACCTGGAGAAGATGAGCAGCATCCTGGAAGCGGTGCCGCAGGTGAAGTTTATTTGCCTGGACGTGGCCAATGGCTATTCGGAGCACTTCGTGGAATTCGTGAAGCTGGTCCGTGCCAGGTTCCCGGAGCACACCATTATGGTAGGTACGGGGGATCTTCTGCAGCCGGGGAAGCAGGGGGGGTGCCCGGAGTGTCGGGGGAGCCAGGTGCTCTGCAGAGCTTTCGGTGCCTACTCCTTGGAAGACTGGCTGAAGATCACCGGGCACAGTGGCAGCTGTGGGAGAGCTGAAAGCTGGCCCTCCTCCGGGAAAAGCGCAGTCCAGATCGGCAGTGTAGGGTGTGGCTCCTTAGCTCTGCTTAATATCCTCACGTGTGTCTTACCCTATGGCACCTTTAAACAAAGGTCTGTGTCACCTTAACAAACAATAATTTATTTTTTCAAATTATAAGGGAAAGTCTATGTAGAAAGTAACAGAGGTAGTAGAAGTGAACCAGCGGGGCTGTGCAGGCTCAGGAAACAAGTTACTGAGGCAGAAGAAGGAAGCCAAGAGCTGAGAGAGAGGAAGGCAGAGGTCACGTGCCTGGAGGAAGATGGAAGAGAAGGGAAAGGTACGAGGGTGTTCCAGAGAGGGAGAGCAAAAGAGCACATTCTTAAGAATGGAAAACCCACTGTCACAGGGCTTCAGGGTGACCTGTTTCCGCCAGCTGTGCCCACCCCTCCTTACAAGCAGCAGGCTCTCCTGTAAGAGTTGAGTTCACAGCAGGAACATTTCACAGTTGTCAGCTGTTACTTGTAAAGCATTTGGTGTGTTGTTTTATCTAGGATCTTTATTCTTTTAAAAAATATATATATTATTGATTTTTTACAGAGAAGAAGGGAGTGTGATAGAGAGTTAGAAACATTGATGAGAAAGAAACATCAGTCAGCTAATGGGGATGTGCCTGCAACCAAGGTACATGCCCTTGATTGGAATTGAACTTGGGACCCTTCAGTCCTCAGGCCTGCACTCTATCCACTGAGCCAAACCAGCTAGGGCTTATTTCATTCTTATACTTTGTGTTTTTCTCAAGGTCACAGCAGCATTAAGCAGCAACGCTTTTAAAAGAATTTGAAGCCAGGTTATTCTGAATGCAATGCTCATGGTCTACCCTGGAGGCTGGTTAATGTGCCCATCCTCTTAACTTCAGTGATGAGGTTCCTTTCTTCCACTAGGCCAGTGGTTGACAAATTCATTAGTCAGCAGAGCCAAATATCAACAGTACAATGATTGAAATTTCTTTTGAGAGCCAAATTTTTTAAACTTAAACTTCTTCTAACACCACTTCTTTAAAATAGACTTGCCCAGGCTGTGGTATTTTGTGGAAAAGCCGCACTCAAGGGGCCAAAGAGCTACATGGGGCTTGCGAGCTGCTGTTTGCCGACCACACCACTAGGCCATGTGCATGTGACCAATTTTCTGCTCCCTGTTCTGAGGAGGTTGACCTTGTATATGTTTGCACTGGAGGGTGACCCTCTATCATGACCCAAGGATAGGAGGTCATGAGGCCTCAACTGGCTCTTTTACCCCCATCCATCTGGGGCAACTATTTCTAGAAAGAGGGAATAGAAAGCTGGACTCCAGAGAGGGCAGGTGCATTACCCCCAGCTAGGTCTGGGGAGCCCTCATCAGCATTTGGTCTTAAACAAAAATTCTGTGAAATAACAGCTGGATGGTAGAGAGAGCATGGCACATATTTCTTGTCTAGAAGAGGAGCCTTTGTTTTTCCTTCTGAAGAATGAGGAATAAGGCAGGCCCAGGTGGCTGCTGACATTCTTATCTGAGGTGGAGGATCTGATCTTCCCAGAAATTTCCATTTTACCTCTAGTGTTTTGTTGCTTTTTCATCCTCACCTGAGGAGGTGTATGTGTGTGTTTATTTATTTAAAGAGAGGAAGGAAGAGAAGGAGAGAAAGAGAAAGAGAAACACTGATGTAAGAGAGAAACATCTATTGATTGCCTCCTGAATTGCCCCAACTAGGGATTAAACCTGTAACCTAGGTATATGCTCTGACCAGAAATCGAACCCACACCTTTGGGGGTATGGGTCAACCAGGCCAGGGCTCCTGTAGTGCTTAATGGCCCTGTAGATACAAGGGAATAAGAAACTTAGGAAGTTGGGTTTTATATCTACTGGGTTTGGATATAAGGGTTAGCTATGAATATTTAGGAATCAGAAATTTCATGGATTTAATGAGTCAACCAAGTTGCTCCAGTTATTTTTATTTACTAACTAGAGGCCCAGTGCATGACATTTATGCACTGGGGTGGGGGATGGGGCCCTCAGCCTGGCCTGTGCCCTCTTGCTGTCCAGGACCCCTTGGGGGATGTCCACCTGCTGTGAAGGTGAGAGAGGCCAGCCATGAGCCCAGCTTCTGGATGAGCAGTGCTCCCCCTGTGGGAGCACACTGACTACCAGGGGGCAGCTCCTGCATTGAGCATCTGTCCCCTGGTGGTCATTGCATGTCATAGCGACTGATCGTCCCTCCCTTTGGTTGATTTGCATATTAATATTAGCCTTTTATTATATAGGATTCTTATATTAAATAGTGAGCTATGACCTACATACGGAAAAGTGCATAATACATGGAGGTTTCATAGTTATAAAGTAGCAGTCCTTCAGTTGTTTCCCTTAGCATAATACCCTCTTGGTTCATCCATAACCCTAAAATTCATGTGGACCTACAAAAGACCACAAGTAGTCAGACCTTGAGACAGAAGAACAAAAGTGGGGGTGTCATGCTCTGGAGATCTCTGGGCTTCAGAAAACTAAATTCAGCATTTTAATATGAATCAAGCAGGCTAATGATTAGTAGCAGCTCTCTGCAAACTGGCAGGTGAAGTGGTAGTTGTATAATTAAAATGTATAATTAAAATTCATTGTTGAATGGTGTTTGTTTATTCAGTTTGGATTCCCAGAAATCCAAGAGGGGAAAAATATACTTCAAGTGCAAAAGGTCTATACCATTGAAAGAAAAATCACCTTTTTTACCCTTTTCCTTTTGTAAAATTTATAATTTAAAAAGTAACGAGTTATGAAAGAAAGGGAATATGGCTATCAGTTCATGTAGATTAAAAATAACAATTAATGTACTCAGAGGGTCAGCTGATATCCTACAGAGAGTACAAATCATTACCAGAAAATTCCTTGAATGTACTTATCTGTGCATGTTACTTCTTATAGCAATGATCTGCAATTCAATGTCTGCACTTTTAGGACAGTCAATACATTTGCTAATGCAAAATAGTCACTTCTGTCAGCAATGCTAAATATAGTGTTATTTTAAAAAGTACTGTCTTGGCTGGAATTGCTCAGTGGGTAGAGCAGCTTGAAGGATCCTGAATTCGATTCTGGTCAAGGGTACAGTCAAGGGCACACGCCCAGGTTGTGGGCTCGATACCAAGAGGGGGCTAGCTGTTCAGGAGGCAGCTGATCAATGATTCTCTCTCATCATTGATGTTTCTATCTCTTCCTCACTCTTCTTTACTGAAATCAATAAAGAGATTTTTAAAAAATAAAATAAAGTACCTATCAAAAATGTGTGGACAGTACAAGGATCCACTAAGATGCTCGAGAATGGAAACCAACACCAGGTTTCTGACTGACCACACTGATGTGTTTCAGGGCCATTTGTAAAACACTACGACTAGAGTTTAGAATCAGTATGTAGATCTGTTTGTTCACAAAACATTAATTGCATAAATGTTAAGGACCAGTAGCCATAACAAAGGTCTAATATTCCTTACCTATAGGTATTCTAGACATTTTTCCAAATGCAATTGATTTTCCTTAATAAAAATAAATCAGTTGATTCATGTGTTTCATACTGCATTCTTTTACATGAAAATAAAAACAACTTATTTAACTGCTTATTTTAGCACCAAGATGAATGTCATACAGTTTTGTAAAAATGTAATTATTTAATTTGTGAATGGGTTAGAATCAGTCTTAATGCAAAAGTTCTTCAGTTAATTTATTTTGGGTGGAGGTGGGTGTGAGTGAGTGAGTGTGTGTATGTGATGTGGGGATGGCTTTGTGCTAGCAGGCCTGACTCTGCTTCCCTCACTAGGTTATAAGGCAGAAATCTCCATTCAGGCTCTGCCTTTAATCATTTCACTACTGTCTTGTAGAATTCAGAAGGCTGAATATTTTTGACCCCACCTTACTGCTTATTAAAAAAAAATTTAAATTAAAAAAAAAGAGAAAATAAACCCATTGGAACCCCAGCGCTCCCCCCTCCCCTCCCCAACCGTGCCCCCTCCCCTTCCCCCCATCACACACACACCCCTTGCCCAGAGCTTTCCATTTGTGTGCTCTGGACAGTTGGCCGTGAGTTGTAGCTCCCAGCTGGCCCCACCGAGAGCTGAGCAGGCTGCCTGTGTCCCACCTCTCTGACAAGCACCAGGGACCGAGGGCAGTGCAGGAAGGGGCCTGCTGGTAGGACAAGGGAAAGGGGGTTGTTGCCAGTGCAAAGCTGGAGGTTGCTATGGGGGATGAGGCTGGGAGGGGGAGATGGGTGCTGAGTTCCCACGGCCCTGCGGGCAGCTACCAACAGCAAGTGCCCCTGCAGCGCCTGCTGGCTGGCCAGGTTGTGCTCTCCGTGTTCTTTCTGGTTTCCCCAGCAATGACCAGGAGAATTTGGCAAGATGGGTGTTTATTCCTCAGCCATTGTTTGCCTGCACTGACCCCTGAAACCTGTGATTCATTTGGAAGCCTCCAGTGCTCTTAGCATCCTCGGTTCTCAGAAACATGGTTTCTCTTACAGCTTGGCGGCATTGTGAGGGTGAGCACCGTTTGTCCAGCGCTCTGGCCTGAAAAGGAAATAGGGTGCTGAGTGTTACGGTTGTTACAGTGCAGGGAGCAGAAAGGGTGTTCAGAAATGTCCTTGGCAGAGGCTGGCATTCTGGGGGTCTGTGTCGGGAGCGAGGGCTTATTGCTCCCTTTGCCCAGTGCGCCCTAAATCCTTGGGATTAAGGCCAAAACTGGCCGTTGGACATCCTCCAAAGGGTCCCAGATTGGAGAGGGTGCAGGTTGGGCTGAGGGGCCTCCCCCTCCCCCATGCATGAATTTCGTGCACTGGGCAGCTAGTCCTATATAATAAAAGCCTAATATGCAATTGTCCCTTCTCGTGGTCATTCAACCAGGAGTTTCACTGGGAGTTCGACTGCTCGCTGTGACATGTGCTGACCACCAGGGGGTGGCGCAGAACATAGGGGGCGGCAGTGGACCTGCTGCCAGCCCTGATGGGCCCCAATGAGAGCGGGACCGAGGTGGGATGTGGAGCAGATGAGTGGGCAGTGCCAAGTCAAGGTGGGTGCGAGCAGGGGCCTGATTGCCCAGCCGATCACCTCGCAGACAGTGACCAGCGGCCCATCTCTCAGGCCCCGAGGGAGCCAGGTAGGGGGCCTGGCCCTGATTGATCACTCTGCAGGTGGGATGATGGAGCAGGTGAGGGGGCAGTACCAGGCCAAGGCAGGGGGCCAGGTGGGACTTTGAGGCTGCGAGGCTGGGAGCATGAGCTGGGGCCTGATCTCCACAGGCCACCCCCTGGGACCCCACCCATGCGTGAATTTGTGCACTGGGCCTCTATATAATAAAAACCTAATAAGCAAATTGTCCCCTCAATGGGGAGTTCAACCAGGGAAGAAGGCTGGCTGACCAACCGTCCATAGCCTCTCCTCCCAGCCTGCCCTGCCCTGGCCGGTATCGGCAGGCGGCCAGGGGAAGGGAGGCTGCTAGCCAATAGGGACGCTACCCATGCACGAATTCCATGCACTGGGTCTCTAGTGTTTAATAATGTGAAACTTAGTCTAAGGTCAAGGAAATTTCCAAGAATCCAGAGCCTGGGGTTTGAAGCCAGGCAGCCTGTCCCAGGCCCTGTGATCTTTTCCTTATAGCACGCTGCAGCCAGCCTGCCCGCCCACTCAGGCTTGGTGGGACACTGAGGTCTCTGAATTGGGTCTGAGAGATGCTTTGGTGCTGGTGGCTCTTTCTGACCTGGTCCTAGGGAGAGGGAGGTCTGTGACACCTAAGCTGTTCAGATTAGACCAGGCATCCAGTTCCGCACCCTGGGGAATGCCGGATTAGCCACTGTTGGCTGGTCCCATGGGCAAATCCAGCCTGCAGCTGTGCGCTGAGCCCTGCCTTACGTCTTTCCTAAGAAAGGACTTTTCTTGGAAAAGGGCCTCAGAAGAGCCAATAAAAAGTCGGTAGGGAAGTTATCATTTAATGGGAACAGAATTTTAGTTTGGGATGAAGAAAGAGTTCTGGAGAGGGATGGTGGACATGGTTGCACAATAATGTGAATACTTAATTGTTAAAAAATAGCTAAAACAGTAAATTTTATTATATATATATATATATATATATATATATATATATATATATAATGTATATTACCACAATTAAAACTTGGGAAGAAAGAAAGAAGGGAAGAAAGAAAGAAAGAAAGAAAGAAAGAAAGAAAGAAAGAAAGAAAGAAAGATGGAGAAAAGAGAGAGCAATTTGCAGCAGTCACTCTGGAGTGGAGGACTGACATTTTGCTGAGCCCCAGCTGAGAGCTGGGCGTGTGCTAGGAATTCATAGAACTTTGTAAACCTTACAGTGACAACATCCAGTGGGCCCAGTAAGTGATTTCATAGCAGGATAGATGGAGACCAGAGTTGAAGTGGTTTTATTAAAATTACTTAAGAAAGTGGGAAGCAGGTCTTTCTGAATTTAATTTGCTATAGGTGTCCAGGTCTAAAGGAAAGCTGGAAAAATTGAAGCAAAAACAGTTTGAGTTTTGGGTTTTGCTCAGAGGGCATTTTAAAATGGTACAAAAGTCCTGGAAAGTTTCGTTTTGTTGCTTTTATGTCTCTTCCTGGGGTCCTCACCCTTCTTGAATGGAGGAGCAGTCATTGCCGGCAGCACGTGGCCCCCAGGGAGAGGGGCCCAGTGGAAATCTCCACTTGCCAGCCTGGTGCCCAGATAAGGGTCTGGAGGTTCCGTTTTGTTGTGGCTGCCCCCAGAGTGGCTGTTCCTGAGCTGCCTGAGTGACAGCGGATGTGCCGCTGGGTGCGGTCCCTTCGGACAGTCCATATCCACTGCACCCGGGGTGCTTCAGGCCAAGATAAGCCAGCTCCTCGGCAGACTCCCCCTCCCACTCCCCCGCCCAGCAAGCCCTGCCCAAGCTGCCTCGCCTGCCTGCAGCTTGCACTGGAGCCTGGCCATACTCCTGCCATATTCTTATTCTGATTTTGTCTTTTCTTTCCCCCTCTTATCTTTGTTCTTCTTGATTTCAAACTTGAATAGAAAACTTTTTGTTCCTGCAAGTGGAAACTCCCTCGTCCTCTCCCATTCTTCACCCATCTTCCTGTCGCGTTTCCTCAGGCTCCAGGCATGTCCTGGCATTCGGGGGTTTTCCATCCAGCAGCCCTCTGTGGAGACCGCAGCCTGGCCTCAACGAGGAGCCCACAGGTATCCCCGCGTCCCCTCAGCCACCCTTGCCAGCCTCTGGGCTTCCCAGACAGCATCATTGTCTTCGAGCTTTTAGGCTTTGACCGTGCCTGGTTGTACCTGGTTCGTCCATCATGAGCTGACTTGATCTATTTTATTTTGTGTGCAGGAGGCCCTCTGAAATAAAATGAACTATAGGCAGCACCGGACTGGGCGGGGATGGGGGTACGGGGGAGGATGTGGAAATCAACATTGAAAATGAAATTTGTGGGGAGTTTAAAGTAGTGTCTTTAAGTTTTTGATTTCTTAATTTATTTTATTTTTTAAAAATGATTTTTATCTTAATTTTTAAAGCTTTATTTTTCAGCAGGTCAACCAGCAAGGAAGAATGAGCGTCTTATTTCTCAGAGTTCTATTAAGTTCTTTTTTGGGCACAGAGTTCATGCAGGTCCTTGTGCTTAAAAAAACAAACAAACAAACAAACCAAAAGAAAAAATATCATGTTTAATTAAAGTAATATAACCTATACTTTAAATCTAGAACATTTTAAAGAAAAAGATTAAAAGTCAGATAATCCCTCCATGTAGACATAATTTGTTAGCATGTGGGAGTGTGTTTTCATATATACATATACTTGTGCTGTCTTTTTTTAAAAACAAAGTGGAGCCCTACCCAGTTGGCCTGTGGACTCAGGGGTCCCGGGTTCCATTCTGGTCAAAGGCATGCACCTTGGTTGTGGGCACGTCCCCAGTGGGGGGTGTGCAGGAGGTGGCTAATTGTTGTTTCTCTCTCATTGATGTTTCTAACTCTCTTTTCCTCTCCCTTCCTCTCTGTAAAGCAGCAATAAAATACATTAAAAAACAAAATTAAAAAAAATAACAAAAACAACGTGGAGATCTTACTATTCCTTTTGTCTCCCGCATATTATACTGAAAGCATTTGGGCGTTTCCCCATGCCATTAAATGAGGCTTAAAAGCATCCCTGGATGGGCCCTGGACTGCTGAGCCCTTCCCCTTCCGGGGAGTACACTCACAGTGTTGCGCTGTTGTAAATAACATCCATGTACTCGAATCCTGTGACCTCATCTGTGATTACTTCCTTGGGAGGGAATCCTAGAAGTAGTCTTATGTATGAAATTTTGCATTTCTTCCGTGTGCATAAGAAATTGTTTTCTAAGACAACTTGTACTATAATAGACATTCCTTCAGCAGAGAAAGAGTGTCCATTTTTTCTTTAGCATTTTGTGTTTAGAATCACCAGTAGTTTGTGAAGTGAAAAGTGGTCCTTCACTGGTCTCATATGTGAAATCAATTATTAGTGAGGTTCCATTCTTTCACTGTCTATTGGCCAGTTGTATTTCTTTCATCCGTTTGTTCACTTCCTTTGGCAGCTGGTCAACGAGGTGTTAGCATTTTCCTTGTACGTTTGGAAGAGCTCCTATGGCAGGAACCCTTTGTCACAATTACAGGCATTCTCCCCACCAGCTTGATTGCCTCTTAGTTTTGATGATTGTATGTATGAATTTCTGTGTTTATATGTGCACAAGCTTTTTATTTTCAGATAGACAGATCTATGTTTATGTGTGTTGTTTTGTTTTTGTTAATTCTGACCTGAGGATATTTTCCCATTGACTTTTAGAGAATGGAAGAAAGGGAGGGATGGAGGGAGGGAAGGAGGGAGGAAGGGAATAAGGGAAAAAGGGAGGGAGGGAGGGAGGGAAAGAAGAAAGAAAGGAGGGAGAAACATTGATATGAAAGACACATCAATTTGTTGCCTCATGTATATGCCCCAACCAGGGCCGGGAATTTGTAACCCAGGTACATGTCCTTTACTGGGAATCGAACCCTCAACTCTTTGGTGTGAGGCTGACACTCTACTTAGCAACTCTAGCCAGGGCAGATCCGTGCTTATTTTTTTACTTTTATGCCTATTACAAGTATTTGTGGTTTTCTTCTAAGTTTGGGGAGGAGGGGATAAAACTTTTAGTTAAACTCTGTAATCCACCTGAAGCTTGTTTTGGTGAAAAGTATGAGTGATATTCTATATTTGTTCCCAAAAGATGCCTTTCCCAGCTCAGTCTCTTGAAATGGGATTCATTTCCTCGCTGACCTGTAACACAGTTCTCATATGTTGGAGCCCTCTTTCTGGACCATCTATCATTTTTGATTGTCAGACACTGCTTGGAGTAAAGCAGCTTTGAGCCCTCCTTATGGCCCTTTTCCAAGACAATTTCATTCGAAGTTAAGAGTCACTTTGTGTTGGTCAAAAAGGAAAAATTCCCTCTGGGAATCAATTCGGTGAAAGACAGTGGGACTTCAACGAGTGGAATGAGTATAATACGTAAGGATGCACTTCCCGAAATAAGACTGCACCGTTGTGAGAATTCAGTCAGGCATTGCACCACGTCTGGGCACCAGCTGAAGAATCCACAGGACAGTAAGTTGTTAGAAAGGGCTCCCAGGCTCCTGCAGTGAGAGAATGGTGCTGTTTCCAATCCAGAGGCATCCTCTGGTTCTCAGATGCTGCCGCTTCCTGGCTTATATGTCTTTTATTAGGGTCACAGCTCCGTGTTCCGAAAATGGAGCAGGTCCATGAGGGCTCCTCTGTCCTTTCCTATCTGCATGGGAACCTCTGACCCCAGGGTGGGCACACAGTGTCTGCCCAGCTGTGCGATGACCAGGGGTTTCCTGGCACCTGGGGCTCCACAAAGGTTCTTCATGAGTTTTACAATCTGTGACACATTTTATGCCCAACAATCAAGATTTGAATCAGCTGAGTGTTGCAGAGCTTATTTTATGTATTTGTTCTTTGTAGGATTTTATTTTGCCCATTGCTGAAATGTTTACAAAATCCTGATCTAGATAGTCTAGGGTCTTAGAGTTGTAAAATAATAGAGTTTAATACTCTATGTAGTGTCCGGGTGTCAAATTCTGTACTCCTATAGGATCCAATGTTTTCTCTCCTCACCCCCGCAGCCCCTTTTCTTTCTTTCTTTTATTTTGTTTGTTTGCTTTATTTCCCTGGCTGCCTGGTGGCTTGGGACATGCTCAGGATTGGGTCCAGGTGTGAGTCCTCACTCATTCCTTTGTACCACCAGGAGTAGTCCATGGTTGTGAGCTGTGTTCTTTCTGTCTCAGGCAGGGAACGTGGTGACAGGGGAGATGGTGGAAGAGCTGATTCTTTCCGGAGCAGATATAATCAAAGTGGGAGTTGGACCAGGTAAGGCTTGCCGGAAGAACAGCAGATGGGGTGTGTGGGGGAGGAATGGGGTCTGGGGCTTACAGGGGCTGGAGATGGCCAGAAGGGAGCCCATGAGTGAACCACCCACACGTTAAAGTACATTTCTTTTGGATCTCATTGAGCTCCCACAGAAGCTCTTCATTAGAAACATCATTGAGTTGCCATCTGATGCCCCCGGGTAACTTGTCAAGGAGCGGGGGTGGGTTAGGATGTGAGGTCCAAGTTTTAGGGTGTTGCTGTGGAAGAGAAAGATGCAGATTTCGTCCATGACCATCTCTACTGGGAAGAGGAAGATGAGGGGTGAAGAATCCCTGGGGCAGTTCACAGACATGAATAACTCAGGTTTCTGTGAGTGTTTGAAGGATCCCAAACACTGCAAATAGCACGCAGCTGTGAGGCCATATTGAGCGTGACCCGTGTGTTACCCAGGCAGTCTTTCTTTGGCTTCTCAGTTGGTACATATCTATATCAGACTTGTCCAATTCTTCTTGGCTTTCTCTCCTAGGACTGCTCATTGGTATCTTGAGTCGGGGGACAAGGCAGAACCTTTCTGTTCTTATACTGGTGGCTCCATTTTCTCTCTGGGCCAGTTGGCATTCGCTGACCCCTTTAACCATACCTGAACTGAGCTTCCATGCTTTTAAATTCTTCCTTCACATTTATTATTAACCAGACACTAAAATGGGAACCAAGGAAAGAAGATACACATTTTTAGTTGGGAATAAAAACAGCAAAGACTTAAAAAAATATCGCCTGGCCAGTGTGGTTTAGTAGTTGAGCATTGACCTATGAGCCAAGATTTCATGGGTTTAATTCCTGATTGTGGGCTCGATCCCCACCCAGCAGGGGGCATGCGGGAGGCAGCCAATCAATGTTTCTCTCTCATTGATGTTTCCATCTCTCTCTTCCACTTTCTTCCTCTCTCTCTAAAAATAAATAAAAACAGTTTTAAAAAATAGTGCCTACCCCAGAAAGCATTACCAGAGAGGAAGCAGATCATAAGCTAACAGGAGAAGGGTGTGGGCAGGTGCTGCTGGGGGAAGACACCGTTGGGCTGTGATGTGCTCACTGAGCCTCGAGGGAAAAGGAGAGCCTCGAGGAACTGTGACAGGAGAGCCCCTGAGCCGTTAACAGGGGAGATAGTCAAGATTGGGCTTTTTATATTGCCAATCACCTAAGCCATGGTTGGCAAACTGCAGCTCTCGAGCCACATGTTGCTCTTTGGCCCTTTGCATGTGGCTCTTCCACAAAATATCACGGCCTGGGCGAGTCTATGTTGAAGAAATAGCATTAGAAGAAGTTTAAGTTTAAAAAATGTGGCTCTCAAAAGAAATTTCATTCATGTACTGTTGATATTTGGCTCTGTGGACTAATGAGTTTGCCGACCATTGGGCTAAGCCAATTTGTAACACACTCTGATCCAGTGGTCGCCAAACTTCCGGACCTCACGGCCCACTGGTGGGTCCTAGGACCACCGGTGGCTACTGCTGCTCTGAGCAACAGGAAAGACAACTCTGTTCCTTACTGAGTGTCTGTCATTGTTGAAAGTAAAAAAGGATAAGGCCCAGCTCTTGCTTACAAGGAGCTCCCGTGTAGGACGGGCTGCAATGGACCAGGCTTGTAATGGAACAGAACAGGCTGGACGCAGACCTGGAGGACTCTTGTTCCCAAGGCAGGGAGCGCACCGGGGACCCGTTCAGTCAGAAACACATGCAGGGTGTCTTGTGGCTGCCGCTGTGCCGGTGGGTGCTGCATGCACGTGGGGGTGCAGAGCATTCTTGGCTCGCGAGGAGCTGTTCTCGATGTGATCTCGAGCACTCAGCTGTGTGCAGTGCCCTCATGCATGTCCTCTGTGTGTTTCCCTGAAGACTTACTGTCCTCCCACAGGCACCGTGTGACCCCCAGGCTGTCTGTCTGGAACAGACGTGACTGAGCAGGATCCGAGGCTCCTTTGGAGCCTGCTATATTGGGGCTGCTTCTTTAATTTAATTGGAGATTATATTGACATTTCACAGATTCTTTTGAGTAAAAACACTGAGTAATGTCTGTGTAAATGACAGCCTTAAAGAAGGTCCGTTAGTGAGGAACTCCCAGAAGCTGGGAGAAAGCATTAAAACTGGGCACCCCTGCTGCTAGGACTGGGAGAAATGTGGGTCCAGTCCCTCGCTTTACCCTGGGGGCTCATCAGGTTCACGCCCACCCTGGTCCTGAGCGGAGGCTGCCTGCCTCCCATGGGCCGTGGATCCGAGCGGACCCCGGGCTGGACTCACAGAATGTGGGCAGTGTCATCCGCAGAGTAGACTGGGAAATAGAAACGGAGAGAGCAAAGCAGATCTTTCAAACGTGTTACACTTAGGAGGTTTTTACTGCTCTGATTGGTAGAAGACTGTAAGAGGCCTACTAGGAGATACTTGGAAATGTCTACCATCAAAAAGTACAACTCTAACCTTAAAGAAATTTAAATAATTTCACATTAAAGATTTTAATATTTGGAAGAAGACCCCTCCCTTTCCTCCCCTCCCCTCCCCTGTGCGGAGCTCCAGGCCTCTGCGCCCAGGCCCCTGCTTCCCTTAAGGAGCTAGCAGTTGAGGGGAGCGAGGGCGAAAGCCAGTCCCGGCCCAGAGCCAGAGATTAGAAGCTGCACCTGTGCCTCACACAGTGCACGCACGGGCGGCGGGCGGGGAGAGACACTGGTGGGCTCCAGGACTGTGAGTGTTCTTGTGAGGGATGGGTGTAGAGAGATGGGTCCCGGCCTGCAGCTGGAGAGTTGCAGGAGAAGGGGGTCCCCCATCCTGTTTTCTTGGTGAAGCCAGGCCTGGGAGTATGGTCATGGTTCTCTATCTGACCCTGTTCCTAAGGACGCCTGGGAGACATCTGTGGGAAGCTGTGAAGCTGCTGGGGGGTGGGGGGAGGGCAGGAGAGGAGGCCGGGCTCTGACAACCTCACCCCCAGCGCTGGCGGGAGATGGACGGGTTCAGGGCACTCTGTTGTTGACACCATGGGGCCTCCAGCAGAAACTGGCTGAGCGTGAAGCAGTGGCAACAGGGATATGGTGACTGATCCATTATTGAGCTCTCAGATTCTTTCTGTGACTATTTATAGCTCTGTAGGCCCAGGCTCCATTCTCAGTGCTCTACAGGAGTGAGCATCCATGCAGCCGCTATCCCACCCAGCAGAGAAAAATGGTCCTTGGTTCTGACACAAATAATAATTATTTAAGTGCCTCTATTTTTAATGAATGCAGTGAGAACAGCTTCCCTGAGGCTGTGACATTTAAGATGAAGCCTGGAAGATGAGAAAGGGTTGGCAAGGCAGGGAGGGGGGAGAAGGGGCGTGCAGAGGCGAATGTTTGGACAGAGAACACCATGTTCAGAGAATCCCGAGGTGGGAAGAAACTGGCTGTACAGGAGGAACTGGAAGGTCAGAGTGGCTGGAGTGTGGAAAGCGGGAGGGGAGACGTTTGGGGTTTGGTTGCATGGTCTCGGAGCAGGTGCACACTTGCTGGGAGGGAGGGTGGGCATGGAGAACAGGCATTTGCGGGAGCCTCTGGTGTGCTTTGGCTTGGACCTAACTGGGATAACAGGGATGGTGGGCCAGGACTGGCCTTGGCCGTGGGAAAGACAGAGGTCAAGAGGATGAAGGCATTTAGGTGGCTGGTATGGATCCTGAGGGGAGGCTGACCTCAGAGCCCAGGCTGGATGCGGATTCGGACAGGGTTGGAGAGAGACTGAGATCATGGAGAACAGCAGGCTGGCATGTTGAGGACAGACTCGGGTGAGAGTGGGGGTGAGGAGGCAGGAGTAGAGTTAGTGCCAGGTCCTGGGCCAAATGATTTTATTCCCTATGCCACTTAATTTCTACCCTGTGAGGCCAGTGTTTTAATTTCCATGTCATAGGCGAGGCACTGAGGCCTGGAGAAGTTAGTAATTTGACAAACATTGTCAAGTTAGTAATTTGACAAACATTGAAGGTAAAGAGGCTGGAGGCTGTGGGAAAAATCTAGGAGGTCCCTTGAAATGTAGTGTGGTTGTGTGGGGAAGGGAAGGACAGTAGGAAGGGGTGGGAGTTTAAGTGCGTGGCCAGTCAGGGGAGCTGATGTCATAGGGGAGAGTGAGGGTGGCAGGCTGTGGGCTGGGTTATGCTTGAGATGTGAGCTGGTGACAGCTGTGAGGGCCCGAAGGGCTGCATGGCCCCATAGTGTGCTTTTAACCACTCTGTCGAGTTGCTGGGCAGTCCCTCCCTCGTGCCTCTCCTCTGCCATGTGACAGTGATGGAGGCTCACTTTGTGTCCCATTCTGCTCATGCATGAACCCTCTCTCTCCTCCACCCAGGTTCCGTGTGCACCACCCGCACCAAGACCGGGGTGGGCTACCCCCAGCTGAGTGCCGTGATTGAATGCGCAGACTCTGCCCACGGCCTGAAGGGGCACATCATCTCTGTAAGTCTCCAAGCGGGGCTGGAGGTCAGGTCGGGGAGCACCTCAGGAGTGCAGGCCCTGAGGCAGCCCTGCTTCCAGCTGCCACTCACCCAGCAGCATCCTGTGGGCCTGGGAGTGAGCAGCCTGCAGTAACAGCTCACTCAGTGAGCATGGCAGGCACCTTAGTAAGAATTCTAGTCGTAACAACTCAGGGTGGCAGGTAGCATGGTGGCGGGTAGGTGGGGAGCTTTGAGGAAGGGAGAGGGCCGCCCCAGATGGGGTCTGAAACAAGAGACACGTGTTGTCTCACAGCCTGGAGGCCAAATTACGAGGTGAAGGTGCTGGCGGGGCCATGGACACTAACTCTAGGAAGGCTCTGTTCCAGGCCTCTCGAGCTTCTAATAGTTCCCTGGCTTGTGGCACCATTATTGCAGTTTTCATATAGTGCCCTTCCTGTGTGCATGTCTGTCTTTGTGTCCAAATTTCTCCTTCTTATAAGAACATCAGTCCTCGGATTGGAGGCAGGACGACCTCACTTCAGCTGGTCACATCTCGGCGGTGCGGGTGTGCCAGTGGGTCAGCGGGTGCCGGGGTGAGAGCAGGTGCAGTGGCGTGTTGGGGGCAGCAGTCAGATTTTTGTAGGTTGATGTGTATGGGGAGGAGGTGAGGAAAGGCAGTTCTCATCCGCTAGCGCCAGGGAATAAGCAGACTTGTTAGCTAGGGGCAGTGTGGCCTGGTGCTCCGAGGTTCTTCACTTTCCATTAACATGAGGGATTTCCTAGAAGGGGTTAGAAGTTCGTTTTGAGCAAATGAAGTCCACAGACTTATGTGGGTCTGTACTCTTGACTTCAGCTCATTCCTTCTGACCAGCTAGTGTCTTAGGGTTCAGAGATGCCTTTTTACCCACCTTCCCTTTGACCAATGGAGTTTCACAAGTAGTTTTCTCCCACTTGCTGGCTGTCCTAACACCGCTGGAAACGCATCAGATGTTTTGGATTCTGCCACTTTGTCCTGGTGCCTTCCAGCTGTCTCATTTCCCCACTTAGTTGCTGAGTTAGCACATCCACGCTGGCGACATTCAGAAAGAAGCTGCAACATGGTCTGTTCAGCAGGTGCTTACACCCAAGCGGCTGGACTTGAATCAGGTTTCTATTTATTGTGGCCCATGTGGGCTCTGAGAGGCAGAGAGCAAAAAAATTCAGGAACACCCCCCACCCCCCTGCCCAATGTAGGTGAGGGTGAAGGTGTGACCAGTTAATTTGCTCTTGTCATCTGCTAAAGACATCACACAAAGGAGAGGATTTTAAACAACTTTGGAGGAAGTAATGGCTGTCACTTATTGAGCATCTACTATATGCCAGACAAAACATACATATAAGCTTTAATCCTTGGAACAACCTGTGGGTAGCTATTATCTTTTGATAGGTGTATTAGTCAGGGTTTTCTAGAGAAACATCCAGCAGAGAGAGAGAGAGAGAGAGAGAGAGAGAGAGAGAGAGAGAGTCAGTGTAGAGAGAGAGAGAGAGAGAGAGAGATTTATTGGAGGGAACTGGTTCATGTGCTTATGGAGGGCGAGAAGTGCCAAGATCTGCAGGATGACTCAGCAAGCTAGAGAAAGCTGATGGTGAGTTCAGTTTGGGTCTGCAGGCCTGAGAACCTAGAAGAGCCAGCATTTCACTTGGAACCAGGAGGAGGAAAAAACTCATTTCCCAATTCAAAGGCAGTCAATTAGGAAAAGTTCTCTTGGCATTGAATCATAAATCAGTGAATGAGATACAAGACACCTTAATGAGCCAATTAATTAGGAGCCGTTTATTGCGCGAGGCTCAGAGGGAGGTATCTCTTCCAAATCTCTGAGCCACACATACAGGAAGTCTCCCATGTTTATACTTTTCAAGCCTCTTTGTTTGCAGATATTACAAAGGGCTCTGTGTGAGTTATTGTTACAGACAGTTGTAACCTTGAATACATAATGAGTTAGTGCTTGGCATAAGAATATGGGAATTATTATCAGTGTTAGTCTATATTAGTCTATTACATTGGATGACTAGCTTGCAAGGTCAGACAGTTAAGTTTATCTTTTTTTATTATTTGAACTAAAAGTCATTTTATAGAATAAGAAGAGACTGTCTTAAAGTGACATAGTTTATATTGACAGTTTACGGGACAAAGGATTATCTAACAATATCAGAGAATTTCAAACAGCAGGTTTTTTTATTCAAGATGAAGGTTACAATGCTTCATTGGGAAGGGTCAACTTTTTTGTTCCATTTAAGCCTTCAGCTGATTAGATGGGGCCCACCCACATTGAGAGGGCAATCTGCTTTACTCAGTCTACTTATTCAAATGTGACCCTTATCCACAAACACCCCACAGACACACGCAGGTGAACGTTTAACCAGTCAAGGTGACACATACAATTAATAATCATCCCTGGTGAGGAGACTGAGGCTTTGCGTCCTTAAGTAACTTGTTCAGCATCACACTGCTGGTAGCCGGCAGAGTCAGCACTCAGACCGAAGTCTGTTCATCTCTGGTGTTCCACTTTCCCCCCTGACCTGAGGGAGCTCCAAGAGGGTGAAGGGCTTGCTACAGTCACAAAGAATGCAGGTTCCGCAGGATCCCGAGCCTGCTCATGTTCCCACCACATTGCTTCCGGAAACTTCAGTTTCACCTGTTCCACTAGAGGGCCAGTGCACAAAATTCATGCAACGGGCTCAGCCCTCGCAGCCTGGCTTCGTCTGGAAGGTCATCCAGAAGCACGCCCAGAAGGTCGTTCGGCTATCTGGTCTAATTAGCATATTATGCCTTTATTGTTATAGATACCAAGTCCTTCCCCCTCAGAGTTCTCGAGCACAGAGTCAAGAATCAGCACCCACCAGACAATTGGAAAGGGAGAGATTTATACCAACAACCCAATGGCTTGGACTTTGTATCTCTGATGGGACTAGTATTGTCTCTTCTGTACTTGAGATCAACGTGCTTATCACGGAGGTTGTGGGGGTCTGTTAATGACAGAGCATTGGTTCATTCAAAGCAGCCCCAGCCTTCTCCTTCCCTACACCCAGGCAGTGCCCTCGTCCCCTCATTGGCCCTTGGCCAAGAAGTAAAGGTTAATCAGCAAATTTCCTATAATTTTATATATTTTATTTATTTATTAATATTTTTTATTGATTTTTTTACAGAGAGTAAGGGAGAGGGATAGAGAGTTAGAAACATCGATGAGAGAGAAACATCGATCAGCTGCCTCTTGCACACCCCCTACTGGGGATGTGCTCGCAACCAAGGTACATGCCCTTGACTGGAATTGAACCTGGGACCCTTCAGTCCGCAGGCTGATGCTCTATCCACTGAGCCAAACCGGTTTTGGTGCCTATAATTTTATTGATTTAATGTAGTACTTTACGAACAGCTAGACCTTTATTTAGAAATACCTACACAAATTATTTCAAATAATTTTTTTTTTTAGGTTTGAAAAATTCCTCAACAAAAGTAGGTTTAGCTTAGAAAAAGTTAGAAAATGCAAATAAAGTAAAGGAAATAAATATGACTAGGACTGCCAGCATCTTAGGCTAAACGCTGCTAATGCTTTGATAGGTATGCTTCTAGACATTTTTAGAGTTTTCTCTTAACCACGGTTCTAGTCTTGTTCTTCTATTATTATAGCTGTGTGACCTTGGGCAAGTCATTCAACCTTTCTGAGCCTCCCTTATCCTTCCCACACTCCTCCCCCCTTACAAAATACCAACTTCAGGTTCTTGTGGTGATTGAATAGACAAGGCAAGTTTGGAACAGTTCCTGGCTTATAGTCGGTGTTTGATTCAAATTTCTTCTGCCTACCCCATGCTTGCTTTTACTACCCATTATTTTAGGGACAAGCAAGGCTCTTTTTTTTTTTTTTTTTAAGAAGAGGTAACCTGACAGTTCACCGATTGAACACCATTCATGTAATGTGATGCCTTTCCTACTAAAGTGTAATGCTAACACCCATGAAACACAAAACACGCAGCCCTCTGAGTACCTGCACACCCTTTTAGTGTGTGTGCTGCTGGCACACGCCCTGCATACTTCCTTTAAAACCAGCTTCCAGCAGCTATGAATGTTTCGGTATGAAAACCAATGTCTTCCTTTCATCACCGGAGGTTGTCCCTACTGCTCTGCTCCTGAGAACATGGAATCATGCTTTGAACAAGTTTGGGAACCATCTGTAAAAGGAGGCAGGGAGCATCCGCGTGCCCTGAGGCACAGTGTGGTGTTGGGATGCACTGGGCGACGTGTCATCAGCGTGTTACTCTGCAGTGTTTATTTCACAGTGGGCACCCAGACAGAGTGGGCAGAGGCTGCAGTGAGAGTGACTTCTCTCCACAGCACGTCACACGTCCTGTTCGCTGCACATCCGGCCCATCCTGGCAGCAGAGCGCACTTGCTCAGGGTCCTGGCAGCTCAGGTCTTCTGCGGCCTCACACTGACCACACTGACGTGGAATTTCAGGGCCCCACAGGAGACACCCCAGCAGTCATAGGCTACTTACTCACACACAAGTGAGCAAAAGGCGTCAGGGGTGTGTGTGTGTGTGTGTGTGTGTGTGTGTGTGTGTGTGTGTGTGTGTTTAAAGTCAAATATTGTTAGGGAACTATTTGTTGTTAATCCTCCCTAGAGGATATTTTTTCCATTACTTTTTCAGAGACAGTGGATGGAGAGAAAAAGAAACGTCAAACGTGAAAGAGACACATTGACTGGTCGCCTCCGGCTTGCTCTCCAAACACGAAATCCAGTACATGCCCTTGACCCAGAACGAAACCTGTGACCCTCCCACATGCAGGCCCATGCTCTAACCACTTAGCAACATGAGCCAGGGCTGGTAGGGTCCTATTTTAACAGAAGCATGAGTTTATTATCATAAGTTGTGATTATAGGTTTGAAACCCTATAGTGTTGTACTGATTTAGATAAAGAGGTAACGCACTTTGAAAATAACTGGCAGGACACATGAAGGGCATATGGGTTGTACCTTTGAAAGAGCAACTCCAGCGGCGCACCCACCTTCCTGCCAATTGCAAAGCAAGGCGGTCTGGTGGCCTGTGTTCTGTGTTCTTCCCAGTGCTCTTTGCCGCCCTGAGGGCGGGCCCCACCTCCCTGCAACAGATGCTTCCCTCAGAGACCTGCTGTTTCTCTAAGACCGGCCCTGAGTTTGGGCTCTATCACTTCTCACCACCCTGAGCGCCAGCCCTGCCTGCCCCGTGCATTTGCCTCCTGGCCTCTCCCGGTGGGCCTGGCTGCTGCTTCAGACTGCCCTGTACCCTTCCCCTTCTTGGACCCCACACGGCCACGGTGTGCACAGAATAGCAGGGATTTGGTCACGTTGTGCCCTCTGTGTGTGTGTGGGGAAGCACAGCAGCTTTGCATCCGGAAACCGGGTACTGGGTTGCTGGCGTTTGGACATAACCCTGCCGGGCAGCCCAGGATAACAGGCTGTCCTGGGTGGGGAGGGCGAGTGTCACGAACGCATGTCTGACTAAGGTAACTGGGCACATTACATGAAGGGGAATTAGAAACATGGGGGGCCTGGGAATATAAAGGACCGAATTTGGTGTTCTTTCTGGCTCTTAAAATAAGCCACCCCTTGTACTAAATAAATCTCACCTCACTCCAGGCAGGTGGGGAGAGGTGACTACTGAATGAGAGCGAACTGGGAGGGCGGATGGCTGGGCGTGCTGAGGAGGAGGAGGAGGAGGAGGAGAGAGCCCCTCTGGTGCTCAGCAGCTTCCCAGGCAGAGGGCAGGGCTGGGGTGGACGGTGCCTGTTGAGGGGCGTGTTGGCTTTGGCTCTGAGGGTTGTGTACTTGGCTGGGGTGGGTATGGGTATCAACTCCCAGTCACCTCAGGAAAGAGGGAGGGCCTGGTGAGCTCCCACTGACACCCTTTCTGCTCTCCTCTTTGAAGGATGGAGGCTGCACGTGTCCAGGAGATGTCGCCAAAGCCTTTGGTGAGGAGAATGGAGGATGGGGTGGTGGGGGGCGGGGGGGAGCTCTCTGCAGCTGTGAGCTGGCTGAGGGGTGGGGACCTGGAAGGGAGGTTGGGGGGAATCTGGAATGAGGAGGTGGAACCTGCAGGGGTCTTTCTGGGCCAGTCCTGAGTGTCCTCTCCCTGGATTTCAGACCCAAATCCTGGCATCAGTTTCATTCTGGCTCAGCAGAGCAGGCCGAGCACCCATGGATAGATTTAGGGATAGCATCCTGCAGGCCAGGGGTGGTGAAGTCATGGCTCAGAAATCACGGCTGAGAAGGCTCAGGTCTTGTAGAAAGGACTGGATCAGGTCCAAATAAGCAGTAACCTCAGGGAGGGTCTGTGGGGAAACCCCAGCAGGGGGCTGGCTTCTCAGAAGCAGTTTCTTACAGGAGGCTGAGGAGCCTGTTTCCCACTAGGGGGCAGCAGTGTCCTGCTGTGAGCCAGTGGGTTTTTCTCAGGAAAGCATCTCAACACACTGTGCCCACCGCTTAACCCTCAACCCGTGCAAACTTTGTGCAGAGGTCAGAGCTGCCCACATGGCTGGGTTCTCCGGAGTGTGGAGTGGGAGCCCTATGTATTCACTGGCAGGAGGCAGAAACCGAACTCCATGGCTCCACCCTCCTCTCCTGTCCTCACAGTCACATTTGTGGTTGATTTATTTGTTCTTGCTCAATGAAGGGAGACTTTTTGACATCAGGGATGCCCGTGGCTCTTCCCCTCACCAGTGTGGCCCCTCCTCCCCCATCACTGGTTCAGAGTTCACCCCATGGAATGCTCTAGGCTTGGGCACTGGCTCTCGTTTTGTTTTTAAACACTGGTAATGAAGCATGGGGCAGTGCTCTCAGCAGCTGGGTTTGTAGCAACCCTGGAGAATGTCCCAGGGACAAGGCTCTAAGAGGCAAATGACAAAGTCAGGGTCCCAGCCTCGGGGCGGAGCAGGGAGAACACAGGCCTCTCGCTGTCCTGGCACGCTCGGTTACCTTGATGGAAGGGCCACCGGCCAAGGACATTTTCACTTTTGACTTTTGAGCAGCCTCTTCTCCATGCTGATGGGTGGGAGCAGCATCTTCTCAATGGTGCACGCGTGTCCCTGCTCAGAGCGGGAGTGAGTACACTTTAAGGTGCCTGGTCCCGAAGAAGGAGCCTCGTAGGTAGCAGGTCTGGGCAAGGTTCCTAGAGTCTTTCCTCGTCCGCTCTCCCTCCAGCAAGTGCAGGGGGAGCTAGGGAGCATGAGAAGAGGGACTGGATCAGGGAACGTGCTGGTGGGAAAGGCCTGGAAGGGTCAGAAACGAGGTTCATTAGAAGCCTCTTCAAAGCACCATTGAGGACCTGTGTCTGTGCTCCCGCTGTTTCCATCTGCTCCCAGGCTGTGGTCATCAGGGGGCCTGGCTGACTCTCGCTTTCTCAGTCACCTTAGAATCATGGCACAGGGGCCACGGAGCCAGCATCTGTGTTAGGGACCCCGCAAGGAATGGCTCAAAGCTGGTTACAGGCAGGAAGCCCTGTGGTGCCAGGCCAAAGGGCCTGCTGGGCAGCCTGCCTGTCAGAGATGCTGGCAGAAGGGACTGTAAGACTGAGCCCCCAACCCACCCCCGGAGTCCTCATAACTATTTAAATAACCAGATGGAAGGGGTCACGGCCACTTTTCAGGGTTCCTATGCTTGCTCCTCCTTGTCCTTCATCCTAATGACTTAAGGCAGTGGTCGGCAAACTCAATAGTCAACAGAGCCAAATATCAACAGTACAACGATTGAAATTTCTTTTGAGAGCCATAGTTTAAACTTAAACTATCTAGGTAGTTTGTTATTACATTGTTATTAACAATGTATTAATTGTTAATACATTGTTATTAACTTAATTAGGGTACTACTAAGTTTGCCTTTGCTAAAAACTCAAGGAGCCAAAGAGCCACATGTGGCTCGAGAGCCACAGTTTGCTGACCACTGACGTAGTGTATCCGTCCCCTGGTGTCCTCGTGTTCCGAATGTGAACCCTCGCTAGGACTTCCTGGGCAGCGGCTGCAGTGGTTTGTAGCAGTCGGTGGAGACCCTGTCTGCACAGTTGTCCATGGACAGGGTGGGGGTGGGATGGTTTCTGTTCACATACACCCTTTACTTCCTTCACAACCAGGCATGGGCGTCTCCCATGTGCCAGGCACTGGGACAGACCTGGGACGCGGCAGTGGCCAGTCCCGCTGCTCCAGCAGCTCCTGGCCCTGTCCCAGTGCAGCCTTCAAAGGCAGCGTCAACACCCCTGTGTCCTCTGCATTTGGCCTGGAGGCTTCATGCCATTTGGTGATTAACATGGGATATTATTTATTCTAGAAGGCAAATATCACAACAGAGGCGGGAGGTCGAGTTTTACACAATACATGTCCATGCGTACATACACAGGTGCAGGTGTCTGTCCTTCATGCCATTCCGGTATAGGAGGTTCGGTCTGCTCCGAGTCCTCACAATGTACACGGTGTGAGCGTGCCAAGAGCTGAAGGTAGACCAGACGCCTGTAGAGCAGTTACTGCATCAGGGATAAGATGGACGGCGGGGAGCTTCCAATGCTGCTCAGAGTCTAAGTTCACCCTCGGAAGGTGCTCATTGTTGATGACGGAGGACTGGCCCTTGTTAAACTTTGTCCGGAAGGGAGAGGTGGGCTTCTCTTTGGATGGTAGCTAGGTGGCGGGAGGGTGAGAGGGGGTGGCACTTGGATCTTCCCGGAGCCTGTTTTCTCTGAGCTCTTTCCATTGCTGCTTCCTCCTGTCCCACGCTGGGCGTGTAGGAGCCGGAGCAGACTTCGTCATGCTCGGAGGCATGTTCTCGGGCCACGCCGAGTGTGCTGGGGAGGTGATCGAGAGGGACGGGCAGAAGCTCAAGCTCTTCTATGGGATGAGCTCCGAAACAGCCATGAAGAAACACGCAGGAGGGGTGGCCGAGTACAGGTAAGGCTTCTCGCCGGCAAGGACTCGCATTTCTCCTGCTCCTCTCAGAAACGGGTGGAAGCAGGTCTCAAAGCACGTGGCTTCTCTTTATAGGAAAGCACTACGGGCAGGGGCTGCAAAACCTGTCTCGCTCTTTGTAAGTAGCCATATTCTTACCCAGCTAGTGTGCAGTGCTGGGGGCCCTCAGAAGGCAGTGATGGCAGAGCTGATTGGGGATGGGTTGGACATGGACTGGGGTGTGTGTGAGTAGGGAGGGCTCCTGCTCACCAGTCCCCGAGGTGACACTCCAGACTTCCTTCTGGTAGAGCACATGTGTCAAACACAAGGCCCGCGGGCCAAATCCGTCCCACCAGGCCTTGCAATGTGGCCTGCACCGTGCTGTCATCACTGCACTCCGCTGCGTTTCCATCACAATGACAGTTTATGACTGTTCAGTAAACCATTCGGCCCGCGATTTAGGCTGGATTTTAGATTTTGGCCCCTTCTCTGATTGAGTTCGACACCCCTATGGTAGAGCCTCTGCTGATCTCTCCCAGTGACCTCTGACCTCTAGCCCGGTATGTGTGCAGGCTGCGAGAATTGGGTTGAAGAAGGGTCTTCATTGCGTATGAAACAGGTATGGTTCTGGACCATCATGTGGTGCTCGGCTTTCTTGAAGAATGCCATGTTTCGCCCACGGGCCTCACACAGCACCTGTCGGCTCTGACCATTGAAACAGGCATCATCTTTAGCCACGTCATTGCCCCTCATTGTAGACAGGATGCTACATCTGCATTCCTTCTTTTTTTAAATCCATGATCCTGAAAGATAACCTGGCCTTTAGTTCACTTCCATCTACGTTATTGTTTTACCGTTAAGTTAGGTTTATTGGGGCGACAGTGGTTAAAATCACTTCCATTTTATTGCCTGCATGTGTGTTTATATGACGATATATCTATGATCTTGCCCTGCTCCAGAGAGGCTGCTGTTGCCCTTATTGGGGTTGGCGCTGATGACAGGGCACACGGAGGGGCAGGACGGAGGTCCTTAGACTCAGGAGAAAGTCCCCTGTGGGAGGCCAACTGTCTTTCCCCAGAAGCCTCAGCGCTGGGATGGAACCCAAGCCCTCTGTGTCCTACCATTCCTACCCTCCATGTCCCACCATTCCTTCCACACTAACCGCTTATTGTAAGGACATGGGATCCAGGTGCATTACATAAGGTTCAAACCAATCCAGAGGTGAAACATCAGCACTCCCAGAGATTTGCAGTGGGCAGGCAGGTGGGCAGGCGGGGGGGGGGGGGGCACTGTGGGGCACCGTCTCTCAAGCTCTTTCTTCTGTAGGGAACCGGGGATTTCCATCCTCTCTCTGCCAGTCTTTCTCTTTTGGGGGGACCTCAATAAATAGAACATTATAGAATGGGGAAGGCGGGTTGGGAAAGAGGAGTAGGGGACTGACTGGCCACCTCCGATGATCAGAGCAAGGGCACACTCCTTCCCCTGCAGCCTGAGGACGGCCATCCCGTGTGGTGACTGATGGAGGAGGGGGGACCTCTGGCCAAGCTCCCGCTTTCCCAGCAGCCACTGTCACATCCCAGGTGGGCGGGGACTCCTGGGCACTGGGGTGTGAGGAGCCATGGGGGGCGGCAGCTGGCCACTTTGCTTGGAGTACACTGTTTGCCCTGTAGCTGTCGCATCTGTTTCGGGGTCTAAGAAAAGCAGACAGGGAAGGCCCACGAGGCTCCAGCATGGACAGAAGCCAAGGGGCCAAAAGAAAAGTCATCTCCTGTCATGTCAGCAGGGTCCAGACACAACAGGAGATAAAATATTCAGGAGCAGCAAGACTCTTATCTGAAAGTGTATTCGAACCTGAGACAAGAAAGAGACACCCTTGGAGGAATCAGGACTTTGACCCAAAAGGCAGCCTGAGCCCTGCAGGATGTATCTGTTCTCCATCTTCCTTTTCCTCCCTTCCTCCCTTCCACCTTTCCCTCTCTTTTCCTGGGCATTTGCAGCCTCATCACCATTGTCTCCTCACAAGAATGGTTCTCCTCATTGACATTGTTTAGTTAAGACCCCATTATGTATGCTGTGCTAGTTCCTTCCCAGTCGTTATCCATTTATTTAGTCCTCATGCTGTCCATCCTTAGGAGATCAAAGCACCATTGTTTTACAGGTGAGAAGACTTGAGCGGCAGCAGTAAAGGACTTGCAAAAGGTGCTGTCAGCAGTTAGCAGAGAACCAGGATGAAAATCTGGGTGATTTCCAGGAAGCCCCCGGAAGGCCTGGGCCTCAGAAAATGAAAGGGCAGGCATGGCAGGCACGCGTGCAAGGACGCTGTCTCTGGTCACAGAGAGCAGTGACCTGAGTCTCCCGCTTCCTGGAATCAGTGCCCTAAGCCAGCCGCCAGCCCAGCCCGTGGCCTAGTCATGGTCTATACAGACTTCACCCAAGGGCAGTCTTGCATGTGTAGGTTTCAGGATACAAGAGTTTTTCCCTTTTGAAATTTCAGGTACTATGTTTCTAATCAAGAGGTAGTATTTTAATAGTTGAAGAGAGACCAGCTAGAGAAAGTTCCAGTAACAATTTGGTAATTGTTAAAATTTCCAGATTGGCCCGTAGGTGGGGCTAGAGTTCTGTATAGATTGGGGGTCTCCTTTTTTGCGCAGTCTCTCCAAAAGCGGGTCTGGACCGTGTCCCCATTTGGCAGGAAGGGACCTGACGTGTGGAGTCAGTGTCACTGGAGGCTGTGAGGAAGGGCCAACTCAGCAAGGACAGATTTTGGGTTTGCACGTTACACTGGACCGGAGTTTCTGAATGCTCCTCCAGAAACAGGAAGATGCTAACCTAAGCCCTCAAGGCTCGGTGCTAAAAAAAGTCCCAAGTTCTACTCTGGTTCCACCTTGCTGGGACCTTACCCCACACCCAGCACCGCAGGTGTATGACTTGCGTGAGTGCGGGTGTGAGCTGGGGGGATGTGCCCCACAGCGCCCTGCCCTCTGGGAAGGCAAGCTGTTGGAGGGGAGTCAGGGCATCCTGCTGGTGGAGGTGCCTACATAACCTGCTGGGTGAGAGTGTGCATTTCATTGGCAGCCTCTTTCTCCTCCTCCTCCTCCTCCTCCCCCACTCCTTGGGAGACGCTCAGGTGAAGCTCCAGGGTCTTCTGTTGTTGATCAGGGAGAGGAGAAGAAGGGGCGGTGTCCGTTGGCCTGGAGATAACCCCCCACATCTGCTCTCCTGCCCACAGCGGGAGACAGGAGCTCAGACAGGTGGGGAGAAAGGTGAAGTGAGTTTCTGTGGGGCAGAGGGGAGGCCCGCTGCTGAGAGGAATGCGTTGAGCAGGTCTGGGTTGCTCACAGATGCTTCCCTGGTGCTCTGAGCAGCTGGCAGGAGGTCAGGCATTTCGGGTGCGAGGACCTGCCCATCTGAGATGCGGGCGGGGCCATCCTGGTGTTTGGGGCCTTTGGCTACCGAGGGCCCTGGGGCTGCTTCAGGGGCGAGAGCTGGGAGTAACTGGTCCCTAAGGAAGAAGAGATGGGGTAAAAGAGCACTTCCTTTTTCTCCCAGAGCGTCGGAGGGCAAGACGGTGGAAGTGCCTTACAGAGGAAACGTAGAACACACGATCCTGGATATCCTGGGGGGACTGAGGTCGACCTGCACCTACGTGGGGGCCGCCAAACTCAAAGAGCTCAGCAAGAGGACGACGTTCATCCGGGTGACCCAGCAGCACAACACAGTGTTCGGCTAGCCTGGGGCAGGTGCCGGCTGGAAGCTTCCACACGCTGCATCCACATCCCCGACCATCTGAGCTTCGGGCTGCTCCCGAATGGCAGGACCTGCCACCCCTCCTGCCGCCTGGAGGCACCGGGTCCCCTGGTGCCTGTGGTGGGGCAGGAGGCAGAGCACTGAGAGGGTCAGTGGTCATTGCCAGCTGCCCGGAACTCATAACCTCATTGTGAAAACTAACACTCGTACCTTTTTCTTTGTTTTTTAAAAAGAAAATGGTTTCACTTGAATATACTGCTGTTATCTTCAGACGTTCCGAGTCCCGGAGTTTGCTTTTTCAGGAACCATGTTGTAGGGGGATCTGGGGGTTTCCCACCTCCTTCCCAGACATGCCAGCTGGTGGCTCTCAGTCCAGATACCTGGAAGGGGGAGGGGGAACAGTGAGGGTAACCAGTCTCCCCGCTCCGGCTTCCTTCCGTTTTCTGGAGAAGAACCAAAGCACAGGAGGGGTGAGGAGGCGCCGGCTTCCACAGCTCCTCTCAGAGGGCGGGGATGTGAGTCATCACCTTTGTTAGCTGAGTCTTTTGGGACCAGCGCCTCTGCCCCTGCCAGTTGGTGCTCGTTCTGGGACGCTGTCCCTGTCCCTTTTCTGGTTTGTCACTTAGCTTTGTTTCCTCCATTTCTTCCCCTTCCTTTCTGAGTCCCAACTTGCCTGGCTGGCCTCTCTCTTCAAGAGATTATACATTACTTTGAAATTCCACTCCATATTTTACTGAAAGGTTATCCACCCAAAAATTAGCAGGTAGAGTCTCATTGAAAAAAAACAAAACAAAAACAAAAACAAAAAACCAGCAAACAATTTGACCGGTGGCTTCCTAAAAGCATTGGTTTAAAACATGAGCTAGAACCATCCCCTCATGGTGATTATGCTGTGAAGGAAGGACCACCGGTGTTCCTGGATAATGACCAACTCACAGGAGTGTTAGTGCTTTCCTGGAGAGAGGACCCGGGCCTGGCAGGAGCCCTGCAGCCGGCCGCGGTGGCGCTGTGTCCGCTGTGTCCACAGTGAACGTGGGCATTGGTGACGGCTGGCCGCTTTCTGAAGCATTACTTGAGGGATAGGACTGGAGGGTGTGCAGACCAGGTATTACTTCTAAAGAAACAGACACAGGAGTAAACTTTTCCCTGAAAAGGCAGCAATGGCCCTAGAGTAAGGAGGGCAACTGTAGGAGGGCAACCACCAAATCGCACACACTCAGAGTTCCGTTTTCAGTCTTACCAGAATACCATCAAAGACCCGCGACTTTAACTCCACTGGAATACCTTTCCCCCACACCCCTGGGGAACGATGCTTGTGCTGGTGGAAATGTGGATGGCTACACCTTGGAGATGTGAGGGTCAAGGAGGTGTAGTCAGAGCAAGATGTGGGGCTGTGCTGGAGGCACCCCGCCTTTTCTGCCTGCTGAGCAGGAGGGGTGAGCCCCAGGCTGTCCTGTGGAAGATGGAAGAGTGCTTGACACTCCTCTTTATTGTTTCTTTATGCAAAACTAGGGGCCCAGTGCATGAATTCATGCAGCTTGAAAGGAACTGTGGGCCACAAGGTTGTGGTGGGCACAAGGGCGGGTCTCGGCTCATCCTCCGAACCCCTGCCTGGCTCCTCCCACCATGGCTCCTAGTCTCTTGTCTGTCAGTAGCCCTGCTCCTGCCACTGCCACTCCCACACACTGATGGCCCCGGGCACACCCGCTGACAGCATGGAGCAATTGGGGCCGGTGCCAGCAGTGGGTGCCAGCAATTGCTGCTGCCCCAATCACCCCTCAGGAGCAGGGGGAGGTGGAGAAGCCCTGAGGGGCAATCGGGGCTGGCAGCGAGTGTAAGTGGGGCCAGCACTAGCAGCAGATACAAGCACCAAGTGGGACCACAGCATGTGGGAGCAAAGAATTTTCAGTAACCACCGGAGGCTCACCCCAATGACAGCAACTGGCACCCCGCCTTGGTCTGGAGCCCCCATTCACCTTCTCCAACATCCCACCACAGCCTATACCTGCCATGTTCTGCATGCGCCCCCTAATGGTCAGCACATATCATAGTGACCAGTTGTTCAGCCATTTGGTCTCTTTGCATATTAGGGTTTTATATTTAGATAGATGAGGGAGAGAGGTGAAACAAAGAAGGACCTGAGGATATCCACTTAAGATGTCCCAGCAGTAGTCAGTAGGAAGGGACTGTTACCAGTGTCTGCCCTTGGGCTGGGCTCCTCCTGGGCTCCCTTCAGAGTGTCCAGGGCGGAGACACCCATCACCCAATGGCCCCTGTGAGCAGCCCTCTGCTGGGTATCTGCTCATGGTACCTGTGTCGCGCAGCCTGCAGAGTGGCTCTTTCATTGCACCAACCAACTGAAGGCAGGTCCCTTGCTCAGGTTTTTAGGGATGTGAAAACTGAGTTATAGGAAAAACCACACACTCTGCTGGGTCATCTGGAAGCAGAGGCTGCACAATTTGCAGTGACTCTAAGGCACCCACTTGGTAGCCAGTTCATCTCTGCCTCCAACAGGAATGGGGGGAGGGGAGCCGCCCACAAACTAGGTGCATGTGGGACACAGATGGAAGCAGCCCTGTTGCCTGAGTGCAGGCCTTCGGGCAGCGGTAACTGGGTTACAAGGGAAAGAGCTGGGAAACTGGGTGCCGACCTGTCCGTCTCGGGGTCCCGTTGTGTGCTTAACGGTGGCCAGGCCCCCCGGCTGCAGCGGGGAAGCAAAGGCTTTTTCTTAATCAGAGAGATCAGTCCAGGTAGACTCACAGCCATCAGACCCCAAACTTGTCAGAGCCATTAGCATCTACCATTAAAACGGGGCAGGAAGCTGAAACGGTTTGGCTCAGTGGATAGAGCGTCAGCCTGTGGACTGAAAGATCCCAGGTTCGATTCCGGTCAAGGGCATGTACCTTGGTTGCAGGCACATCCCCAGTGGGGAGTGTGCAGGAGGCAGCTGGTCGATGTTTCTCTCTCATCGATGTTTCTAACTCTATCCCTCTCTCTTCCTCTCTGTAAAAAATCAATAAAATATGTTAAAAAAATAAAACAGGGCAGGCAGCGGTTCAGACTGCTGCCCCTCACGTGCCCCAGCGCACAGCACGGCCACCCAAACTGCCCTGGAGGAGGAGGGACCGGGCAGCGCTTCCTATCAGGCTGCGAGGCTCACCCCCTCACTGTCGGCTCAGTGCACGTTCTGCCACACCCCGACATACACCACGCATTGGCCTCCCGTGAGTCCCGAGAGTACATCCTGGTGAGATGTCTCCCAAACACCTAACCAGGAAGATAGCAGAGTTGCCCTCCCTCCCTGGGCTCCCTGGACCCCGAGTTCTCCTCCACCTCTGCAGGGCCTCCCAGCTGGGAGGTCATCGTCACGCAAGCAGCTGGCAAAGGTCACTGAAAGTCACCGCTCCTTGAGGACCCACTTTCTGGGGCAACAGCTTAAGACAAACAAGTGACCTCCCTGTACCACCCCTCCAACTACCACATGTTGCATTTCTAACAGGCATAACTACAGGAAACATTTTAACTACAGTGAACTGTGCCTTCAGACCATTAGCCAGTTTACAGTGAAACTGTACAGAATGTGTCCATGATGCTACGTGAGCACACCAAGCTGCCAAAAGCTGTTTAGAAACAATTCTCTCTTGTAAACAGTGGAATTCAGACAGGAGCAATAAACGGGAACAGAACAAGGCACAGCATCAGATGCGGAAGTGTGCCTTTTGTCCCAGAAACTCATCACGACCTCTCCTCCCCACACCCTCGTACAGGCAAAGACGATGTCACCCCCCCCAACCCCACCCCCACCCCCATGGGTAAGGGAGGAGGAACTCCCAGTTGCCTCCGCCTCCACGGTCCTCCAGGACCTGACACAAGGCAAGGACACGTTTGCAATTGGCACTGTTATTTTTATTAGTACGAGTATACTGAAACAATAAACTTGTACTGGTATACAGACAATTTATTTAAAACAATTTTGTTCAAATTTTGAATCAAACATTGTTTTATTATAATAATGAAATAATTTCTACCTAGAAAACCTGCAAGCACCATCAAAGAAAGGGACCATAAAATTCAATAAACAGACTCGAGTGTATCCTACAAATAGACACACCACGATTAGAAAATAGAATATGAATTCTTCCTTTTTTTTTAATATTTGTTTTAAAAAAGCTAGTGCAAGTACAATATTTTACACTGGAATTACAGAGAGTATGCACGCATATGGAAAAAAGTTCTCCTGTCACAATAAAAGCTCTTAACTATGTATGCACGTAATATTTTCTTTTCGATAAGGTGCAAATCATCACTCCTTCCCTAGTTTTCCTCTGTACTGGCCATGTCAGTCTGATAGTGCCCACCGTTCTGGCATCTCCTTTCCCTTGGCCGGTGGGAGGCATACGGCTGGAAGTTTGAATGATCAGATAGTAACACATCCAGAGGAACGGATTTCAGAGATGGCTCTGGGCCGGGACCCCACTGGCTAGAAGTGAGGACACTGTGGTCACTGAAGGCCACCACGGAGACCGGGACTGTCCTGAAACCTCCCGTCAGCTGACACCGATTTGGATCTACAGGTGAGCAGTGGTGGCCGGGGATGAGGAAACCTCCCCCCAAGGCCGAAAGGGCAGTATGCACAGAACCCAACGCACAGGTGTCACATCGAATGGTCACGGACTGAAGGGTCTGTCCCACTCCTGGGCCAAATCATACCTTAAGAGCAGGTGGTTCATGTGAGAACCAGAGGAAACCTACGCACCTGGCTGCTTGGTACCTGCTTTTTAAAAGACAATAGCTCCAAGGTAGCGTCGCCTCAGCCCTGATAGTCCAGAGAACAGTCTCAGCGAAGATGACTGTAAACAATGCTTCCCACACAGGTCTTCAGACCGGCCATGGAAAAGGAGACAGGCTCGTTGGCCATCCAGACAGTAAACGAACAAACTAAAGGGAAAGAAAACTTGGGCAAAGTCTCCAATTATCTGCAGTGGAAGACTCGAGTCCTTTCAGGTTAAGAAAAGTTACGGAAATTCTTAGAGACTGTTATTATATAGATACTACCTATTGGCCAAATGCACTTAATTTTAATATAGCTGAACCGTTTGTATACAAGTCAAGAGGACACAAGAAATTGAAACACGGAGGCCACCAATTCCCTCCTGCCATGGTACAAGTGAACGTCAGCTCCCAGAAATGTTGCCATTAACAGCAAGAGGGCAGCTGAGCTTCTGCAGGTAAGAACTGTAGGTGGGTTTGCTCAATATCCCCACAGCTGTCCAGTATCCGCTGGCTGGCTTGGTTTTTGGACAGGATACGACTTTTCTAAGAAGTTGTCCCACGTTTATTTTGGCCTCAATATAAAGAAAAAGTTTAACTGAAGTGAAACGAGGCGTTTGAATTGGATTTCGTGTTTTGCCTCCCCCCCATTTAAATGAGGTGTGGGGGGGAAGAAGGCCGAACATTTTTTTATTTATTTTTTTGTCCTCACAATGAGTCCTGTTTTATTGGTAGCTAGGATCCCTTGTTACAAACACTTCTTGTTCAGGATTATATTCTTTGGGTTTATTGGAACAGGAAGTGCTGAAAATGTCAAAATATCATTTCTGAAGGAAAAGGAGCTGCATTGGCTTAAGAGTTTAAACTAAGAAGGGAGCTCAGAGAAGTACTTTCAGCACAGGAATGAACAGTATTCTCAAACTGCAGAATGCAGAGTTGCCCTCTCTTAGAAGGAGGGCTCTATGTAACGAAAACAGAAACGAAGCATAGGTAATAGTTGAAGAGCCTTTGACGCAATAATTCTTCCAGGCCGTAACCATACACAGCTGATCATTTAGACACAACGGATTTCTATATACAAAGAAAAACATGTAACTTTCAACCTTTATGCTTCTTCTTTTTTTTTTTTTTTTTTACAAACAAGGTATGAAACTCATTGTTTCAACAGATCCATATTTTTCAAACACTGAATGAATCGTTTCGACATTCATTTTTCTTTTGTGCAATTTTTTTTTTTTTAAAACATTACCTGTACTCCTCAAAGTGAGTGCCTCAAAAATTTCTTTTCTTCAGCTTCTCAGGTTAGGTGTACATTATAAAGAAGGAAGAAAAAAAAAAAAAAAAAAAAGGAAATTCCCACAAGGTCTAGTGCTACAAGAAAAGATCCCATCAGTAAGTAACATTTGAAGCGAGGTCATCTCTGTAGAAGTCTCGGCTCCAGAGTAGAGGTGTGCAAATCGTTTGGAGTTTCCCTATCAACAGAAACACAACACTGTCCGTGGAAAAGAGGAAACCAACCCAACACAATAGCATATGCATGTGCTTTATAAAAAGTATATTCTCTGTATAGTTATTACTTGATGTCTTAAATTCTCCATTTCAGAAATTCTGGGTTGAAAACACAAAAGTGGAAGCAAAGACCTTCACTCCACTCTAAAGAATACAAAAAGCATAATTCCCTTTTCTTTCATATCCACCAAAGAAGCTGGGTCGGGCCAGGGAGACGGGCGGCCCTGTTGTCACCTGGAATCGTCACGGTGACCAGAAAACAGGAAGTGCAAAGGGTTAGGGGAGAACAGGCCACAGTTTGTTGAGCTGCTTGTGGTACATGAAACGGTCGCCATGGCAACCAACACAGCTCAAAAAGCCTGGCCTTCTATCCCAAGAGCTCTGCTTCTTCACCCAAATTGCGTGGCATTAGTGTCTTTGAAAGCATTGAGATTTTTCTATGAAAGAAATAGGTTTCCTTAGTAGTCACAGATGTTAAAGGGTATTGTCAATTGTTTCCTTAAAAAAAAAACAACAACAAAAAGTTCCAAAGCTACAACAACAAAAAGAAATTTTGGCAACATATTTCAGTAAAGATCAAACTATGTGCAAAGAGTGGATTTATGATTACTAGGAGCTGCTGTTCCTCACAAACATGCAGCATCATATTGCAATCTATGCAGGATCTAAGGAGTAATCCACAAGGTGCAGGAAATCCAAACATTCCTCGAAGTTGTACAGCCCTACTCCAGAGCAGTCAAAGTGCTGCTCCGGGCACATCAGTGTGCCACACACACGCCAGCCCGTCCCTGAGTAAGAGGTGTGAAAGGTTCCGCAGCTTTCCTGGGGGAAAGGGGAGGGGGGAAGCTGCTGCCACTTCCTGCGGGGGCAACCCAACACACTCACCCAACAAAACACAGAGGGTCACAATGCAGAGTTAAGAGAGGCATCAACGACAGCAGTGAAGAAAATCAAATCATCCCACACCAAACGGGGCGAGTTGGGGAAAACAAAACAAAAAAAAAAGTTGATTGACATAGGAAATTATCCTGAAAGTCCCAATGAAAATGCAATTTGGATTTCCACTTCAAAAGGTTTGAGGTAAGTGGCACCCATCTCTTTATCTGCAACCCAGTGTGGCCCAGACAAACTGAAATAATTCTCAAGTTAAACATTCGAAGGAACAGTCATTTTCTGCATTTAGAAATCCCTAGAAAGAGAGGTTCTTGTTTGTTGGTTTCTTATTATATATATATATATATATATTTTTTTTTTTCTTTTTCACCCTAATTTCTTGGTGATTGTGTTCCATTGTAAATGCAAAAAGGCCTGCTGTTATTAGTTTAAAAGTGGGAAACAGGAAAGAAAGAACTAAATACAGTGTCAGCAAATATTGCAAAGTGGACAGGGTACAGAGGCACAAGGCTGATTCTCGTGAGCTGCAGGGCACTGGAGAATGTCTACGCCTATCGCTGCCAGGTCTGCTACACAGGAGTGGTGGCAAAGGCTGCTCTGGGAGCCTCCCTTCAGCAAGGTCTGCAAACAGGAGGCGGCTCCCTGTCCCCTGGATGTTCTTCCTATTCGAAGAGAAAGCTGCCACAGAGGAGAGTGAGCGGTGCTGGCAGGTGGCCCCTCCACAGCCGCTCACAGTTCACACACATGTCACTTCCTGCGGGCTCAGAGGCACAGCTCAAAGTCTCAAGGACACAGACCTGAGGAGGGGCCTGCCCCCTTGCGGGAAAGGGTGTGGAAAATGGGTTGATGCTGGCTCTATGGCTCCAGCGTTCGCCTTAGAAATGACTCTGCCTCCTTCCTCTACACACTCCACATTCACTATTCATCGTGGTGACAGCGGTACCGCAGCTGGTCCCCTAGATCTCCTTTGCTTGATCTTTCTGCAACATGGCGACAGACACCTGGGCTCCTGAAGGCTCCCGCCCAGCACTCAGCATCCACAGCAGCAGGGGGAGCTTGCAGCAGGGGGGGGGGGGGGGCTCTCCCCTTTCAGCTCCTCCCCTCCAAACAAGGAGAAAGCCAAAAGGGTGTGAGCTTTAACTAGAGCACACGGATCAGATTCTATTGGCGTGGAAAGTATTGCACATGCTGAAAAAGCAGGAGAGCGAAATGGGACAATGCTGAGAAAGAACCAATCCTCTTATAATTCCTATACCTGAAATAGAAGCACAAAAATGATGACGACATTCCTATTGCTCCAACCATGTATATTTTCCCACTTCAGTGTTGGTGGTGTGGGTCCAGTTAGTTCCATGCTCGAAGTAAGCCAAATGGTGGTGTGTGTCTTTCTGAGTCCACGTGAGTGGCGCCAATGAGGACAAAGTCGATGTGGCAGCCCCGTATTCCTCTTGCCACCAAAGGTTATAAAAGAAAAAGAAAAATAAAACCTAGTAATTGCAAGTGCCCTGAGCAGAATATATGGAAGATTAAGCAAGTTCTCTGGACAGAAACGCTTTAAAAAAATACAGCACTAAAGGAGCATTATGACTGCGAGAATGGGCCCACCCAGCTCTCTGCGAGCATGCAGGAAGGGTGGTGAAATTCGGAGTCAAGGACCGGCTCTAGCTATTCTATACCTATTCAAATGTTTTTGGTACATTCCAGAAAATGGTTTATAAGCTCATTAGTCCTGGTGAGGACAAAATGTGCAGGAACACTAGATAGCCAAAATGTGGGTTGAAATAGGACTTCTTAAATTTGTGAAATGGGAAAAGTATTATTTCTCAATGAGAACAGGAAAATCAGAAGTTTTTGTTCAGATTAGCTGCAGCCATTCCAAGTACGAATATTAAAAATTTCTTCCTACTTATAAAACTTTTTTTTTAAAAGCACTTTGAGATGCAAACTGATAACCCACAAACAATATTTCACTTCTCTGGGAATGAAAGGTTTAAATTCTGAAATACCTTTCTGGGTTTGTACCAAACACCAAATCTTGATTTGATTTCAGATGAAAAAAAAAAAAGTCATTCTGAAAAAACAGTAACAACAACAATGAGGTTTTTAAAAAAAATTTGCTCACATATATAAATGTCTCTATGGATAACTCTCTCAATGAATCTGAAGAAAATTTCAGAGTTGTCCTGCCAAAGACCTGGTTTTTGTGACAGATGTGGTAGAAAGACCAAAATAAATTTTGAAAGGAACATAACTTTATAAAATGGCCTAGAGTTTAGGCAGGTTAGAAAGAAATTCTGCTACATTTATTTATGCTCGTTCAGTCCCCCAAACCTATCCCACAATGTTATTGGATAAAAACTGCAGGAATATCACACAAATTATGAACTCAAGATGTGCAAATCGCAAGGTTCTTTAAAAAGTTCGTCATAAAAAGAAAAAAACACTGGACAAAAATGAGTATTCTTTTTTCCATCCCTTTTCTCTCGGTTTCTCTGCCAGCTCTGCATATGCCTTTAATCCCTTCTCAAACATCAAAGTGAAAGTGCCTTCCCGCCAGGCTGCACTGGGTGGTCATTCATTGTCACATAACTGGTTCATGATTCACATTCATCCTTTTAAACCACATTGAAACTGTCAATATCTTGACGTGAGAAACTCTGCAGAACTGAAATGCAGTTACAGTGTCAAAAAAAGATAGCAACTTAGTTTTTTTGTTTTTTTCTTCTTCCCAAAGACTTTAAAGTGAGATACAGTACTTGTTGAATGCTAGACCAAGATGCTTGGTAATAAAGTGTGAACAGCATTTTAAGTGCTTAGAGATAGCAATAGATATGCTCATCTTCAAAATTCAATTCCTCACGTCACACTGGAATCTGAAAAAAAAGTGGCACCCGAGTTGTCCATAGCCATGAACTATAAACAGTACTAGAGTTAAAAGACAAAAAGATTTGCAAACCCACGGTGAAGAGCTTCCGCAGCTCTCTGAAGGGCAGCTCCCTCTGCCTCTTGGGAGGAAGTCAACGCGACCACCTGATTGGTTTTCCTAACACTGCACAGGACCAGGGTGGGCCCCGCCGCCCCGCACCCTCAGGGAGCCCTGCAGCAGGGGCGGCCTGCCCACCAGACACCCCGAGGCAGCACTGGACTAGCGAAGCAGAAACGAAATCCCACGTGTGGCAGTTGCTCTTAGGAAAAAAAAAAAAAAAAATCAGTGCAGTCAGGCCCCATAGGGGGAAATACATATCTCTATGATTAAAAGTTGCTTTTATTGTAAAATATGTTGGGGGTTGGGGGGGAATAATGTTCTTTTACAGGGTTAGCTTTCCATCCTCTCAAGGATGCCCTGAGGCTGGGTTCCTGATATTTCTTTTGTACAGGAGACCTCCTGAGGACGCGTCTCTGGAGCTCCAGCCCCGTGCTGAGAACGTGAGGCAGGGGGAGGCGGAGAGAAGAAGACCCTCGCGTGCTGTGGCACCCCTGCTCCCTGCCCCGCCCCTTCCCCCCCAACACTCACACACACACCCCTGCAATCCCCTTCTCGCTAACTTCCTCCCGAAACCAGCAGCAGTCAGTGCCCAGCGGATGCTCCCCGCGCTGCTGGGAAAGGCAGCTAAAGCCCCATTCATCCCCACCAGGCGCCCGCGGACAGACACGCGTGGAAAAAAGCATATGCACCGTCTCCTGCGCAACACCGGCTGCAACTCTATCGACAAGGTCATAACAGAAACCTAAAGGAAGAGGATACCATGTAAATACTGTGTTATTCAGCCTACAGTACAGTAATCTGGATATAAATGATAAAGGGAGGGCCGGGCTCCTTTCCCCCACGCTGCCGCCGCCGCAGCCGCTACTTGCCCACGTTGGACCGGCCCTCGATGCAGATCTTAACCTCCTGAGGAATTAGAGAGGGCCTGGGCAGAGTCAAGGGCGGCTCGTCTTCCGACTTCTCCAGTTTGCGGCTCTCCGGCGCCGACCACCTCCTCTTCCTCGCGGTGGCCGCGGGCTTGCCGGGTTCTATTTTTGGGGGCAAGGGCGCTGTGGGCAACCCCATCTTCTCCGGAAACTTCAGTTCCCCGTTTTCGGGGAGCATCGGGGCGCCGCCCTGGTGGAGGCCGTTCTCCTGCTCCGCGTACCGGTGCCTGCCGCCCGCGAGGGCCTCGGCCTTGGCGTGCTTCAGCAGGACGCTGGCGGGGTCTACGGGCTGGCCCTTCTTCACCGAGCCGTTCTTCAGGCTCTTGAGGGTCAGCGAGATGCAGACATCCCCCACGGAGAGCTTGGAACACGGCAGGTCGAAGAGCTGGCTGGTTCGCTCTGGACAGCAGGACGACCAGCCCTGTCCAAACACAAAAAAAGGGTACTCTACCAAAACCTCCACGCTGACCTGCGGGACAGTGAGAGACAGAGAAGGGGAAGACAGACAGGAAATAAGTGAAAAACGTTTTATTCGGGTTCTGTTTCACACACGTGCAGTACAGAAGCTGAATGGCACAAAACAAGTCAGTTCCACAAATCTCCTCCACTGACACACACACGAGTGAGGCTCTTAATTTTCTGGTGTCCTTGTATCATACTTACCGTAGGCAGATGCTGGGCAGATGCCAGGGTAAAAGTCCCTTCTGCACTCACAATACCATTTTACTGAGTATCAGCTCTATGCCTGGTCTCTGTGAAAACAAGTCAATCGACCCCCAAGGATGAAAGAACATCGGAATGTTCAGCACTGAGCAAGGCGCCGGCCTTGTGCCTGATTAGCTCACTGGACAAGGCTCTTCTCCTGTGTGACAGGGCTGATGTGGGTCAGAGTCATGTGTGCTCTGTGTGTTAATCACGGTACCTCTGGCTCCTAAAAGGGTACCTGGCACACAGTTGAGGCTTCATGTTTATTGGATAAATTAATGTGTACCCCAGGAATTTAGGGGAAGCAGAATCAGCAAGGGTTAGAGTCAGTGGGGAGGGCTTTCAACCAGGACCTGAACGGCAGGTAGAGTTGGGGGAGGTTTGAGGGAGAACACTGTTGGGAGAGGGTCAATGTGATATAAACATCTCAAGTACCTGGTTCATCTACGTACGCCAAGCATGCCAAACTCGAGGCTAGCAGAATGCATGCCTATTACTGTAGTGTGTGAGCATGAGCCCATATAAATGTGAATATCATCTGGGGGAAACGGCATAGTTCTGGGATATTTTAAAATGTAAAGAAAGCAAACATTTTTTGAGTACCTACTTGACAAAAAGCCTTTTGTTTAATGCTAACAATATACTAGTGAAAAAAGCATTGTTGTTCTAATTTAAAAATAGGGAACTATAATTACAGCCTCAGAAAGATTAAATCGGTTGCCTAATGTCACAGCTGTGAAATTGATGGAATTGGGATTTAATCTAATCTCTGTGGCCTCCCAACCCATTTTCTTTTTTCCTGTGCTCCCGATCTCTGCCTCTATGAACAGAGATACAATACCACTGAGAGAGATGAACTTGACATTCCTACTGTCCCCAACAGTGGTGAATGTCACTTGAAATAAACAGGATCCCAAGGGCAGGAGCTCATGGTTTGTTTCATGGTACAGAAAATTGTGAAATAGTGTTGGCCTTACACCTACACATACAATTCTAGTCTCTCCATGTAAATGTGTGATGAGGCTGCTATTCAATTATAGATCTACATTTATACGTCACACACATATATCTGCATATACATATGAAAAATCACACCAGTTATAGTATCAGATGGGGATGGCCACTGAGTTCCAAGTGGGAGGGCCACCCTGAAGCTGGCCCCATAAATCCTGCCCCAAACCTCTTAGAGCCATCAACATCACATACTGAGCAGAGGAACCAATCCTTCTTCAAGTGGGGATTTTTTAAACTATATTTCCAAGTCATAAAAACAAAGTTATCAAGTGTAAATATCTCCGAAGAATCTACCAGACTCACTGTTTGCTTATCCCTGCCTAACAGCTGTCAGAGGTCATGTGACATTCATAATACTGGAAGCCCCATGTGCAAACATATTTGGCTTTGCATGTTCCTGGATGATCCCCTGATAGGGGCAGTCTGTCTCCTTGCTGACAGAAAGCTTAATACCTACTAGACTGTACACACTCCTCAGAGCAGCCAATATTCCATGTTCTAAAAACAATGTCTACTCATATTCATAGATAAGTCTACCTGAGACTTTTACATGTTACCCAGTATCTACAGACTCACCAAGAAGTAATGTTTTCAAGGCCTTTATAACAAGTAACACTATTCATTATTCCAAAGGCTGTGATGTAGATGCATATACTTCCAATTATATACTCCATAATGTTTTGGGGCATTTGAAAGCCCTTCATTACTCCCTCATCTTGACACTCCCAAGGCAGGTCTTAGAATTAAGTACCACGAGGTCGCCTGTAGCTTGAACAGCCTACCTAACAATTCATGAAAGAAAAATGATGAGGAAGAGAATATTGAAGATATGCACTAAAAAGAGCTGATGATAATGGAATTCATTTTAACTTGGGTAGGTTTGGGAAAATATACTCCACCACTTCCAAGGCTTGTCTTTGGTCCCTTCCTCCTAAATTCTGGAAAAGTTGCCACACACACAGCCTCACGCGAGTCTACACAAACCAGGAGAGAAAGATTATTCAGACAATGTGATTGTTGTAAACAGTGCACTGGATAGCTCATGCCAAATGCTATTTTTTCTCCTCACTGATTATTCATCCTCGCTAATATTTATCCTCAGACATTTTCCTCCTGAATTATTTATTTAGAAAATGTACTTTTTTGGGGTCTGCACATATGTCAACTAAAATAAGTTTTTTCCCTTTCTTTGGTGAAAGTTAAACTCTCCTTGTACATATCTCAGATAAGCAAACTAATAAAGTATTCGTAACCAATCTGTGTATTTCATAATTAGGTTTATCAGAAGGACATAAACATTCCTAAAGATTAACTGATCATTAACAGTTAATGAAGAAACCATAGGGAAAGATTTTTCAGCAAGAGTATATGTAGTTAGGTCTGTCTGTCTAAAAGTCCCTTGGAGAGGACTTATCTACCTCAAAACATGCTCTCATTGCTGTGTTGGACATGAAACAGATTTGGAGAGATTCCATGACATGATGTTACTTTAAATCGGAACAGTGAGTCTGTGAGTTCCTTGAATTTGAGACCCACGCAGGTCACCCCAATGGTGCTGAGAGCTTCCAATGTTGTTGATCAAGTGTTCCCACTCCAGGTTTTGTAGTTGTGATAAAGTTCAGTAACTACACTGAGTACCTGCTAAATGTGAGGGACTGCAGAAGGGAACCTATTGTTTAAGATCTAGCTTTTGCTTCAGTGGGAAGGCAGAACATGTATGCAAAACAGGTAACTTCACAAGGCACACCTGGATATGGCCACCATGTTATCGCATGATGCCCACGTGGATACCTACTGGTAACGCAAATGCAATGTGTCCAAAATGGACTTCTTGTATGCCCCTGCCCACTGGCACCTCTTATGCTCTTCTCATCTCCATGAATGGCACTTCCATTATTCAAGTCATTCAAGGCCAAGAGTCACTTCTGACTCAGCTCTTTCATACTACACTCATCAAATCACAAAGCAATCCTGTCTGTCCTCTCTTCCAAATTTTCCTAGAATGAGACCACGTCTCACTGACTCTACTGCCCCTGTCCTGGCCAAGCCAGCTCCCTCTCACTGGGAGAACAAGCGCCATGCACAAGCTGTGGTCTGCATGCCCCCTCCGCACTGCACCCCCGTGACCAGTCTCCTGCTGGACCTTTACCTGCACTGCACCTCTGCGTCTGTGTCCACATTAGTCCCTGCAGTTGGAATCCTGTCTGCCCTGTGCACTGTCGCCTTCCAATGCCCTTCTCAGAGCTTTGCTGACCACTGTGCTTGAAATAACAATACCCCATCCCTAGCTTTCCTGCCCTCTCTTCTCCCCTCCCTCCTCCCCCAGGGCACTTACCATCATTTGATACATTTTTTTTTTTTACTCATGCTATTTGTTTCACCTCTTTCTCCAAACTCCCACAAGACTATATGCTCCACAAAGGTGGAGATATTGTCCGTTCCGCTCATCTTTCTGTGCCCGGAGTCTAGGGTGCTTTCTGGCCTGTAATAGGTGCATGCCTTGCAGTGTTTTCACAGATGGGAGGCAAACATGAAACTAGGTAATCAGCTTTGTACTGAGCATGCCCAATGCAGCACCCATCAGCACTGACTGTGTGCTTGGAGGTAGGTGAGGCTCATCCTAAGGGAATTTCAAGAAGACAGACATAATATATATATAGTACTTCGACAGAAAAATCCCTCCGTGTGACTTCATTAACTGTCAATGAATAACTAGTTCCGTGTTTGCCTTCTATTTGCAAAAGCTCTGCAATGGCACAATTGGCCAACAGAGGTCAATGTTTAGATGCTGAGGTGCTGGCTGTCCCTGCTTCTTTGCAGCGAGGACTAAACTGGGTGGTGACCAGTCCTCTCCGGGGAGCGGGGAGCGGGCAGCGCCTTCCTGGGGGCTGGCTCGCCACTCACAGGCAGCTTTCTGGGCTGAGCCTTAGTGGCCTCCCTCAGCGCTTCCCTGTCAGACACTGAGTTCATCATGACCTCATAGCATCCAACTTTGGTCCTTTTCTCTCCACTCTTGAGGCTCCTCTTTGTTATTTCAGCTGTGCTAATAACCACTCATTTTATGACCTTGTGGGGGTTCAAACGGTCTCTGCTTAAACCCCAATGAACACACATTCCTGAGGGCAGCACCATATAAAAACCAAAGGACGTTACATAACTCCTGGCAGCTCCACAAGGCCCATCTTTTTCATCCATAAATGTATCTTTTTCCAAATACGTTAGTTAGGCAGTCGTAGGATAAGATGTGAGCATGAATAGCCTTTGTCCTTATGTCTGCTGGAGGCCCCACTGCCTCTCATCCTGGTAGGACTTCCCTTTTAGGGGCAGATCACCTTTCACCCTCCTCCCGCCTCCCTGCCCCCTCCTGCTGCCGCAGGCACCCCATGTGCTCATTTCTGCTCCTAGGAGAAGTCTGCCTTCCTCTCTCCAGGCCCCTAAAGCAACCCTCTAAACTAAACCCATCACCTCCACCTTCTGTTCAAATGGAGGAACCAGGACAAGCAAGCAACAGAGCTGGGCCAATAATAATTTATTCAATATCACAGTCCTGGTCTGGCTAATGATTGGATTTTATGATCATTCTTTGCTCTTCTGTGAGTAAGTGCAATACAATTCCTTTAACTCCTCCGTCAATAGCTATTGTATTTAAACACTGTATGTATAAACACATATTTATGCTGTTGGAATGTTTCGATCTTAGATGGGTGCTGTCTATATACACACATATGTGCATAGCACCAAAAACAAGATATAAAGAACACAAAACGTCTGCTGCTTAAATTTGCCTCCTATTTCCTTAACAGGAGTCCTTGTTTTCACAAATGTGAAGGGCATCTGACAAAACATTTTGCTTGGTACTCTCCCAAATGTGCCGACTCTGCCTGGTCCTGGAGCCACGGCAGCTCCGGAGCGGTTTCAGTGGGTGTCCGCGTCCCGTGCAGCTATTAGATTGGGAGTTCCGAACTTTGTCTGCAAGTGACATTCTTTTTTTTTTTTTTTAAATATATATTTTTATTGATTTCAGAGAGGAAGGCAGAGGAAGAGAGAGATAGAAATATCAATGATGAGAGAGAACCATTGATCGGCTGCCTCCTGCACGCCCCATACTAAGGATCAAGCCCACAACCCGGGCATGTGCCCTGACCGGGAATCCAACCGTGACCTTCTAGCTTAGGGGTGTCGAACTCAATCAGAGAAGGGGCCAAAATCTAAAATCCAGCCTAAATCGCGGGCCAAATGGTTTACTGAACAGTCATAAACTGTCATTGTGATGGAAACGCAGTGGAGTGCAGTGATGACAGCCCGGTGCGGGCCACATTGCAAGGCCTGGCGGGACGGATTTGGCCCTCGGGCCTTGTGTTTGACACATGTGTTCTAGCTCATAGGTCAATGCTCGACCACTGAGCCATGCCGGCTGGGCTAAAAGTGGCATTCTTGGTCGTGCTTTACCTGAAGAGAAGCCAGCCTGCTTTCCTCGAAGGCCAGTTTGCATGACTACATTCTCAACATCAAGAACCTCAGAAAACCCTCAAACAAGGACTAAAGGACTCAGCAAGAGACCCACTTATAGCAATGTTGAAAAATTATTAATGAAAATAGTCATATGTCTTCAGCTGAGTGGAGGACCTCTGTGAGTGTTGTTTCCGGTTGTTAATCAGGATAGTGCAGGCCTGACTCAGTCCGAGGCGGGTGTTTCCGGCTTGCTCATAAGCCCCACGCTGGTGCTGGGGGCCTCCAAACACGAATCCCAAGCCATAAGCTGGTGCTTCCCGCACATCATCACATGGCTCCCAGGGCCCCCACAGCTGGGAGGCCCGTAGGACCTGCTCAGCAAGCCACCAGGGCAGCTCTCCACACACAGATTCCGCCCAGTGGCTCTCCTCTCTTGGGGCTTAAAAAAGCTTGTCTTGGTCCTGGCCGGGTGGTTCAGTTGGTTGGAGAATCATCCCGTACACCAAAGGGTTGCGGGTTTGATCCTAGGTCATGGAGCATACAGGAAGGAGTCTCTCTCTCTCTCTCTCTCTCTCTCTCTCTCTCTCTCTCTCTCTCTCTCTCAAAATCAATGGGAATATATCCTCAGATGAAGATTAAAAAAAAAAAGTGTGGCATAAAGAATAACAACTTTATTCAGTGCTAAAAAAAAAAAAAAAAAAAAAAAAGAGCTACCAAAGCCACAGAAAGACATGGTAGAACCATCAATGAATATTGCCAAGTGAAAGAGGACAGCCTGAAAAGGCTACATTCTGCCTGCGTCCAGTTACATGCCACTCTGGGGAAGGCAGAACTAGAGCGAGGTAAAAACCAGGGGAGCCAGGGCCTTGGGGTGGGGGTGGTAGTGTACGCATAAAGGGCTTTTAGGGTGGCGAAACCATTTTGTATGATACCCTAATGCATGGCTACAGTATCACACAAAATACATTACACATTTGTCAAAGCCCACAGAATGTATAGCGCAAAGAATGAAACCTAATGTATACTATGGACTTTAGTTAATGACACTATATCAATAGTGGCTCATCCACGGTAACAAATATGCTACACAAATGCAAGATTTCATTAATAGGGAAAACTGTCTGGGAACTCTGTGTTCATTCTGCTCATTTCTTTTTTTCTTTTTTCTTTTTTATCTTTTTTTTTCTTTTTGGTAAACCTAGAACTAACTACTCTGAACAATTAAGGCTTATTTTTAAAAAAGCTACAAAGAAATGTGAGATCATCTAGTTAGGGAACATACATCCATCTGCCTTGGGAGGGGCACACACACCACAGCCACGTGGCGTGCCAGTTTCCCTGCTGGAGCCGTTCCCGCGTCAAAACCCAGAGGAGGATCAGCCAGGACCTGGGCCATGCTTGGCTCTGGGCTTCGAACACAGGGCAGCCACTACCTCTCTTTGGTCATTAAGACTCACTCCCAGCAGGCTCTGCATGTGAAACGCTGGCAGGTCGGCTTGCCTTGGAGGCCGAGAGGCTGTACCCGCTTATGTGCTGCTTGCATGAGGGCTTCAGCTATTTTTAGGCAGCAGCTAATCCATTAACTGCATAACGCTACCCTGGATGACTCACAGAACACAGCAGTCAAATTAAAAAATAGTGGGATGAACGAAAAGCCATCAGTAAACGTGCGGTAAGCACATCATTATAACGTGCTGTATGAGTGAACCAGCACACACACAGACACACCAGGACAGTTGGGAGAAGGAAGTGGCACTGAATATTAAGCAGCTGCCGAGGCGGTAAAGGGAAGCAGTCACCCCAGGAGGATCTGGGATGCGACAGACAGTCCCGCTAACATAAGGAGCTCAGCAATTAGGAGAGAAGCAGCCCAAGAGAAGTCTCACCACAGAGCACTTTACAAGTAAGATCGACTCCAAGTCTTCTGAGCAAAGTGTGTGTACTTTTCAGAAAAGTTTAGGCCTGGGGAGCATGAGGCAGAGGGGTAGGAGGCTGCTCACATGCAGAACACTGTCTGCCAGATGGAAACTGAAGGACACCCGCCCCCCTCTGTCCCCCCGCCCAGGTGGGGCCACCCTGGGTGGGACTCTCCTAGCGGGCATGCTGCAGGAGAGGCCCATGAGCCCCTGTCACCTCCTGGGTCCTCGTACTGACATGGAGGGCTGGACCGTACACCCATCCCTCCAGTCCAGTGCACACTCAGGAAAGCACATGTACACTACATGTAGAAGTAGCTGTATGCGTGCTCCCGGGCCCGTCATGGGAACATGCCACAGGAACGCAGGCAGGGTAAACCCAGCTCATTGGGAAAACTCAGCCTTCTTTCTGGGCTTTTCCAAACTCTCTCTCCTTCCATAAACTCTGTTTAGAGCACAGAGCCTTTTCTTTTTCAGAAGCTAACCATTTCCCTCCTCAGGGCCATAGTCACTTAAGTGAAGCAAAGCAGGGACACTAACATGGTTGAGGGCCTACTACGTGCTACACAATGTGCTGGTTCCTTTGAATGTATTTTCTTTAATTCTTACATTATTCCCACTATGTAACCAAGAATGGAAGGCTTGGGTAGAATGTGCACGATAAATTACTTGGGCAATTATATGTAAATATTTGCACAAGGCCCCGGCGCTATGGAGTGGTGCGGGACAGATCGGACTGAGAGGTCTTTCTGGCTTCAGATCCCACATTCTCCTTCCACCCAACCTGCTTCCCGCCCAGGCAGGCGATGCTCCAGCCCCTATTGCCTGGGATTCTTTCTGGGACTTGCCACAGACCTATGGCCTCAAACTTGGGAGAATATTAGGTGGATTATATTTGGGAGTGAAGCTCCAAGGGAAAGGATTCTACTGTCCCTTGGGGCTTCCAAGCAGAATCACCAGGGCTGAGGGTGTGGCTGGATGGAAGCAGCGACCCTCTCCTCCCAGCAGGGGTGGAGGGAGTGTGCTACCTGCACTTCACCTGAAAAGGACTAAGACTGGCCGCTAAGAGTGGCCCAAAGAAGCTTCCTGTAGCGCCTGTGGTAGTAAGGGGTAACACCTGGGGTGGGCACCGGTGTGCACAGAAATGCCCTGTCGCATAGGACCAGCCCCAGGGATGGGGACAGTGCCCTCATGGCCCCTGGCTCTGGTGCTGATGCCGGCCAATTTCATGAGGGCAGTCTTGCCAGGCAGGAAGGAAAGCCGAGGATTACAGAACAAGGAGGCCCAGGCATCACCAGGTGGAAGGGGTCAGCTACATGATTTGAGATGAGAAAAATGGCAGCTCTGAGAGGTAAAACAACTGGTCTGGCAGCTGACCCGCATTCGGACTCCCGGCTGGCTTTCTCTGTGCCACAAGGCCTTCTCGGGATCCCGCATGGGTTTTATAAGGTCTTGCCTCCCTGAGGCCCTCCAACCAGTTAGGATTTATACCTGAGGCCATAAACCCACCTACTATACAAAAACCAGCCTTGCTCCTTCAACTTCCCCAATCGAATCTGTGATTTTGCTAATTAAGTAAACAATTTGCACAATTCTAATCTCCCTGTAGGTGCCAGGGTTAGTGATTCTAGCCAGCAGGGAAGACATGGACTGATGCTCAGGCTGGGAAGAGAGCTCCAGGGGACACCGGTCACAGAGGGAAGCACCCGGTCCTGGGCACGTAAATTAAAGCTGGACCTGAGCTCTCTCTGACTCTCCAGGACTATGCTCTGTCACTGAGGCAGGCCCTGCTGGGGGAGTATTTTCACGGTGATGATGTCAGCCTGTTTCTGATAGTCTCCCGGGAGAGTGACAAATCACTGGCTGTGTCGGGGCCCTGCACTTGTTTCCACAATAGCTCTCTCGCAGGTCTTCGCAGAAGCCCTTCCCAGCATGCAGCCGGACCGCACAGGGGCCCTCCTGACAGACCCGCGAACAGGCTGTGACAAACACTCCACCTTCTAATTTGCACCTTGGCTGTCAGCAGAGAGACTAGTGGTCTGGCTACGGGAAGGTAATGAGACTTGGCCTGGAAGCCAATTTCTCTATCGTTTAGGCGTTCATTCTGCAAAGTATCAAGCAGGGAATACACAGAGAGATGCTTGCTTCCTCTCCAAGACCTGCCAGGCCCATTTGAAGCCTAAAGAGGCTGTGAACGCTGGTGCGAGAGGCTGCCAGGGCCTCGGAGGAGCGGGCCCACGGCGAGCGCGGCTCTTTCTTCTCACGTTGAAAGAGATGCTGGTAAGGAGCCAAGCGGGTTTCAAAAATCACACCTCTTTCCATTCCTACTTCTGTGCACACTAACACTTTAAGGATTAAAAAAAAAGTACCATGGAAAACATATTTACTTCTCATACTTGTTCATTTTCCATGCCTCACCTGGGGGCTGTTAAAAAGACAGCTTTGCTGAAGAGAATGCCTTTTTCCTATGAGGACCCACCCCAATCCATGTAGGAAGGTCAGAGTGAGCAGCAACTACAGATGGGTAGTGAGTTCTACCTAATGTTGCCATTTAAAAAAAAAAATAATCTTGATTTTTGCTCTTTCTTTGAATCAGAACTTTGGGAAATCTCTTGTGGGTCTTACCAAAGAGTCTTAAACCCACGGTGACATCTCACCATAAAAAAAGAAAAGCATTTGGGGCTAAACGCTCTTGGCAAGGCAGGTCCCGGCTGTTGTGCAAGATCCCACATCCGGTCATTCAAAAGGAGTTCTGGAAAACACTTTGGAAAATTGGCCTCCCTCCACTTCACTCGATCTTTTAAAATTACACTTAAAACAACTCAAACCATTAGCTAGTTTGTCTTTTTTTGTTTGTTTTATTTTCTATAGAGGTCCCAACTGCTCTGTTTCCCCGAAAATAAGACAGTGTCTTATATTAATTTTTTCTCCCAAAGTTGCGCTAGGTCTTATTTTCAGGGGATGTCTTATCTTTCCATGCGCTAGGTCTTATTTTCGGAGGATGTCTTATTTTCGGGGAAACACGGTATCAGCTAAGCCTTGACCCTTTTCCAACACACATCTGAAGGAGGTGCCGTCACATTGGAGAGTTTCAAAGTCCCTGATGGAAACATCCCCAGATAGTGGGTTCTACAGCCAGGAGAGTTCCCATGGGGGCCTGTCTGACTCAATCAACCTGGGCAGCGATGCTGCTGTTTGCTATAAGGGGCTGCAGAATGAATGCATCCGAGAGATTTAAGAGCCTGGAAAAGGGTAGACTGAAGTAGCCCAGGGAAATTATAGGAGAGTTGATCCCAGTTCTAGTTTTTAACCTGAGTCAGCTTGGCTGCACATGACTCTTGGGGTTCCTATTCACCCCAAGCCTTGCAGAGCACCTGGGAGAGCCCTGACTTCTTGGGTTATATGAACGCTGCCTGTTATTTTCTGTGTTCTGGTGCTCTGATATCCGGAGGCCTTGCTGACTCTGGCGGGATCGCCTCTCTGGGGTTAGCTAATTCCTACAGATAGCAATCAACTCTGCTGGGAGCATACCCCTCACATGCAAACCACCCAGCCACTTCCTCTGCAAGGCTCAGACTCCTGGCACTGCCCACCTGCCCCAGGCACCCCATAGCAGGTACTAGACAACTGGGAGAAGAGCCGACTATAAAATTATTCAAACCAGCCATTCCTACACCTACTCATCCTCTCACCCACTCCTCCCCACAGAAACCACAACCAGGTTGCTGCCCCCCTTTCTCCTCACTCCCTCTGCCTCCTGACTGAGCCTGGTGCTTCCCCGTGCTGCCCCGTGTGGCACGTCCCCTTTCGGGACCTGGGAGTATAAGAAACTATGTTTTCAATGGCCATTATCTCACCTCTTGGCCTTGCCACACGTGACCAAGAATAAAACCTGCATTTTAAAACACAGATGTTGGTGTGAGCTATGGTGGGTGACTCTGGGCATCTAATACCCTTACCTGGCCATCAGTGTCCCTTCCTGTTAGGGAAAGAGAGGCAGATGGGCCTCTAGAAGGGCCTTAACCCAGCCTTTCTCAGTCAGGTTCCCACCTGAACTCCAGAACAAAAACATAACTCGAGTGATGACTTCCTTAAGTTGTCCTGAGGTTGGGCCCTGACTAGCCTCATTCCAGGTGCAGGGAAGTGAGATCACTGCAAACAGCAGGTGTCTTGGGGACACCAGGGCTAATTCCCTTCGAGAATCTTAGAGAAGACTCAGAGACTGAAGTCTGGGTATAAACAAAAGCCTTTCCTTCTCCCCAGAGCACGGCCGAGTCTGCATCCCGGAAGACTCACTCATCTCGCCGGGAAGTGAGGAAGGTGTGTGGCGGGTGTGTCCCCGCCCGGGACCGGGGTGAACGTTACCTGTGCCCGGTGCTCCCCGACGGCGAACTGGATCACTGCGATGCCCGGGCTGTGGCTGTCCTCGATCCTCTCCACAGTGCTGGAGTCGATCTTCAGGTCGTTGCTGATCTCCGCGCTCTGAATGAAGTCCTCCGTCTTCAGGTCCTCCACCTTCTTCAGCTCCCCGTTGGCCAGCTGGATGATGGAGCCTTTCATGAAGTAGGGGGGCAGCGCCGGGGGCACGGCGGCCGGGGACGCCAGGGACTGCACCACGGGCAGGTGGATCTGGGCCTGCACCATGGCCGGGTAGGCAGCCTGGGTGACCAGGGCCTCGGGGGGGCCGAAGTTCTCGCTCTTGGGGAGGGCGGTGGAGACGAACGTGTGAGGCACTGCTGCAAACTGGGGCGACGACGTGGCTATTGCAGAGGCGGCCCCCGCGCCCTCCACGTCGGTGCCGCCCACCGGGATGAGCAGGGGCTGGGTGCCGGGGATGACCAGGTGCTGGGGCAGGCCGCCGGCGTAGGTGATGGCCTGCTGCTGGCCGCTCAGGTAGCCGATGACGGGCGGCTGGGTCCCTGCGTAGAAGGCGGTGGCCGGCAGCCCCACTGGGAGCGGCTCCGAGGCGCTGTGTGTGGTCTGAATGACCGTGTGGGGGGACAGCGTGGCCACAGCGGCGGCCTTCACGCCTTCGGGGCCCAGGGCCTGTTGGGGCGAGAGCGCGTAGGACCGGTGCCCCGGCTTCCCTAAATGCAGGCCGCTTTTGTCGTTGAGGGTGGAGGGGGAGGCCTCGCGGTGCGTGACCTGCTGCTGCTGCACGTCCAGGTCGGAGACGGGGGTGTTGCTGTTGGGCAGGACCATCACAGAGGCCCGGACCCCCGAGGAGTCCCGGCTCCCGTAGTCGGAGGGGCTGGGATGCATGACCACGTGCCTGGACTCGTAGGGGTGAGACGCCGACTTGCTGCCGGCCTTCCCCAAGCCCAGGTCGGCCGAGGTGGGGGGCCCGTAGCGCCGGCCCTTCTCCAGCTCCCCGTTGAGGATCTCCTTGGCCTGCATGGCCTGCTGCAGCCTGCTGCTCTCGGCGGCTTTCTTGGTGGCCTCCCGAGGAAGAAAGTGGCTGCCGGAGGAGTCGGTGTATTGCACTAGGACCTGGGGGGAGGGCCCCAGGGTGATGGCGTGTGGGATCATCGTCTGGTGGGGGTGGAGGTGGACGGGGATGGCCGGCGGGGAGGCCGTGCGCCCTGCTGCGTTGTGCGGGGAGCTGGCGATGTGGACATACTGGTTCTGTGGGGCGGGTGGTGGGGACCCCGGAGCCATGAGCCCTGGAGTCCTGCCCAAGTGCTGTTGCTGTTGCTGCTGCTGCTGCTGCTGCTGCTCAGCCTTGTGTCCCGAGGCGTGGCTCAGGCCACCCATGCTGGCCAGCAGGGTGGAATAGGCCTCCAGCTGGGAGCGCTGGGATGGAGTGGAGATGCCCCCGGTGGCAGAGGAGGCCACCGCGCTGGTGGCGGGGCTGGCCGTGGGGGAGATCAGCTGGGAGGGGATGAACCCCGCGTAGGGCCCGCCGTACTGGGAGGACCCGATGAACTGGAACGTGTGCGGCAGGTGCGCGTACTGCACGGGCGACACCGGGGTCCCGGACTGCGGGGGAGGGTACGCCGCGGGCAGCGTGGTGGCGGCCGGCACGGACCTGGGCGCGCTGGGCGGGGAGTAGTCCAGGCCCGCGGGCAGCGCTTTGTGTAAACCTATTCCCTGTTGTAAACCAAGCTCCGCCGAGGTCCCCGCCGCCGCCGCCGCCGCCGCCGCCGCCGCCGCCGCCGGGCCATGCCTTCCGCCCCCGTGGCCGTGGCCTCGGCCACCGAGGGTGCCCGGGAGCCATGCCACGCCCTCCGCCCGGTGGTTGTCGCTGGGCAGGACGGCGGCCGCCTTCTCCTCCGAAGGCCGGCTGGTGGCGGGGATCTCGCGCTTCTTGGGCGGCAGGCATTCGTTGCTCCGCTCTTGGTTGGATTTCATTTTTCGCCGTCCCCCCTCCACGGTGACTGCTTCACTGGCTGGCTGGCTCTGGTTTTAGTCTGATAAACGGAAAGTCACATTTGATTTCTGTAGGGGATCCAGGCTCTTCATGAGGAATCATCTCCCCGTGGGTGCGGTCCGCCAGCAGCAGCTCTGGAATCTGGGAGCAGGAAGAGGGAAAGGCAGAGAACGGGAAGGAAGGGAAAAGAAATCAAGACATCAGCACGGGAAAAGGACGTCCTCCCAAGACTAAGACGAGGCTTTGGCCTCATTGCGAATTCTGAAAACGTGATGCTAGCCCCGGCATTGACACAGTTAAAACAGTGGCCTCTGGTGGACAGCCTATCAGGAAGGCGATTAAGACATGGAGCAAGTCAAAAACCTTCAAGCAGAGGCCTTTTCATGAAGTTAACTCCCCTAAGGCATGTTTCTCAATACCCCCTCCTTTTTTTCTTATTAGAAGGTAGACTACGTGTTTCTTAAGTTTTCTTTTCAGAAATGCTGGTCCCATGCCTCGACTCTTCTTCACTTTGTTGGAAAATCAAAGGAAACTCACAGGGAGGATGACATAGTGAATGTCCCCTGGGCCCCGCCCTCTGAGCCAGGCCCTGGGAGGGGCGGGCTAGGAGTGAGAGCCTCACAGACTTTGCATGTTCTCTCTGAATCCCCGTCTATTGGAGCCACCACTCGAAGATGCCACCTGACTCTGGGTCCACCCTAACTTTGCAACAATTCTCTTTACAAGAATTCCCAGTACAGCCACTCATATGATAACAGAACACTAAAAGAAATCTGTGAGACAATTAAAAATGAGTATGGTTACAGTCTTTTAAAAATATATGATAATCATGCAGGTGTACTGAAGGCTTCTTTAGTGATGGGTACACACTTGCTTCATCCCTGAGTCTTTCGAAGTGGCCTTTGAATTTCCTTTTACACCCCCTCCCCTATTCTCCTTGGAGACAGCCAGCCTACCATTAACCCTGGAGGTGAAACTTCTTTCAGACCAATCAGAACCTGTGTGCTTACACTCAAACATACAAACAGTGCACCTGGAGCCTCTTCTTAGACACATATCTCAGTCTCCCAGTAAACACTGAATTCCAAGTCACCATGACTATGGACAAAGAGATGCCCGCTGGCAAGAGGCAAAACATTAATGGAAGCTACTGGAACCAGGCTGACAAGTGCTAGATATGTGCGCCCCCTACAGGCAGCAACTGCACACACGCACAATGTCACCATGCTATGACCTTGGGAAGCTGTGAAGTCCCCCTGGAGGAATCACGTGCCCTGGGGTTACAGTGGTCCTCCTACCCAGATACTCTTTTCTACACTCTGAATTAAAAAAAAAACACAAAAAACCATAATACGGCAGCAGCCATCAGCCTCTGATCCTTGTCTATCTGAAGCAATCGCCATATCCCTTTAAAAAAAATCTTTTCATATCCCTATCATTACACACTTTTCTCCGACAGCCCTCCGCTCCACTCCTAACACCAGCTTATTCCACATCTCCTATTCAGTTTACACTCCCCACTCTGGTCTGCAATTTTACTTTATTTTGCCAATGATTTAGTTGTCATTTTTGTTTTTGCTTAAATATCATTAACAAACATCATGATAAAAGTACAAATGGCATGAGACCAAGTCCCCCAACCACAATGACCCTGATCAGTTTATGTTGAAGGTAGAGGTTTAGGAATTTGGTGTCTCAACATCAAAGAGCATTTCAATTATAAGAGGGGTTCTCATAGGACAAAAGCACTTTAAAGACTAGGATAGAAACAAAACTAAAAAGACCTAAAATATTAATGCTGAAGAAATATCTGTGTAGAAAGAGTAATGTCAATTATTTACTCTCCTGACCTGCAGCCTTTTAAAGTCCCAGGTAACTGTGTTCTGCGTAGACTTCTCTTACAGAATGAGCTACGTAATTTACACCCAGTACTGGCACATCGATAAATGACAGTACTGTTTCGAAACAATGACAGAATAAAATTAAATTACAATACACCAAAAACAGTTGTCTCTTTTGGCTGCTTAAAAAGCACTGATAATGATCTTTCATCTATAGATTTCAAGTCACCATGAGCACGGGAACTGTAAGAGCTCTCATATTCCCATACCAGCTAGTAAAGTTATATAAGATAGATCTACTCAAAGCCCACCATTCCATACGCCCCCTGCTGGCTCTACAGTAGCACTGATCCAATAAGACCCCACAAGATTTCACTAAGGATGTTCATGCAAGTATTAATAGTATGTCAGAATCTGAAATGAGAACATTTGCATATAGTAGGGCCAGCCAGTAAGGTTAATTAGCCCAAGACAGCTTCAGGGAAGAAAAAGCAGCAGCAGAAAAGTCCTTTCAAAGCCAAGCAAAATGTCAAACACACTCAGAAATAGGTCCATTAGCAATGCAAATGTAAAATTGCCCATACAACTGAATGCACAGTATACAAAACTAGAAAACCCCTTTGAAGGTACGTTTTAAAGAACCCAGTTTGAAGAAGGATGCTGACTTGGTTCTCAGGAGTGCCCTGGCTTATTTACATTGCTTATTCAGACCTGGTCTTCTGCTAATGGACCACTGAGACTTGTCCTTGACAAGCTCATATATTTTCTTTTAAAAAGCTACCCATTGGTAACCATCATTTCCTGATGATGATGATGATGATGATGATAATAATAATAATAATGATAATGATAAAACCAAGAATATAAAAATAAAGACTGAACTGGAGCAAAAAGGGCCAGATTGATAAAAATCCAACCCATCCTCCTCCCACATTTGGAAGGACCATGCCTGCTATTACCAGTGCAGCTTGGAGGAGACGAGGATCTAGTTCTGGGGCTGTGCCCCTTTCCTGTGCCCCATCATCTCTCTGTAGTGTCAGTATCTCCTATCAGGGAGAAACTCTGTGAGCGCAGGGATTGTGTCTTGCTCTTTCATATATGTTTTTTTTTTTTTTTTTTTTTTTTTTTTACTGATTTCAGAGAGGAAGGGAGAAGGAGAGAGAGACAGAAACATCAATGATGAGGGAGAATCACAGACCGGCTGCCTCCTGCATGCCCCCCACTGGGTATGTGCTCTGACCAGAATTGAATCCCAGACCCTTCAGTCAACCGGTGGACACTGTCCACGGAGTCAAAGCTGCTAGGGCTGTGTCTTGCTCTTTGCAGTGAACCACTAGAGGGCGCCAGAGTATGCCACCATGTCCATGTCTCTGGGTGACAATTCAATGGATAGAAAAGAAGGAAGAGGTCAATGATGAAGTTAGAAAAGTCCAGTAGGGGAAAGGAAAGGAGACAGTAAAGGATAAGAAAGAAGAGAAGAAAAAGGGTGAGTGGGATTTCTGCTGTTAGGGTCTCTTTCCAGCTGCAGATAGACAAATGGCCTCTGTGTCCCCAATTGCCTCCTCAGGGCTGAAACTCAATGATTCAGCTGGGCCCCCAGGTGTTCGCCTCCGGATGTTCCCGCCACAATGGAAAGCTTTCTTTGCAACATGGAGCCACACAGGAGTCCATAAACACCAAGTTACAGAACCACGAACGCAGATCATACTGTTCAAACATTAGGAAGGCTAAAATGGAAGAGGGGGTTCAGAGATGAATTGACAGATTTGCTTAGGGTTTACTACAGACAGTTTACCTGGTAATCGCTATTCTGAGTACACTCATCTCCAGCATCTCTATGTCTATGTTTATATCTATCTCTCAATCAGTATTTTAAAATTTAGCTCAGTGGCCTAAGGCCTTGCCATTCCAAGGGTGGCCCTCAGACCAACAACACCAGCACCCCAGCAGCTTTAGAGATGCAGAACCTCAGGCCCCTCCCAGGCCTCCTGATTCAGAATCTGCATTTTAACACGATCCCCGATGATTCACAGGCACAGCGAGGTTTCAGAAAGTCAGTATAAGAATAAGTGTTCTGTTCAGAAACTCCCAAGCATAGCAAACCTCTCAGCCTCTTTCCCTTGGAGCAGGCACTGGGAACCTGGACCAGAGCTGCACATAAACAGAACTGATGGCGTTAGCAGATAAGCAGCTAACATGGAGGTAAGATGCAGCTGTTTCCTTTGGTGTCTCCTAGACCAAGACTGTTCTAAATAACAGACGTTCCTTTTCTTCTGTCTTCAAGAAGTAAAGGAAAACACACTCTAAAAGGGCTATTTTCATACATTTTGTACAGGACTCGATCTGCTCCAGGAAGAATAACAAACTTTAACAATGACACATATCTTTGCTCTAATACAAAATGGTTTCCTCTATGACCACAGATTTAGACTGTTTCAGAAATGATTAAAAACACACAAAAAACCCAGGATGCCTCTGTACTGAGAGATGTGGGAATGTATCTCCATGGACTCCTAGTCCTATAAACAACCACCACACTCCCTGAGTGGAAGATGCTCCTAGAACCGGACACACACACAGAGTCCTAAAAATGCATTCCGAGGTCATGGCAATGAACTGGGCTGCACGCCTAGCACACCCAGCCCCGAGAGTGTGAACCCCACGCCTTTCTGGCATGTGTGTCTGTGCAGAACAGAGGCATGACTGCAGTTTTAAAGAGGAAGGAACATAGACTGCTGAGCCTGTGACTGTTCTGGAAAAACCATCTGACCATGTAGGAGACAGAACACTGGGGCCTGGTGGGAGAGGTCACTGGGACGTGGCGAGGATTCTCTAATTCCGGGCATGCTCATCTCCTTTCTGCTTCATTTTATTGCTGAGCTGGAAGAAGGCACTTCATTAAAATATTAAATATTAAAAACTGGCCCTACCCTGACATCCTTGGGGTCTTCTCGGATGGAGAAAGGTGGAGTGGATGAGAGCATTAATTAGATACCTTCACGGTTACTGAACAGCATGCCCAAAAGGAAGTGGATCACACATTCATTCATCATTTGCTTTGCCTCTGATGTGTACAGTGGACCTTAATTTTTCAATGCCAGCATGGAGCCAATGGTATGCCAGGACTCTATTTTTAGGTCTATTCTGTTTAACGTTTTATTAGTGCTTTGGCTATCATATTCAGAGGTAACAGAAGGCTGGAAGAGAAGCTTAATGTATTATTGCAATTAATATTCAAATATTAACTCAGAACCTGGAAGTGATGGCACAAAACCAAGAAATTTAAGATTAATGAGAGTAAATGTAAATACCTGCCTGTGGTTTCAACAGCTCAATTAGCTTAGCGGCACAGCTGGAGAGAATGGCTGGCTTGAGAATGGTTCAAATGAAAGAGCCTAGGGATTTTCTGCTGGACCATACGTTCAATGCAAACCAACAGTTTGGTGTGCTGCTTAATAACTTGGAGTAATTATAAGCTTCATAAAAAAGGAACCCGAAAGCACAGTGTTTTAAGAATAAGGGAATAAATACTGTAACAGTACACGGCATCGGCAAAGTCACAGAGCACCGAGGCACTAGCCCAAAACTTATTTACCTGCTGGTTGCCCTCTGTGCCCTCCAGCCACATCTCTTCCTTTCTCCCACTCCCATCCCCTGCCCCTGGTAACCACCATTCTTCTCTGTTCTTACAAGTTCAGTTGTTTTAGATTCCATGTCTAAGTGATATCCATATCACTCTTCCTTCTTTGATTTATCTCACTTGGCATAATGCCAACTCTTCCATTGTTTTAAGCTACCAAATTTGAGGTAATTTGTTACGACAGTCCTAGGAAACACACACAAATAGCTTCCATATATTGATCATCTATTATATGCCAATTTATTTATTTATCCGAATCCAATGATATATTCCTATTGATTTTTAGAGAGAGAGAAATTTTTAGAGAGGGAGGATAGGGGAGAGGGAGGAAGACAGACAGAGACAAACAGACATGGATGTGAAAGGGAAACATCGATTGGGTGCCTCCCATACGTGCCCCAACTGGAGATCAAACCCATAACCTAGTTATGTGCCCTGACAGGGAATCAAACCTGCCTGCCATCTTTATGGTGTACGGAATGATGCTTCAACCAACCAAGCCACCTGGCCAGGGCACCAATAAACATTTATAAACATCTCATTTATAAAGCGGGCCACGGGGACACCGGGCATGTTGTGAGCGGGTTTTGCCACCAGTGGAAGCACAAGGATATCTGTCATGTTTATCTACTTACAAACATCTCATTTACTCTCACAACAAACTCATGAGGGTTATATTTTTACCTCCAGTTTGCAGATGGGGACCCTGAGGCTTGGCCAAGTCCTGGCAGTCAGAGGGAGGACAGAGCTGGGTGTCTTGTTCTACCCAACCAGGCCCCAGAGCAGACTGAGGTACTGGGACGCACTGTGGTGATGGCAGCGTAAGAGCACATGTTCTTTCTTTTCTCATGTATACATGGGGCAGGATGCTGAGGGTAAGAGGGGCTGATGAGGTCCAGGGAACCCGCACCCACCACAACAGCACTAACCCTGGGCTGGAGCTGGTGTGCATCCCTTGTTACAGGCTGGGCTGGCTGAGGGAGAAAGATCAGAATCTTTTGACTTCACTGGCAAGTGAACTGGGATCCCCAGCACCCCCAGCCCCAAGCTCAATGCCACCTGCCCAACTGGGATCCAGGTCACGGCAGAGCAGAGACCACAGGGAGAACCACCTGCATGGTCAGACGTGGAGAACTGTGGACATTCACATGCTGTCTACACAAACGCTCTCCCTCTGGCATCACAAAAAACAAGTTCAAGGGTGCACACAGGCGCAGCAGCAATGAATACCTCACAGAGCTTTCTTTTTTATATAAAAATACATTTGTATTGATTTCAGAGAGGAAGGGAGGAGAGAGATGGAAATGATGAGAAGAAACCATCGACCGGCTGCCTCCTGCACCCTTCCCGCACTGGATCAAGCCCTACAATCTGGGCATGTGTCCTGACCGGGAAGTGACCTCTTGGTTCCTAGGTCGATACTCAACCATTGAGCCATGCCAGCCAAATGGGGGCTTTCTTCTGAGGCAGGGCCTTGTTGGGGAGGTGGGATTTCAGTGGGAAGAGCAGGAGAAAACAGACCCCACTCTATGTTGTTATCGATAGCACCATAAATAGTACTTTTTTTCAGTATTCATTTCAGGCATGAATACAACAACTAAACAATACAATGGTTAACAAATGTAAATCCATCTGTATGAATACAGCCTCATTTGGGTGCTCTCTACTCCACATGGCTCTGAGTTCAGTGCACCAAATAGACTTGGCCTCCCTGCAGATTGAAGGACCTCAGGGGGGTGCTGTAGGGGAACCTGCAGGTGCACAGCTGTGCTGGCGTTGTCTGTCTGTCTACTGAACTCCACCTGGCATAGCACTACCCTGCCATCTCCCTCTCCCTCAACGGGCTTCGCTATTGGCTGCCGTCAGCCCAAGGGGACAGCTCTCCTAAAGCCTTGGGTGGAGCTGCTCTTGGATTCTCAGCCTCTGCCATTACCTTTCCCAGTCAACACGATGACGGGGACACTGGATGTGTTGTGAGCGGGTTATGCCACCCGTGGAAGCACAAGGACATCTGTCCTGCAGGCGGAGTCCACTGCATGGAGACATGGCACATGTCTGTGTGCATGGGACAGGCGTGCAGGTGGGGCATTAAAGGGGAGAAAGGAGGGTCGAGGCCGGCAGCAGGGCCAGGCTAATCCAGGAATCTGGTCGCCCGTGGGGAATGTCGCAGCCACGTCTGAGTAGCCATTGTCCCCTGGCAGCCAGCCCGAGCCGGAATTCCTGGAAAGGCTCAAGACGGAAAAATCATCACTTGGAGGGATAACCATGTGATTGAAACAGGTCCCAAATGAACTGTCCAACAGAGGCTGAGTTTGAGGTTTTCAGAAAAGTGGGAAATGCTTTCTGTCAAGACCTTCCCTAGTTTGATACAAGAGCAAAGGCCTTTTTGCTTGAAAGTGGCAAGCGAGCTGGACCAGTACCCAGGACGCCCACCTGTTTATCCTCCACGCACCTGGCCAGGCCCAGTTCCAAGCACTCAGTGTGCAGTGTCCCCACCCCTCAGCACAGTGACTGGTCTCCGGCAGAGGCAGATGGCCCCACTGGTCTCCCCGCTCCGGCAGGCACAACCAGGGGCAGAGAACTGGCCATACTCACAGTTAGGATTGGGGTGGGGAGGACAGAGATCTGTCCTTAACTTTCAAAGTAATGTCCTCAGCACTCACTACAGAATTCAGCAAGCATTCATATCCATTGGCATATTTGAAATATTAAGATAAAACATTAATATTATCATCGATTCTGACAGGAAGGTAACATATTATTATTACAATTATTACTAACTGAAGGCCCAGTGCATGAATTTGTGCACCCATCTGGTCCCTCAGTCTGGCCTGCGGGATCAGGCTGAAACGGGCTCTGTGACATCTCCTGAGGGGTCCAGGGTTGTGAGAAAGTGCAGGCCAGGCTGAGGGACTCCACCAGTGTACAATTGGGGCCAAGGAGGGACAAGGGAGGTTGGCCAGCCAGGGAGGGGCTGCAGGAGGGCTCAAGGGCATGTCTGGTCTGTCTCCCTCAGTCCTGATCGGCTGGACCCCAGCAGCAAGCTTAACTATCAACTGGAGCATCTGCCCCCTGGTGGTCAGTGCACATCATAGCAACTGGTCGACTGTCTTCCCCCTGGTGGTCAGTGCACATCATAGCAAGTGGTTGGGTGGCCTTAGCATATCATTAGCATATTATGCTTTGATTGGTTGAATGGCCGACCGGACACCTAGCATACTAGGCTTTTACTATATAGGATAAGAAGGAGACCACAGAAAGCAAAAAGAATAGGCTGAGGAGTCTGAAAACCTGGTTTTACCCCTAACTGCATATGTACTTTTTAATGTAATTTTTATTGATTCAAAATTGAACATGCATCCCATATAGGAAGGCAAGTATTTCAAAAGTGTTTAATCTGTGCCTATAAAATGTGTGTGTGTGTGTGTGTGTGTGTGTGGAAATCAATCAGCACGGTGCTGATGCAGTAGATGGCAGTGATCACAACTGCACCTCAGCAAGTGCTTTCTGGTGCCTCCCGTTCTCACCCACCTTACTGTGCTGACCTCTCCTGGTTCCATGGCCAATCAATACAGGACTCCCAACTACCAATCCTTTCAAGCAGCTGGGTTCCCCCCATACCTGTGATTTACATAGAAAAGGAAGTTAGGGATGTTTGAGAATTTATTTTCTTTCTTCAGCCAAACGATGGCATTATATTTATAATAGTTTCCAATGCACAGGCCCCTATTCACACCAAGAAGCGTGCAAGCAACTCAACATATACAAACAGAATGAAGAAAAAGGCCAGAGGTAAACGTAAGCCTGGCATTTCTCGGTGAGAATTAAGTGTGATGGCTCCCTGTTCCACTCTGCCTGCTTTTCTGCAATACTTCTTGGATGAGTAATTCCCAAAAGGCACGGTGAGGAAATGTAGACTTCTTTCCACAACCCACCGGAAGGCTGCCAGCTGTCTGCTCACACATGCTCTCCTGTGCTTGGCTACAACCACCCAGCACTGGCAGGAGGCTGAGTCTGTTCTAAGGCCACCAGGGGCTGGGTCTCTGAGAGATTGGGTGGCCCAAGTTTATGAATGTAAAACATCTCCACCCAGTTAGAGAAATGCCTCCTGGAACTGAGGCGCTCTGAGAGGGTCTTAGAGCTCTCATTGCCCCATGTGGCTGGAAAGGAAAGCCGAGGCCCGTGAGTCATCACATTCCTGCAGGGCTGGCACGTCAGCCTGCCTTCGGTGGTAGGCAGTCTTCCCTTCTCTGGGACACTGCACACCTTTTTAATGCCTTGGACCACCACGGCCCCAAGACCTCCTGAGACCCACCTCCCCAAAGGGAAGCAGATTGACAGAAGTCACTGAGCTTTTTCTCTGTGCAGGCCACGGAGGTGTTTTACATGCCAGTGGCAATCTGTGGATGATCGTCCTTTTGTAAAGACAGGGATACTGAGGCACAGGGTGCAAGTGGCCAAAATAAAATGAAAAATCTTCGTTTGTCTGTGTAAACAACCTGGGTTCCAATTCTTAGATTAGGCAGTGAACCTGCTGGTGTGAAGAATTAATTATGGTGGCCAGTGTGGGTCAGTTGGTTGAGCATTGTTCTCTATGTGGAAAGGTCACTTATTTGATTCCCAGTAAGTAAGGGCACATGCCCTGGTTGTGGCTCCATCCCTGTTTGGGGTGCATGTGGGAGGCTGCTGATTGATGTTTCTCTCTGTCATCTTCTCTTTCTCTCAAAATCAATAAAAACATATATATATATATATATATATATAGATATATATATATCTATATATATCTATATATATATATATATATATTTTTATTTTATTTTATTTTTTTTAAAGGACTAACCTTAGCCAAGCAGAGGTCTAGCCTTTTCCCGAGGATGATGTCCAGGCCTCTGGAGTGGCCTGCCCCTATTAGTGTGTCTGTTTGCCTGCGGGCTTTGGACACCAGTCTAACAAAGCAACTTATGATGAGGCTCTGGCCACGTGGTATCAGTTCCAATCTCTGAGGTGCTAATGAGCTAATGACTAGAGATATTTGCCTAACCTCCAGGAAGGGATGGGGACAAAAGATCAGCCACATGGCAGTCTGACTGAGCTCCAATAAAAACACTGGACCCCAAGGCTCAGGTGAGTTCCCCTGGTTGGCAGTACTCCCTGCGTACCGTCACACACTGTGGCCAGGCCTCCAAGGAGGGAATGCCTGGAAGCCCCCAGTTTGGACCCCTCCGGGCCTTTGCCCTCCATGCCGGTTTCCCTGGCTAATTTTAACCCTATCTTTTCTCTATAGTAAATTGTAACCAACCGCATAACAGCGTTCAGTGAGTTATCCATTATGAGGGTAGTTTGGGGAACCCTCCAAACTTGTAGTTAGTGTCAGAAATTGAGAGCAGTCTTGTGGAACTATTCTTCCTAACTTTACTAGAGGCTCGGTGTATGAATTCGTGCACCAGTGGGGTCCCTTGGCCTGGCCTGTGGGATTAGGCCAAAACTGGCTCTCGGACATCCCTGAGGGGTCCCGAATTGTGAGAGGGCACAGGCCTGTGAGAGTCGGCCTGCTCCCCATGGCTGGACTCCAGGCTCCGGTAAGCCTTTACAGCGGAATGCACTTCCTCACGTTACAATGGGGACTGTGAGCAATAAAAAGCTAAGAAGCATCACTTTAAGGTGCTGCCCAAAGCCCTAAGCTCTCTATCCTTCTATTACTTGCTCAAGACAGAAGGCTGGTTGTCTATATCTTCTCCCTGTACTGGACCTCCAGGTCATGTGACTAGACCCCCAGGTGATGTCAGTCCCGCCCTCTAAATCAGGGGCCCACAGACTTAGGAGAAGGGCCACCCAATAAATGTGTCCAGCCTTACAGGCCAGGCGGTTTCTGCCATGACTCTTCAACCCTGCCAGTGCTGTGTGAAAGCATCACAGATAACAGGTAGACTAGTGGGTGCGGCTGTGTACTGTTCCAGCCCTCAAACACATCAGCTCAAGCCCTTAGGGTGTGTGTATACCCTGGGCTCTGTCTGAACACTTTCCCCTCTAGCTGCCTTTTTGCCTGTTTTCTGATCCTGTGGTTCTCATACCTAGAGTTCCCAGATGATGCAGATGCTGCTGGTCTGGGACCAAGCTCTCTCTCAAGTCTCTCTTTAGATGTCACTTACTTGGGGTTCTCCCCACCCCACCTCTCACCTCTGTGCCTCTTCTTTGTGCTCCTTATCATTCTGCTCTATCCTATCATCCACACACTGTCCCACAGCTCCACTATCCTTCTGGTCCTCCCCCAGGCTGCCAATGACACTCCCTCCATGCCTCTGCCCACAGTGGGGCCCTGAAGCTTGGCTAAGCCACTTAAGACCACTGCAATCTTGCTCATCCTTTCGTCTTCTGAAGCTTACACAGCCACCATAATCTATTACTTCACTGCGCCTGCTGTACTTTTTACTTGTTTTCACGTGGTGTCTTCTTCATTATATTTTAAACTCCCTGAGATGACTATAGACTGAAATTTTATAGTCCTTTCAGATACTAGGGCTGTGGTCCTTTGTCGGTCACTGCCTCATCCCTCTCACCCGTGACAGTCTATAACAGTTACGTCTTTCTTGGAAGTTGGCGACCAAAAGGCAAAGGGTTTCTGGATCTTCTTTTGCCTTTTTTTTGATGTAATGATACAGTGTTGGATAAAGAAACGGAAGTCGAGGGTCATAAAACACTGTGTATTTGAAAAGCATCTGCATTTAGAGATTCCATTTCTAACACAAATTCTCATGTGAGATTATTAGCCCCAGATGCTCCTGCAGCAGGAAGTCTAAGTTCACATGTGAGATGTTGTTAAGATGTGCATTGTACGGGGAGGGTTCTAAGAACCCACATCTCCTTATCCAAAACTATGTCCAGATTGTCCTTACATCAATCCCAAGGAAGCGCTTCTGGTAGACTTTGGATTTACTGGAAGGAATGTGTATTTCCAAAGATAACAATTTTATTGAAACCAGCCTACATCAAGCGTGGAAAGGACAGGAAGACCAGCTGTAAAAATCAGCCAAGATAAGAATTCTCTATGAAAAAAAAAAAATGTTTGTTTTATAATTAGGGGTATGACTCATACTCAGTGAATCGGATGGCTGAATTCTGACCCTCAAAAGATGAATGGCTCCCTTTGAAAAGCTGAACAAGTGGGAAGCCTACTTTCCAGCTCCATGTATTTCAGAGAGGCTGCTTCGTGCCGCCCAAGACGCCCTGTGCCGTTTCCAATCACCAGCAAAAGGGACAATGGGATGACTCCCTACCTAAGGCCGTTTTCAATCAGAAAGCTGAGTAATTACCGCAGCCCCTCCTGGGCTCGCAGGAGGCCCTGCACGGCACGAAGTCAGTGGGGCGTGGAGGAGGCTGAACGAGCTGCCAGGAACCCTCCAGAATCTGGCTGCCAAACTGCTCCTCCTCCCCCTGGCTCAGCATCATTAACGTAATCAGGTATTCACTCAATAAAAAAAAAAAGATTCGCGTTCCCCCTGGAAGAATGCCAGATCCCTCTGAACCAGGCGCACTGTCAAATCAACCGCATTCAGCAGGAGCCGTCAGGGCAGTTTACACTCTTTTACTTAATTCAGGGTCTGGCAAGAAGGGAAACCCCTCTATGCGGTACTTCTGGGACATTCAGTAAAGAGAGAGGTTGTAATGAGAAGGTGGTCAGAGAGGAAAAATGCTTCGCCTGCCCTTTGCAGTTAGAAACCCACCACGCTTCCCACCAGCGTTCTTACTGCGGGCCAATTGCACCTGGTTGACTTTGGTGTCACGGAAACCTGGGCTCAACTTCCAGCTTTTGGCATTTGGTAACCGGTGACTTTAGGGGAAGTTATTTAACTTTCGAAGTTTTGATTTCCTCTTTAAGAAATTGAGATAATAATAAGCCCTATGCCGTGGGGTTGTGGTGGCATTGCTGCAACAAGACAGTCAGAGCCTACCATGCAGGGCAGGGGGGACCTCAGGCAACGCTACCTCCAGCCATGAACTGCTTTCGAGCATGAAACAACCTTCCCTGGTGGAATGAAGGGCACAGGCTTGGGGTCCTGACTGCGGAGGTGGCATTCCGGTGCCTTCCCCCCGCAGCTGTGTCTCCGTGTCCTTCTCTCTCAAGTGGGAATAAAAAAACATACCCCAGAGGCTTGTGAGTTCACACATTCAAAGAGCTAGTCCAGGGTCTGGGCGCTGCAAGACCTATGCACTTTGGCTGCTGTTATGATGATCTCTGGAGAAGGGCTCTTCCTACCACCTCCTTGACTTAGGTCGTATTTTCAACTGTATTAAAAAAAAAACAAAAAAAAAACCCACCCACTTTCCTTCCTTGAGTTCTCTCCCAGGTTACTTCATGCACCACACGCACCAGTCAACTTCAGAGAAGACCTTAGATGGAATAATCTCTAATTAAAATGTTTCTTGCTTTGCCTCCGTTAATGAGGGATTTCAAGCCTCAACAGTTCAGAAAGCCTACTAAGTCTAACACTGTCTTCTGCTAGGGAAATTCACACGAGTGCACTGGTATTTTCTTCTCTCAAACTGCACTAAAGTGTTGTCTGAAGAACAAATAGTCAATGGCATCTACATTCAAAACTAAAATTCAAGTGCATTCATGTTTTAATCTGGGTTTGTTTGCATTATTTGCCCTTTATTCCCGAAGTATACATGGAAACTTTGACTTATTTGAACACAGGGCACAGTACACTCTTTAGACACAATTACACATTACAAATGAAGCCAATCTTCCCTATTGAATTTGTTTAGAATACCCAGGATCTCATGAGAATTTCTATAATAGTATAAAAGCACAAAAATGCCAGCTATTTTACTTAACGCCCTGAAAGCACACGAAAGACACCAAATAATGCTGTTGGGGGTGTCAAATGACTGTCATCTAAATAGGCGAGGAAATGTTTAATGGTCAAAGGAGACAAAACAGCATGCCAGTGCCCTGTTGACAGCAAGCTCATACTCTTTACTAGGAATGTGGCCTCAGAAGGCAGTTAACCTCTTGAGTCTCAGTTTCCTCATCTGTAATAATAATAATAATAGTAGTAGTCATATAACATGATAATATTTCATTTTTTAAACCTGTTTTTATTGATTTTAAAGAGAAGAAGAGTGAGAAAGAGCAGGAGAGAGGGAAACATCGATGCAAGAGAGAAACATGGATTTTGTGCCTCCTGCATGCGCCAAGAGGGGATCGAGCCCACAACCCAGGTATGAGCCTGACTTGGAACCAAACCACAGACCATGTGGTGTGCAGATGACGCTCAACCAACAGAGCCACACCGGGCAGGGCAATAACAACATTTCAAAAGGCTGTTGTCAGATACAATAAGATGACATGTGTGAGAAAGTGCAATGTCTCTAACAAAAAAAGATCCGAGTACGTTTTCTTGCCTGAACTTAAGTTTCCTATCTCCAACTGCCTGTTGAGAATTTCTACACAGATGCCCCAGCTTCCCCCAACACCATCTCAAACCAGCATCTGCTCTGGTCCCATACTGGTGTCAATGGCTTTTCACTGTTTCCCTGGGCATAAGAGTAGAACATCATTTTTGATGTCTCCTTATTACTTAACTCCTATACATAGTTACTCCCCTAGGAGTGTCAATTTTTCTTCAAAATGTTCCGACCACTGGGGGAAAAAGCCTCACATCTGACCCTTCCTCCCCACAGAATAAGGAGTTTGGCTTTGCTCAAAGAAAGGGTTAGGTGACCTATGTTATACGTGGAAGTATGGAGTGCCTTTTTTTAGGGTGAGGGCTTTGTATCACAGCAAGTTAACTTAACCAGGGGTCACATCTACCTTGACGGGGCTGAATGACCATTAAATGAGATCATGTATATTCGGCACATAGTGCAGTGCCTAAGCACAGATTGCGCATACAATACTTATCAACTAAAACTTGCTTCTCCTATTCAGTGGAAACTGTATCATGTTCACTTCCTTTTCTTTCATAATTATGGGAAGAGACGGGGGAGATGGTCAGAATACTCTAAGAATTCTGTCAATGCACTTTGCTGGATTGATTTTTTTTTTTTTTTTTTTTTGAGTTCTGCTTCCTTCTTATAGGATCAATAGGTATTCCTTACTATGCGGTTCCCCCAGAGTGCGGGGAACGGCCTCAGTCCAGTGCTCAGCTTGCACCTGTCAGCGTCCCCTGATTTTACGATGCACAGAGTCTCAGATGTGGGCTGAGGGCCACTACATTCCTGGTCTTTTACAGACTATACTTTTGATTGGAAGATGGAGCAAAAAGCCTTTATTTCTGTACAAGATAATTTCTTAAAACACTAAATTTCCTGTGAGAGGAGCACGCTCAGTGTGTGCCCCACACCCGGGGCCTAGCAGGGCACCTGACCTACAGTCTGCTCTCCACAGAAAAGCAGACAGCACCTTCCCTTAACGCTGTAGAGCACATGTGTCAAACACAAGGCCCGCGGGCCAAATCCGTCCCGCCAGGCCTTGCAATGTGGCCCGCACCGCGCTGTCATCACTGCACTCCGCTGCGTTTCCATCACAATGACAGTTTATGACTGTTCAGTAAACCATTCGGCCCGCGATTTAGGCTGGATTTTAGATTTTGGCCCCTTCTCTGATTGAGTTCGACACCCCTACTAGAGGGTCCAGCTTCAGAACCACGAAGGAATTTAAGTCCACATACATCTGCGATTGTACTGAGCTCCAGCTGCACTTGCTGGCCCCCAAGGAATTTGCTTTTATTGATCTGTGCTCTCCCCAGAAAACAAAACCTATTTCATATTTTTTGACACGTTCAGACGATAGCTTAACTTCCCAGGTGACCGTGAGGCGCCCAGCTCTCTGAGGCAGGAAGCTTGGCAGCAGCGGCCACATTGCTCAGCTTGCACCTTACAGTCAGGAGCACAGAAAGCTAAGCTGAACCATCACCGGGGCCTCTGCCCCCAGGTCCTGCAGGCCACATGCTCTTCTGTCCTGTCACCCTTTCGGTTTTAGCACCCAGGTCTCCACATCCCTTCTCTGCCTCTTGGGGAAGAGGTATTTACTGTAATTAAGATGACCAGTTATTATAGTGTTTAATTGCCTCCCACTCGTCTCATAAACAAAGGAAGGTCCGTGGCCTCTTCCCTGGGACGGACTGGACTTGCTTCGGTCTGCAGAATCCAGTCCCCCCTGCTGCCCTCGGTGCGCTTGCCCTTGTGCCTGACCTTGTGCATCCGGGGCGCCAAGTGATGGCAATTCAATTGCATGGAAAACTGCAGCGGTGATTTGATTTACTGCTGCTTCCCATTTTTCTCGGGGCTCAAAATACCTTGTCTTAGTGACAGGTGTCTCATCTGCCACTTCCCTGGCAGGCTCCTCCCAGTGAGGAAACCAAAGGGAGCAGCTTCCACCCTGATGGACGGGCACAGTGGGAAGAGGAGCCTGGTCCACAAGAAAGGCACACCTTTCCCCTTCCTGTTCCAGGAATCCTCCCCCACCCCTCCGACTGGCAACTGAGCTGCTCTTCCCCCTCCACTACCCCCTCTGGCCTTTTCCTGTGACCACGAACATCTCTGGCTCCAACCTTCACTCCTTACAAATAGCGGGTGATGGGCTGACTCTGGGTATGGCATTGACTGGCCCGCTCCTTCCTCGTGACCTTTCTCCACTTCTCCTCAGCTCTCAAGTCGTTATGTTCAGGCATGCTGCCTCCAACGTTCCTCTTGCTCACAACATCTGTGCGGCTTAGCTCTAACACATAGAGCACATGCCCTGCATTTCCCATCTCTGGATACATGAGAAACATCCCAGAGTGACTCCCTCTTCCTCCTATGTTTCCTGCCTCCAGCCCGCTTCGGAAAAAAGAACCAGGGACTAAACAACTGCATGGGCCATGGGTTTTCTACCCCTTCCCTGCTCATCCTGTGACTTAGGAAGTCCAAGGTAACATTTCTCTGAGCTCATTTGGCCTCGGTGGCAAACAGTGTCTGCTGCTCTTTCTCGTTAAGTTTCAAAGCAAAGGTGAAAGGAAATGGCTGTATTTAATTCTGAACACAATCTCTTTGCTGTTGGCAATGCCCTGGGAATAGCAATGTATTTTGCCCTTCAATGAATAAATTTTTCAGAACCTACACTCAAGGCCCAAATAACTTTAACTATTTTGTCCATGGTGTTTCTCAATTTTCCTTGGCAGACAGATGGATTAAATTACAATACCTCAGCTTCTCATTTTGTAAATGCCAAGAACAATGTCAACAGTGTCCTAAATATAAAGAATTGTGAGGACAGATGAGATGACACCAAGAAAGCTGCTTGCTTTTCCCTGGGGGAAAACATGTAACCGAGGCACACAACCCTGGATTATCTGATTGTTTAAAAAAAATCCCAGCACACAAATTGAATACAAACTTCTTTCAGACAGGGTTTCTGTTGTTCTGACAGTAGCTCAAAGACAGTAAGCTAATTTCCAAATCTGGCATTTGCCAAACATTTTTAGGAAGATAATTCATGAGCAAACAAAATTTTGATTGTATTGAGCAAACACCGAAGACACAGCCCCCCCTCATGCATTTGGTGTTGTTATGAGGAGGCCTGGATGACAGAGCAGGGGTCAATCCAGACGGTGTGCGTGAGTGACAGTCATCTGGAGTGAAATACTCTCTCTTCTTTATCAGCATTTTCAAACAATGGTTTCAGCCACAGGCCAAGAGACTCAACTCTATCTGTAATTCACACATCATTTCCAAATTTCACTAGATTTCTATTTATAGTTTTTACATTTATAAAATACAACTTCTTAAGTTATAAGTGGAGAAACTGAGGCCCAAAGAAATGATGGGTGCTATTGAAGTCATATAGCTTTGGTACTGTGTTTAATTAAATGCAAACTCAGGGCTAGAATTCGGTCTCTCCATTCTACCTTCCGCTTTATGCCCGTCTCCCTGTGCAGAAGGCTGCAGTCAGATTAGCTCAGATCGCCAGGGTCTACACTCACACAGTGATGGTGACTATGCAAGAGAGGTAGGAAGAATGAGCAAAGCTTGGCTTATGACTGAAGCACGCCAAGCTAAGTGAAAGGAATCAGGGTGTTCAAGTGGGAATAAAATAGGTACACATGTTAGAAGACAAATAAAATGGAGAGGATGCTATTCTGTAGGAGGAGAGGATAATCAAGTTTAAGACTCATTCATTTTACATGGCAGTCACCTGGAAGGATGGGGAAAAAGTGGAGGGACCAGGACTTCGAAAGCAATACCTTTATCCCAGGAGAGAAACAGACTGAGAGAGTAATGAAAGGGGAGAGGAGCAAACACCTAACTTTGGTTAAAGACAGGAAAAGTAGTTATGAAGGCAGAAGAAAACTAAGGCTCCCAACCATATATAATGTAGCAGAGAGACTGAGAAAGTCACGGACTAAGAAAGGACATTGGACTAGACCAGTCGTTCTCAGTCCACGCTGAACATTAGAAGCACCAGAGACTTTTTAAAAGACATGACCCCAGGTTCGGGGTTAATAGGCACTGGATTAAACTGCTTGGCCACAGATGACTTCGAAGGGAAGTTTTATAGTCCTGCTTTAGAGTCAGGGAACGGATCCACTAGGCGGCATCTCATCTATATGGTTTGTAGCCGCTAGAGTCGATGGATACATCTGCAATATTGATTACCATACTTTACACTTACGTAGGTCAATGAGAAATAATGTGCTTGAATAATAGATTCAGCATTTGAAATTCTCATGCCTGAGATTACACTGGCTGAGCCGCCCACATCATCAAGCAAATGCTCAAGTAAACAGATGGGCTTTGTCCGAGTGCCCTGAAAGGGAACATGATTATGTTTCAATTTAAGGGAAGTAATCCTCTTGGAAATCGCTGCTTCCTCTTCAACTGGTGTTTGAGCCTAGAGCTCATTCATGGGAGTCTTTAGTCAATCTCAAACCAGCCTCAGTCTGCTGGAGTCATACCTGGTGAGAGCTAATAGAAGGTAAATCAGATTGTTACTAGTAGCAGACTGTAGTGAGTTTACTAGTACCTCTGAAGAGAAGCAGTGGAGACCAAACACACAGACAACACCCCCACCCCCACACACTTAGATTTGTCTTCTCGAACATCCCAACACATCATCTGAGTCCTTCCCTAAATTCAAAAACTGGATGCTAGAATAGCTCTGGTGATTTATGATGGAAGAACACAACTAAGTAAGAAGTTTGGATCGAGTGAGGATATCTGTCTTTACCTATTCCAGATAAATAAACCCAGTGACAAGGTACCGCGTAGACAATAGTAGCTTCAATGTGGTTAAACATTTACAATGTGCATTTGATTCATTTTAGGTCATTAAAATGCTCAATAGTTAATATTTCTGGGCCCTTGTGGAAAGCAAGTAGTGTAATACCTAAAGACTTGAAGCAACTGAGAGGCAGGAAGAATGTTAGGAGGATGGTGGTTCTGTGGAGGGGCATCAAATTCATAGCCAGGGGGGGAAGTGATCGTTATAAAATCAGGAGTAACAAGAGGAAAGAGAGAGGAGATAGAACTTAATGTTTCATTCAAGTTCTATTCTGAAACAGGATTCAAACAAGTTTTCGTACCATTTGGTATTCATTATTTTGGATCATGCACATGGCTAATTATTTTGTAGCGTTAAAGCTCTCTTTAAAACAAACATATTTTGCACATACAAACCCACCTTTAAAAATATGCCTTTTATCCCCTTTCCCAGAGCCCGATGGAATGTCTCAGGGGCAGCACTCTGGGAGTAAACGCAGATTGTATGCTAAAAATGTAGCCGGCCCCTAAAACTTGTATAAACAAATTAACGAAAAGGACATTGCAGCACTTAGGGAATAAACAGAATGACTCTCGACTTTAACTTGCAGATTTTTCTTTTTAGTTCGGTAATAAATTTTATCCCAAGAAGAGTACACTGTCCTCTCTCTTCCCAAGCTTCCCCTCCTCCTCCATCCCTCCAGCTGTCTTCCTGTCAGACCCCCAGTGCAGCTGTCTGGTTTGCACTCACTGCACGAAGGATTCTCTTTGATTTTTCTGTGAGGCCATGCCGGAGTGAGGATCTCCTGATTATAAAAGACCCATGTTTCTGTACTCCCAGGAACTGTTCACTTAAAGTGTTGCCCCCTTCTGGGCACAAGGAAGTAGTATCAAGTTGCACCAACCCCTGAAGAATTTGGGTGACTCGTTCCACGGACTCTCGCACCTGAATTGCGGGTTCGGATGTGGGGCCTTAGCCTCCGTTGGTAAGTTGTCGGAGTCACACCTGCAGACCTTTTAGCACCCGCGCCTTGCGGAGCTGCTGAGGCTGCTTCAGACCAACACGGAGATCCAGAATGGAGACCACAGAGGCCCCTCCACCCATGCCCTCCCCACGGGGGGACACACGGGCAGCAGGGCAGCAGTGCTGCGTGGCGGGCACTGACGGCCCAGGCCTGGGAGCCATCTGTAACCCTCTGGAGCTTTACGCCCCTAAAGCAAGAGGCTGGTTCTAGTGTTGGCACTTCAGGAAAAGGGCAGGGCTGGCATCAGGGGACATTCCAGGGAGTCACTGCGTGTCCGCTTATTAACACGAACTTCACACTCGGGTCCTGGTCCCTAGCCTCTTTGCACCACCCTGGCCTCCATTAGCACCCTCACCCCTCCCCTCCTCTCCAGTCAGCTCCTCTTATCACCTTTCCCCTCCCGAGTGACACAAAAGGACAGGCTCCTGGGCTCTTCCAGCCAGCAGCACCCTGGGATGTGGAGATGTGAATGTCATTCCCCTTTAACGGACATAAACCCTTTTGATTCAGGTAAGCTGAGAACTTTTCAGACCATTTTTATCAGGATGTAATGTGAGAACACTGCTCTCGCTTTGGTGCTCGTGCGCGTGCTCTCGCGCGCTCTCTCTCTCCCTCCCTCTCTCTCTCTCTCTCTCTCTCTCTCTCTCTCTCTCTCTCTCTCTCTAATTTCCTGTCCACTCACTTAGCAACCTTTTATTGAGTGTCTGCTATGTATTTACAACAAGAAGGAGAAATAGTAATGGCTAATATCTATAGAACACTAAATGCTGGAGCTTTATAAGGAACAGCTCATTTAAATAAGCACTCTTTTAGTCACTGTTCCAATATTTGATTAAATAAGATAACTCACAGGTACAAATGCAGAGCTACATAATATATATATGAAATTTCTTTGTACCTGTATATCCCATTTCTATCCCAACCCCTTTCTGCTTTTCTCATCTCCCTTATCAAGTTATTTCACCCCTAACAGAGTTGGTATTTGTGTGTGTGTGTGTGTGTGTGTGTGTGTTTAAATGGATGCTTACTAGATGTCAGCTGGCTGTTCACGATTTCAGGGAGAGACTTGGAAAGATATACAAGGAGAGACAGAATCTATTCACGTGTAGACGCTCAGCTGCCCGAGGGCAAGCAGTGTCTTTTCTTCTCCCCAGCCTATGGACCTTGGCACAGTGCCTGATACATACTTGATAGGCACACACTACATAATTGTTACAATAATTAATCCCATGACATGCTAAGCATCATATCTTGTAATAATCCTGAGTGCTGAATAATATTCTTGGATGGGGTTTTCCTGGTGCCTGATGCTCCACAGAAAAACACAACAAAATCTGAGGTCAATTCAAGGTTCCACTTTTAGTGATTTCCTCCCTCAGTTATCCTGGGGACCTTCCTCCCCTCCTTAGCCTCTACACCTGTTTTTTGTGAGGTGAGGCTTAACCCGTGGGACAAAGAAGCAAAAGCTGGCGCTCTTGGACATGAATCAGTCTAGTCAGTGTGGTTGGTCTAACCACAGAAGAAACTCCACAGAGAGAGGGAGTTCCTTCTAACATTTATAAAGTGGATCAATACTGAGGGGGCGTGTGTCCACCCCCATCATGTAGAGCTAGCTGATTTTCACTGTATTCTCAAATCTCACTCATTTTTTCCTCTCAGCTAGACTGTGGGTGGGGAATGCAGCTAGGAGTGAGTTTGTAAGCATTTCATTGCAGCCTAGTTTTCAAGTTAATCCATTCCTAGCACAGAGTACAGTCAACATGTGTTCAAACTGTTTATAAGCAGGGTGTAGGTAAGGCAGGGGAACCCTATGGGCCCCAGACGACCCGGCATGACCTTGTATTTAACAATTACATTTTCTTTCCCTCCCCTTCCTCCACTATAGGAACACCCACTGCTTCTCTGTGTTTATGTAGAATCAGTTCTGTCTGCATCTAGATATTAGTCACACCCACTTATATACCTGCTGATGGTGGGTCCAGTCAGTCCCCATATGTACAACCCATCTATATTGATGTGAAAAACATTTATTTTCTGCTTTTTTGTTTCCCCCCCTCATTCTGACCTCTTCTTAGCATCAGGGATTATGTGTGTTTTTGTGGCTACATCTAAACCAGACAAATAGCAACATTTAAAGAAACAATCTCAGCTGTCTACCTTTTATTACCTGTGAGGCCTTGTGTGTATGGAAAGGGCACAGCTATGATGATGAGTTTTCATGGCATGTCTGCCTGTTAAAAAACACAATAATAACAGTTCTTACACCACCTCCACCTGCCCGACCACTTGTCCTCCTGGAGGTTAGCCAGATGCTGGCCGTTTCCTAGGAAACAGCATTCTATCACACAGCAATGCCACATTAATGCAGCACTCACCACCCGGCTGAATTCTGGCTCTGGCACCCTATCAACTGACCTTGCTGCTACAACCAAGAGAAGAAATGGACTTAAAATATAACCAAAGGGACTCTTGGGTTTTGTTGGTTATAAAAAATCTCAGAGACACTTAAAAATGCATTAAATAACAGACCCAAACCACCAAGCAACCCACAGGCAGCATGTCACAAATGTGCCATGGACATTCTGGCCCAGAATAGAAGAGTCCTCATTTCAATGAGTTACTAAGATGGGGGACTTAAAACAACACAAATGTGAGATTCCCTCCCACCCCCCCTTTGACTTTTAGAATGATTTTATGCGTAGAGCCCAAACCAGAGAATCGTAACTTTTAGTGATTTCCCCCCTCAGTTATCCTGGGGAACCTTCCTCCCCTTCTCAGCCTCTACACCTGTTTTTACAGTAGCACAAACAACAGCAATTATTAGCTTTGTGACCTCAAGTAACCTTAGCAGTTGCATACAATTCTTATGGAAAACATGCCCCTTTCCCAGTCACTAGTAATCTTCCAAAGTGTCGATAGTGTGGAGTAACGTTGTGTATGCTGACCCTTGGGAGGGGGGGAGAGACAGGGGCAGCTCTAAACTGCTGAGTGACGCTTATATCCATCACACCATACAGAGAAGATTTTGTACACACACACACACACACACACACACACACACACACACACACACCCCAGCCTGGGGATTCTAATCTAAGCCGAAAAATACAATCACGGGTCTAAATAATGGGTAAAGCTAATAAAGGCATATAGTTCAAGTTGCCTGAATTGTACATACTCTATATATTAATACATTCAGGCTTGACTGCATAGGTCAACATTTCCAACTGAAATATGTCCCCTCCCCCCCTAGAAATTACGATAATTGTTCCTTGACTCAGTGTCCATTCTCCCATTTTCCTTAGAAGCAGAAACCTTCATTTTGAACTAGAGACACTGCTGTGCAGCTCAAAGCCTTGCTCTTTAGCCTCCCTTGTGGCTGGTGTCCTGAAACTAAATTCTGACTGAAGTGAAGGAAACAAAACTGGGGCCAGGCCCTTCTCCCTTCCTTCATCCAGCTTTGTGGAATGCTAATGCAAAGGCTGGAGCTTCGGCAGCCATTCTCTACCTGAGAAATATGCTCAGGATGGCCGAAGAGCAAGTCAGAATCAGGTCCCTGGGCCTGCGGAGCTGCCATGTCTGGATCCTGCCTCTGACCTCCTCTATGTGAGCGAAAAATAAATTTCTAATTTTTTTAGCCTTTACTTTTTTTTATTTTTATGAAACTGTCCCTCATCCTGTAACAAATAGACCTTAGACATCACAATAGACTTCATTTTACAGATAAGGAAACTAATGATTAAAGATCAACTTTGATAAATGTCTCAATCAGGGAAGCAGAGATGGCAAATTAATTACACTCCTGTTTAATCTCCTTCTTCTAAAGATAGATGATGAAGGTTCCATTTTATATGCCCGTCGGTATATCTGTTTAAATGAATATGGTTTTATATTTCACAAGTCTGTGGATTTCTGAATCTCTGAGGTTTTCCAATGAGCCCATCTAATCCCAAATCACACATATTCAAGGAATAAGATATTAAGCAATAAAAAACGGGAAGAGGTAGAGTAATGAATAGACTTGAGAACATTTTCTTTCCTGTTATGTTCATTAACAGGCACATGTCTTACTCTGCATCTGTTTCCACAAATCCACGAAACTATGATAACTTGATGTTTTAGAAAGTGCTAAATGGAGATTTTCAAATTTGAGGGATGAGTCAGTATTTGAAATGCTAAAAGATATCTTTACTTCAATATGTACACAAGACAGCCAACTTAACATTGTCACCAAACACATCCCTAAACGCTTTATTTTATAGGATAATCCTCTGAAACTTACTGGCATTACTACAATAAATGGATAAAAACTCACTAAATTCAATTGATGAAGAAAAGTAAACAGACTGTCTCTTCTCTGTGCCCCCATCCCATGCCCCTGCCCTATAATCCTCACCCTACAAATCACTCTATGGCCATTAAAATAGAAGGAAGCTTCCCCTTCCCATGTTATAATAACTTCCAATTGTCTACCGAGTTTAAAATCCCTGTTGTTATCTTTTAATATTCATAATGAAAAGGGCAACAGAGGAATGGGCAATATGTGGTTTCCGCTCTCCTGCTCCACTTCCAGTAATATCTGTGCTCACTCAGGTTGGACCAATAAACCAAATATCCAACATGGGATGTTTTGTCCCTGAGCTATGGCCTGGGAGTTTGGAAGGACATTGTACATCCGTTCAAATAAAAGGAATGAGCCATGGAAAAGTAGTCATAATCTCGCACTATGTGATCAGTTTTACTTGGTTGGTGAATGCCCACGGATGGGGTTAATCTCTAATGGTTGCATGCACCTACATTTTCACTCTCGGCTTCTGAGCAATTACAGGCATTTAAAGATGTCTAATAGGACGTGTCTGCGAAACTCCCCTTCCTCCACAAGCATTACTGACAATCTCTGACATCAGCCTAAATGCTAGCTCACTGTAAGATAAACTGCCCTTCCTCATTCCATTCCATCAGGACTGCTTCCTTGACTTGAGACTATTTGCCTTGAAAAATGAGTTTACTCTACCTTCGCAAAGGATGACTGCTGTGTATAATGGTCTCTGAAATGCTAGAGAAACCCGAGAAATCGCCTGTCACGAACCGCGAGGCGGCAAGTTATGAAGAGCAATAATGATGGTATTTACCTCTGACTCTTCCTGCTGGAGGGCACAGTGGAAAAAACATGGATTTTCCCCGCTCCTGTGCCAAGAGACCATCTGCATCTTACCTCTCCGCCTTTTACAGGCGGGGAAATAATGCTGCGGGTGATAATGATGTCCTTTTGTCATTCAAAGCACTTTCTCACACATTATTATCTGATGTGTTCCAACGAGGAATGGTGTGTGAGGTGGGTGTTACGGACGTTCCAGGGCCTGGGAGGGGGAATGGACTCAGGAGGTTCGGTGATCTGCTCCGGCCACCCAGACAGAGAACGGCATGGCTGCGGCGGCAGGTCAAGTTCACGAGGAGCTCTTCCTGCCACATTAACCCCCTGCACATATTTTAAAAATGTAACTGCTTTTCCTTTGTATCCACTCTTCTTTTCACTAACAACAATCACAGTCCTTAAAGGTATAGATCTATTAGAGGGCTAAAGCTACTAAAACTGCTTTCCATTGGTCTAATACAGTTTCAAGAGCAAACATGGAAAAACTAAGTAATGGAATGAAAGGAACTAGTAAACCCACAGGGACTTCAGAAAAGCCGGGACAACTACAGAAAAAATGTGTGTTTTTCAGATGTCAAGGTTATCACCAACATGAATACTTCTAATGTACAACTTAATGTTTTTCTAATATAAACACAGAATATGTTCATATCTGGAAATACAGGAAATTTAAAAAAATATAAAAACTGCTCATAATTAAACCAGCCTGATCGATCTGATATTTACATTTTGATGTTTTGACATATGTATGTAAAACATATAAGTTATACATAATAATTATATATAATGTTTAATATTTACATATTTAAACTCAAATCTAAATATAATGATAAAATAGGGATAATTCTGAACATAATCTTAAATTCTACTTTCTTTCACTAACACTGTATTATAATTAGAATTAAATGATGAAATCAACTATTTTTTTAAACTAGTGAAGGATAAAATAAAATTGGAAAACACCTTTGAGTCCAGTTTGTAACTGTCAAATTCGAAAACATTTGGAATCTGGTAAGTAATGCTGGCATATAAATTAATGGAGTGAAATCTTAATCCATTAGCAAATATTGACTGAGCCCCAAGCTGCTGGAATCATTCCAGGAACCAGGCTCAGGGATGTGGCGGTGGCAAGACAGCTCCTGACGTTGGAAGCTTATATCCTAGAACCTCAGAAATAGGGGAAATGTAATAAATTTGAGCGGCACTGAGCTCAACCTGATTTTTAACCAGAAAGAATTGTTTAACAAAGCAAATGGATGGTGTAAACCATACTCTAAGAACAGCATTTAATTCACTTGTAAGAAGGAACCATTCAAATCACTTAAAAGATACTCAACTTCACACAAATACTTTGTTAATTAAAAATGAGTATCCATTTAGAGGAGAAACCAAGATGGCGGCATAATGTAAACAACTAAAAGTAGCCTACCACAACAATTTTAAAATTACAACTGGAAAACAGAGTGGACATCGTCCAGAACCACCAGAAAGCTGGCTGAGGGAAGCTCTACCAACTAGAAAAAAAGAGAAAAGGACGCTGGGCCTCAGGAGCTGTGGATGTTCGGAGATTCTTAAGTGCGGAAAGGGCAGATGGCTGACTACATTGCTGGCTTACTCGTGGCATGCTGAGAGGGCAGTCAGCTAACACGCAGCTAGCTTTCTAATTGGGGAGGAAAATAAAACCTCCCGATTGCACTGATATCTAGTTCCGGTCGGGGAGAAACTGGACTATCAAGCAGAGGGCAAAACTTAAGAGCAGCCTTCTCTCAGAGATGCGTTCGGCCAGCAGCCATTGCTGCAGGACTTGGAGAACAGGGCCCTCTTAGGGCGGGGCTGATGGGAAACCAAAGCTTGTTTGTGCCACCCTGAGACTCTGCCTCATACAAGCTGAACACAGAAGCTCTCCTAGAGGAGACACTGCTGATCATCACAGCCATTTGGCTTGGAGGTCAACTCTCCTCAGTGATACCAACAACAAGCAAGGCTTAACACAACAAGACTGCACATACAGCCCACAAAGGGCTGCATCAAGAGGGTCCACCATAGGTCACTGGGGAGGCTGAGCTACTGGGCCCTGCTAGGACACCTAGCATGCAAAGCCACTCCATCAACTCAGGGAAGCAGCAAAAATGTGGAGACAAAGAAGCAGGTCTCAGTTGAAGGAAATGGAAGAAAGCAAAAGACTGGATAAAGAGTTCAAAACCACAGCTAAAAGGTTTTTCAAGAATTTCCTAGAAAAGGCAGATAAATTAAACAAGACCCTCGAGGATATGAAAAAGGACCAATTAGAAATTAAGCATACACTGACTGAAATAAAAAATATTATACAGAGACCTAAAAGCAGACTAGAGGATCACAAGAATCTAATCAAAGATTTGGAATACCAAGAAGCAAAAAACACTCTTCTAGAAAAACAAAAAGCAAATAGAATACAAAAAGTTGAAAATAGTATAAGAAGCCTCTGGGACAACTTCAAGTGTACCAACATCATAATTATGGGGATCCTGGAGGAAGAGAGAGAGCAAGATACTGAAAACCTTTTGAAGAAATAATGACTGAAAACTTCCCCCACCTGGTGAAAGAAATAGACTTACAAGTCAAAGAAGCACACAGAACCCCAAACAAAAGGAATCCAAAGAGGACCACACCAAGACACATCATAATTAAAGTTCCAAGAGCAAAAGACAAAGAGATAATATTAAAAGCAGCAAGAGAAAAGCAGTTAGTTACCTATAAAGGAACACCCATACAACTGTCAGCTGATTTCTCAACAGAAACTATGCAGGCCAGATGGGAATGGCAAGAAATATTCAAAGTGATGAATAGCAAGAACCTACAACCAAAATTACTCTACCCAGCAAAGTTATCATTCAGAACTGAAGGTCAGATAAAGAGCTTCACAGATAAGAAAAAGCTAAAGGAGTTCATCATCACCAAACCAGAATTATATGAAATGCTGAAAGGTATTCTTTAAGAAGAGGAAGAAGAAGATGAAGATAAAAATTATGAAAAACAAATACATAACTATCAACAAGTGAATCTAAAAACCAAGGGAATAAAAAATCTGATGAACAGTATTAACTGGTGAATATAATAGAATCAGGGGTATAGAAAGGGAGTAGACTGATGATTTTCAGGGAAAAGGGGAGGGAGGTTGCAGGAAGAGACTGAACAAAATTCGTACACCTATGGATGAGGACAGTGGGGGGGAGGTAAGGGCCGAAGGTGGGGTAGGAACCTGGTGGAGGGGAGCTATGGAGGGGAAAAAGAGGAACAATTATAATAATTTGAACAGTAAAGATTTATTAAATAAAGAATGAATATCCGTTTAGAAATATGAATATCTACAAAGATCACAAGCAGGCATAGAGCCTTTACCTTCCCACCTCCCCAGCCTCTCCAGGCCCAGGCAAGACCAATGAGAAACAAGAGAAAAGGCAATTAAAAGATGCAGTAGGGATGGAGAGAAACAAGAGAATGAAAAAAAAAGTTGAGAAAGAACAGGGGAGGAGCTCACAGGTAGAATGATGGGTGAGCTGATGGAAGCCCTCCAACACAGAAATGCACTATGACTCCATTTAGTCCATCACACATCCAGCCCCAAACCTGTCAACTAGGATAACGTGGATTCCATTTCATGATGGCTGGCAGTGACTGTCATTTCTGAAATGCTGACGGCCTCTGTACACAATCAATCGATTCCTTTATGGAAGTATTAATAGTGTAGAGACTTTTAATGTGGCTGTGGTGGAAAATGCAGGGACAAACGTGTTCTATGGCAAGAAGGGTGCATGTGACAAGAGGCTGAATTTGAGGCCCAAGTGTGTGTGTGGGGGGGTGCAGGGCTTCGTGGGGGCACTAGCAACCTCTTCTCAAGGAGGCCCAGGAGACGTCCTGGCCCTGCTGCCTGTACACACCCCTGTGTAAGGCTCATTCTGCTCCGAGAGGTCTGCGGCCATCCACTGAACTCTTATATCGATTACATATGGATAGTATGGTTTCTGCCTAGAAATGATCTGGCCGCCGCTGTCAAGTGATCTAAAATTTCTTGTTTGGGCCCTAATTTTCCCATTTATACAATTTTTTCCTTATTTTATTTTCTATCTACTCCATGGACAAGTTAATATGCATGGGCAAAAAGTCAATTATTAGCAATTGTTAAATGAAAGGATAATAGACCTTTTGATCTGTCCCACCCACAGTTCTTGGGAAGGAATGCTGGCCACTCCTGCCTGCAAGCCATTTCTTTGACCAGGTGATGACATCGGTCCCAGATTAGACCCGTTTATTATGCTCTCCCTGTCCATATGAACTTTGTAGTGCCTCTCCTGCTGCTGATGACAGCCTGGTTCCAGATCAACATGTAACAGCAGAGTTTTCTATAATTAGGTACAACATTTTACATGAATCACCAGGGCATAAGCCATGTGATAACACACTGAATGGCATTCTAAAATAGCAGCTATCACTCAATAAGCAAAGTTCTTAGCATCTGTTATCCACCTAGCACTGCACCAGACGCTCTTAGGAGGGGGCAAGGGTAAAAAAGACAATATGTTCCTGTTAATAAAAGGAGCTTACAATCCAGTTGGAAAAGAATAAGGTTCACACATAACAGGACGGGAGAACAAGATCGCATTTAGTAAGTGCAACTTTGCAGAGTAAGGTCAATTAGCAAGCTAGAGGGTTTATTAGAAGTAACAGTAGCTTAACAGCTTTTCTTACTATAAAACCCTATCAAGCCCACTTAAACAGCAGATCTGGTTTCCCACAACTGATGAACCCGAAAAAGGTTTAGCACAATGCTAATCCTTTCACTAACGATCTATAAACGCCTCTATAACGAGCTCCACAGAGCCCTCCTTGGGCTCCGCGATGAGGCGCGCCCCGCACGCTGTCCAGCCCTCTTTTTAATGAGCTCCTCTGGACCTTCATCAAATACCACAGGTGCAAGTGAGCATCCGTTAACGGGAAAATGTCTCGAAAGTTGTAAAAGGAGTCGCATCGCCAATGGCGTGTTGCCCCAGGTGAGCAAAACTGAAAGGACACCTGTGAGGTGAGCAGGGTAAGTGTTCCCCACTTCTGCCTGACACTGAGGTAAGCCGGGGGCTGGGACTAAAGGAGCAAACCCCTGTACACAAGTACCTAATATTATGGGAATTCCTTTAAAGAAGGAAGTCTGAAAGAAGAGAAATGCTTCTATTCAGTAAATAATACCTTTGGTGAAAACTGCATGTTTCCTTAAAATTTTCCAAGGAAAAGAGCAGGGCACCGCATTAGCCTGAACCCCTGAAAATGTTGACTTTTGTAGGAATCCAAAAAGCCCAACCGGCTTCGTGGCAGCAGCAAGCTCTGCTAACTTGGCTACAGAGGAGCCCTCCTTGGGCTGGCGGGGCAAAGGCGCGCCTCCCCCGCATACCTGGAGACAAGCAGAAGCTGCAGAGGGGGGGCCTGAGACAGGCAACTGCTGCTCCAGCCAAGACAGTTCCCCCGCCCCCAGCGGAGAGCCAGGACCTGCTCAGACCTCATCCCCTCATGAAAAGAACACCAAGGGGAGAGGCCTGGGAAAGCCCTGGGATTACCAGGAAGGCACAGGAGTTGGAAGGCATACACTGCTGCCCAGGCATCGCTCCGCTGATTCCCACGACTGAGCTATCTAAAGAGAAAACGCGTTCCCAAGCACAAACAGTTAAACTTCAAGAACCACAGCCCTGTGGCTTAGGGTCCAAAGGAGATAGCTCCAGGAAAAGTGTCTCGGGAGACAGCTGCCAACGACTGCAATTCTTTTTTTCAACTACAGACGCCAGTGTGTATCTCTAGCCCACCAAGGCCCCTCTAAGCCTGGTTACAAAAACAGGAGAATTAAAAAAAAATCTTCATTTCTTGCTCCTTCACCCTGATGATCACGGCAGTTTCTGGGAACTTGGATGGAACCCTTTACTGAATTTTGGCACTTGAGAAAGGATAGGCAGTATGACCTCCTTGCGACTTCTAAATGGATGCTGGGGAAAGGCCACTGGTAACGATGCCTGCATCTTTGTTTGGACTTATTTGTTGTCCTCCTATGATAATAACATAAGGCCTCTCTCTAACCCCAGGTTAGCTGTCTGTGCCTGTTCTGATCTGGGTTGGCGTTGTCACCTGTGTTAGACAGACATTGCTTTGAGAATCAAAATAGTTCTAGCTGCTGTACTCCGCTGTGAATCTATTCCGTGGCTCCTGTTTCCTTCTGACTCAGGGAAAGAAAGAAGACTAAACAGGCTTCAAAAAAGAAGCCAGATAAAAATGGACTCTGTCCAATTAGCTATAGATTTCCCAGCAGGGCTTTACTTCAGACACTTGTGCAAGGGAATGCGATTACACACCCTGGGCACCGGTATTTCTCCCCCACCTCCATCACCTCCCAGCACTGCAGCCTACAGTATGGCACACAGAACACTAATAGCACACTTATTATTAGATTTTCTGCATGGTTACATAAGCCTACAGAAGGGGAAATGTAAATGATTCAGGAAGACATTCTTCACTCGGTTCTCATGAAATCTTTAATATCTTCAGACTTAGGAAGAACCCTCCTGGCAAGATACAATCAATTTTCATGCTTCATTAGGAAAAAATATCCTTTCAGTAATGTTAAGGAAATGGCTACAGGCAAAAGAGGAAGAAATTACACTCCGGACTGAACAAAACCCCAAGGTACTTTGGACTAAATCCTTCCTCCATGCCCACAGCATCTCAGAAATGAATGTTTGCATGGGGTCTGTAGGGATTATATCTTGACTAGTCTGTCTACCCACAGAATTTCATTTAATCCAGCAAAAGCCATTATCAGTGGGGTAGTTTTTTATGAATTAGAATGGGATGCAAGTTAAACCGACCACTAGCCCCACACACTGCAATGTCATGGAGGGAACAGAGAAAGTGCTGGAGGGAGGAGAACACGGAGGGACAGTGTGGACACAGTGTTTTCAAAGAGAAAGGAAGTCACACCAGCTTATTCCTTTCTTCTTCATTTAAAAACCCGAGCTTGCCGAAACCGGTTTGGCTCAGCGGTAGAGCATCGGTCTGCGGACTGAAGGGTCCCAGGTTCGATTATGGTCAAGGGCATGTACGTTGGTTGCGGGCACATCCCCAGTAGGGGATGTGCAAGAGGCAGCTGGTCGATGTCTCTCTCTCATCGACGTTTCTAGCTCTCTCTCCCTTCCTCTCTGTAAAAAATCAATAAAAAATATATTTAAAAAATAAAAATAAAAACCCAAGCTTTTCAAGACCCACTTTCCCTTCATGTCACAAAAACCAAGAATATAAAAATAAATTTCTCAAGAATGCCATTTAAATTATTTTTTTCCTGACACTTAAATAATCGTTGGCAAACTCCGAAATCACTTTTAAAAACATGTTGACACCAAATTCTACTTTTCAGTCTCAAAATAATCTGTCTTTAGAGCTGTTCAATTGAAAAGTGTTGTCACACTGCCGTTATATTTGCTCAAGGAAGTTACCGCACACAGAGAACTGCAGACATTCTGCAAAGAAATACCTGTAGGGGCCTATGTTTCAAAATTGTTTCATTCATTCATTCATTCATTCACACAAGTGCTCCCATCAATTTATTTCCAGTATCCCCAAGAATCACCCTACAACATTTTCCCATATTTAAATAAAATCAACACAAACCATATTTTTAATTACAAATAAAGAGGAGGGTGTCACTGTTTCTGCCAAAGCCAAAGTTATGTTGACCTCACAGGACGTAAGTGTGAGACCATTCCACTGGACCGACAAGGCACACTCTCAAAAGGTTTTCTTTTTTCAGAGACAAGTCAGCTGATTGGTAATAAGTGTCATCATCCCTCAAGTTCCTTTCCCAATGGTAATCCAGGACACTGCTCTTCCTATCGGCAAAAATTATAGGCAAAGAACATGGCTTTCTGTGCAATGAAGCAGAGTTTGAAAGAGCTTCTCTCGCCACGCTGTCCCTCCAATCACTGACCATTCACTGGGGTCAGATTAACTGGTTACGGGAGGCCCTGGGAGATCAGAGATGTACAGGTGACGCTGCTTGTTCTCTGGGAGAACAAGCAGTCATGTGAGGAAGACAGAACCAGAACCAAACAAACCATCAGCTCCTGCCATGAATGCTGCTCTAGGGGAGGCAGGCGAGGGGCGCTCTGAGAGGGAGGGGAGGAAGACCTTGCGTGTGCAGGAGTGGCAGTGAGAGTGTGGCACAGAGAAGGCAAGATCTAGCTGACTCTTGGAAGGTGGGCAGTCACTAAAGAGAGGGCAGCATCTCAGTAACTGGAGAGGCCTGTGTGTGGAACTGAGAGCACAGAGGATGCAGGGTGCTTGGGAAGTGACTTCCTATGTCTGGATGAGGGGCAGCTTTGTTATAAGGAAGCATCATTGTAAGTCACAGCATGTATATGTAAAAGATAAGCAATTCAGCTCAGTTGAGAAATTTGAGCTCTAAGCACCAATTTGGTAGAGCAACTCAGCACAATTAGCTCTCTGTTCTGGCTGCAGGGCTTGCCCACTGTGTCCCTCACACAGATGCTCTTTGCCCATTGCCAGTCTCCTTCCCTCTGATTATCTTGATGACCTTGGTCTTCAAAGCTCAGGCCAAATTCTACCTCCTGCATAGGCATGACCTTCCCACTCCTGCCTAGGAAGAAACTCAGAACATTATTTCCAAGTCTACCTCTCTGTTGGCTATCCTACCTCATATAGTGCTTGTCTCATAACAACAACATACCTTATACTTACGTATCTCGTTATCACTGACAAAGCTCATATGCATCATCCCCTTTAATATCCACAGGAATGTGGAAAGGTTGGCATTGGGCCCGTTTTTCAGATCAGTCAACTGAGGGCCAGATAGTATATGGTACCTATGTCTGGGACTCTGTGTTTGGTCTCTTTCAGGGAGAGAGTAAGTAATTGGCATCCATATGATATGTTTTAAAGGCTCTGCTACCTGAAAATGCCAGACACATTTCAGATGCCAGATCTAATGTGCTGCTCTGGGTGGATGACTGATCCGCGCCGAGGGCTCTGAAGTGGGTGTAGACATCTGTCTGGCTGATTATCTTCTCTGTAAACGAGCACTCAAATGTTCACAGGCTTGTAGGCCATAAATAGCTCTTAGGAGAAGGTGAGGTTACATCACAGACTCCAGAGGGCCCTGTTCCCTGAAATCAATGAATGTTGACATTCATCTCCCCAAACAGGAATTCTGTTGAATGCAGGGCTGCTAGACTCAGCCCGATCCCCCGAACCATCACTTAGGAGGCGCTGTTATGTGTTGAATTGTCTCTATCCCCTGAGTTCATAAGTTGAGGTCCTAACCCCAGCACCTCAGAATGCGACTGTATTTGGAACCAGGGTTGTTGCAGATGTAATTAGTTAAAATGAGGTCATATCAGAGTGTGTGTGTGGGGGTTATCAATTTTGGCTGGTGTCCTTATAAAAAGGGGAAATTTGGAGACTGACACACACCCAGGGAAGATTGGAGTTGTGCCAAGGCACTACCAGAAGCCAGGAAAGTGGCCTGGAACAGCCCTTTCCCTGATGTCTGAGAGAACGTGGCCCCGCTGACACCTTGATTTTGAACGTTCAGCCACCAGAGCTGTGAGATAATACATTCTGGCTATTTAAGCCGCGAGGTTTATGGGCTTGGTTACAGTAGCCCTGAAAAACTAATGCAAGCAGGCAATGCTGCCCCCGTGTGAAAGAATGACTTCAGCAGCTGGAATTCGGTTATCATGTAACGATAGCAACACCACTCAATTCCTCTCAGCACACATTGTGCCAAGTCACCTAAAGTATAGAATTCACACTGAAAGCTAAAGCACGGGCATTGTGCAGCGCCCTGGGCTGCCTCTCCCAGCGCGAACAACTCTATCAGTCATGTTATCCGCAGTAGGCATTACAACAACTCCCCTATTTCTTAGGTATGTTACAAACGTCCCACTAGGTTGAGAAGTTACCAATGGGCACACAGGTATGGAGTATTACTATTAAAGCATTTGATCTGAGAGCCACTGACATTTCCATATTAAAAAGTCTACACTCACAGCTTTAAAATGTTGAGTTGTACAGAACAGAAGTTTATTCAAAATTAGAGGCCTGGTGCACAAAATTCGTGCACAGGGTCGGGGGGGGGGGGTGTCCCTCAGCCCAGCCTGCACCCTCTCCAATCTGGGACCCGTCGAGGGATGTTAGACTGCCTGGTGTGATTGGGCCTAATCCAGCAGTCGAACATCCTTCTCACAATCCAGGACTGCTGGCTCTCAACTGCTCGCCTGCCAGCCTTCCTGATTGCCCCTAACCACTTCTGCCTGCCAGCCTGATCACCCCCTAACAACTACCATGCCAGCCTGATTGATGTCTAACTGCTCCCCTGCCAGCCTGTTTGCCCCCAACTTCCCTCCTCTGCCCGCCTGGTCACCCCTAATTGCCTCCCCTGCAGGGTTGATCACCTTCAACTGCCCTCCCTTGCAGGCCTGGTCCCTTCCAACTGCCCTCCCTTGCTGGTCTGATCACTCACAACTGCCTTCCCTTGCAGGCCTGGTCCCTCCCAACTGCCCTCCCCTGCTGGCCATCTTGTGGTGGCCATCTTGTGTTCACATAGGGACAGGATCTTTGACCACATGGGGGCAGCCATATTGTGTATTGGAGTGATGGTCAATCTGCTAATTACTCTTTTATTAGATAGGATAGAGGCCTGGTGCACAGGTGGGGGCCAGCTGGTTTGCTCAGAAGGGTGTCCCGGTTTAGGGTGGGGGGTCTCTTGGGGCATGGGGCAGCCTGAGCGAAGGGCCTGTGGTGGTTTGCAGGACTGCCACGCCCCCCAGTGACCCAAGTGGAGGCTCTGGTATCTGGGATATATTTACTTTCTATAATTGAAAACTTTGTAGCGTGGAGCAGAGCCAAGCCTCCTCTTGCTCCTGGCCAGCAGCCATTTCTGTTTGGATTTGTTTACCTTCTATAATTGAAACTTTGTAACCTTGAATGGAGGCCTAGGCTGGCAAGGGCAGGAGGAAAGCTTGCTTCTGCCGTTGTCTGGGAAACCCATGCCTCCCTTCTGCTCTGTGTGGCCAGTAGCCATCTTGGTTGGGTTTATTTGCATACTTGCTCTGATTGGCTGGTGGGCATGGCTTGTTGGTGTAGTGAAGTGATGGTTAATTTGCATATTGCATTTTTATTAGGTAGGATGATTTATAGAGTTATACAGAATGGAATTCAGGCTCCACTAACTGGTAATGGGTTCTTACTAGTAATTTTACCCAGTGAGGAATTAAGAATTCCCTTGGTATTTTGCTTTTTCTAGAAACTAGGGTTAACTAAGAAAATTAACAATATCAGGAAGCTAGGATGAGAGAACAGGAATTTTTAAACTATTATTAAATACATACTTTTTAAAAATAAGGCCCAGAGCAGCCGGGTCGGGTGCGCCAGGCCCGGAGCAGTGGCTGCCAGGCTGGGAGCGGCCAGGCCCGGAGCAGCAGCTGCCAGGCTGGGAGCGGCCAGCCCCGGAGCAGCAGCTGCCAAGTCCAGAGCAACTAGGTCGGGAGCGGCGGTGACCAGACCCGGAGCAGCTGGTTGTGGAACGAACCAGAGCAACAGAGGCCAGGCCCAGAGCAGCCAGGCCCAGAACAGCTCGCTCCTCGCCTCCCCTGCCCCATGGCTGCCTCTCAGACATGGCGGGAAACTTTTGTGGGAACTTGAGGGTCTGCTGAATCAAGTGATGAAGGCTTAGATCTGGATGTGTTGAGTTAGTATAGTGCTGGGGTGTTGATCTGTGAGTGCCTTGAGTGGGGCCTGGATGATGCTGGTTGACCTATTTGGAAATGTCTTTTGTGTGAAGTGTATCATTGGGCATGTGGAGGTATTTTTGATATGAGAAAATGCTAAGTAACTGACTTACTATCTGAAAAGGGATTTACTATCGGGGAAAGGGAGGGAGGAAGAGACTGAACATAAACTGTGCATCTATGGATGAGGACAATGGGAGATGGGGAGGGGGTGGAGGGTGGGGCGGGAACCTGGTGGAGGGGGGAAGAAATGAGGAACCTTTGTAATAATATGAACAATAAAGATTGATTAAAAAAAATATATATATATATACACACACATATATATATATATATATATATATATATATATATATATATATATATATATATATTTATGTTGATTTCAGAGGTGAAGGGAAGGGAGAGGAAGAAAAGACAGAAACATCTATGAGAGAGAATCATTGAAGAGCTGCCTCTGGCATGCCTCCTACTGAGGATCCAACCCACAACCCAGGCATGTGCCCCGACTTGAAATTGAACCATGACCTCCTGGTTCATAGGTCAACACTCAACCAATGAGCCACTCCAGCTGGGCTAAACCCTAAATTTTAAAAATACAAAACTCTCGTACAGTAGCTTTCCAGTTTCCATTCCTCCGTGACAGGGAAGGCGCTGACTTCCCATGTTTGCCACTGTAGCCCGTGTACAGGTGGACAGAGGTCTTCCATCATGTGTCTCTCCTAACGAAAACATCAACTTAGGTCCTGGCGGAAATTTTCTGGAGAGACGTGGAGAACAGGGGTAGATAGGAGCGATGATAGCGGGGAGGATGTGGAGCCACTACATGGCAGCATACACAGAAAATCTTCCTAACAGCCTTTCTACACTCTCTTTCCCAGGTGCCACCTCACAGGGCAACTGCTCCTCCTCTCACCGCTCTTCTCCCCTCCTCTCTCACATTTCCCGCCCTGGCCGCTCTCAGGCCGGCCACTGCCTTTCCTCTTGGGAAGCAATATGGCCTAATCAAAGCTTAATCCTTTTTAACCATTCACCTATCTGACTTCACTGGAAATATCAGGCTGAGCAAGCGCAGATTAGTCCTCCCGAGGTGGTGTGGGAGGGAGAGGACTGCTAGTGCTTAGAATTTGTAGGTTTTTCTTTTATTCATGGCCCATCCCACACTAGTGCAAGCAGAACAGGGAGGACTTCTACGGATGAACACTCGGTCATCCCAAACTCACTCCCCCTGAGCTCTGTATGTCATTAAGTGCACTTTTCATTATATTTCCTTTTTTTTTTTTTTTTTTAAACCTATAAAATTTAGTCTTTCACTTAATGCGAGAGGCAGTAGAGCTTGGTGCCATAGTTAAGTGCTCAAAATATTTCATCCATTATTAATGGTAATTACTATTTGATTTATACTCAATTCACTACTTATTAAAACATAATTCTTAAAATATAAGTTGCCTACATACACACTCCCCTGTTGAAGGTCATTAGATCATTCTGCTAATAGCTTTGCCTCAACAATTTATTCATTTAACATCTAATTTCCAGGCACTCAGCTGGCACAGACATGGGTAAGACACTGCCTTGCTATCCTGAGTGGATGACAGGATTGAGATCCAAGGGAATTGGTTGGACCTGGGGTATCTATCCTTTGGTCAGTGGAGAAACAGCCAGTGTGCTAGCACACAAATAAAATATTAGCCTGTTACCACGGGCTGCAAACACAGTGCCAGATACAGAATACTTCACTTCACTATTAGAAACCAGGGTCAACACAGGAATTCTCCATTTAAGGAGAGAACCTGTGGCAATTTTAATTTGTGAACAAAAAAATCAGCAAATGCCAATCCATATCAGCAATTTTCAAATGGTCACACCCAGGTCACATGAGGTATGTGGGCTGTATTCCTTCTAGACTATGTCTTAAATTCTACTTTGTTCATCCCAGGTAACTCAGGAATTCATCCACCCTTCTGCAATTTACATAACAATGTTTTGATACTACAGTTTGAATGACAAGATGATTTCATCTTTCACTACCAGAAAGCTGTATCTATGCTTCTTCAAACCCATCCACCCTTTCTGACTCTCTCCATGTATCCACGGCAATCTGAGCTTTCAAAAACCCTCCTCTACTGATCGTTTGGGGCATGGGCCCCATGGAAAGAGAACCATGATAAAAAAGCGGTCATGGGGCGAGTCCCCAGAGGTTCTCTGGGAAACAGTGTGCAGCCTTCGTGGAATGGTGTGACCAAGGGATGTGAGAGAGATAGGACCGATGGCACCGATGGCCAGAGACAGTGCGTGTGATATCTCTTCATATCCGTTCCCACCTCTGTTTAACCTTCAGACTGTATCCATTCACGGAGTAAGTGCTCACTGCTGCCAATCTGTACCAGACACTTGAACTAGAAGATCTGAAATGCAGTTCTTGCTTTCAAGGAGCTCAGTACCCAGTGTGCAGACTCATTCAAGAGAACAGGAAAACCCTACCAGGAGGGAGAAGGCAGGTGGGCTCCTTGGAGGTGACAGCAGTGCTGAGTTTTGAAGAATACACAGGAATTACAATACTACGTATGAAACCAAGGAGGAAATCGCTCTAGACTGAGAAAGGAGTACGTGGAATCACATACGGGAGCACGTCGCATTCAGGGTGTACAGTATGAGGTGTCAGGAGAAGAGGGAGAAGGGAGGCGGTGACCCTCCCTATCCTACCGTCTCCTAAAAGCCATGGACAATCTGTGAAGGGTTAAGCAGGGCCATTTTCATACTAGTGATTGATGAGACTCTCTCAAGATCCAAGACCACAGGGAGGTGTACTTTTGAAAAGGTCACTCTGGTCACAGGGTGGAGGATGATGGGAAGGAACCGAGTTCTCCAGGCAGGGCGAGCCATTAGAAGGGTCTTGCTCCAGTGCCATCTGGTATCACGCGGTCCACCCTGGTGCAGGGGCAGTGAGAATGGTGCGGAGGAGCCAAGTGGGAAGGAGACCACACAGGCAAAGTGCACGCCGTAGGAGACATGGACACATGGAGAAGGGGGGGCCCCTGGCAGTGTGAGAGGGCACAAGCCATTCTCACAGAGGGCACAGGAGAAACTATGTATCAGCTTCTCTCTAACCCAGGGTTCTACTTCCCACTTCCGCTCCAGGGTAACGTTAAAAATATGAAAGTTGGAGTGAAGGCTCTCTCCAAAACCTTACACACAGTCAACACTCAGTACACATCAGTTCATTTGGCAACTTGAATAGACACACAAAAATAACTTTTTCCATCTGATAAGGTATCAACATCTTCTGAATTACTACTTCGCCTTCAGGAAAGAAGAAAAATAGCTTGAACTTATTCAAAGAAGAAGATAAGGGCAAACATTTTCCTGATAACATGCTAATCCCAAACCCTTGTTCCCGCCTGATACCAGGCTCAGGCCATTCATCTGATTATCACCAACCGCCATCCCTGTCACGCTCCTGGGGAGGGTCTCTGCCCTCTCCTTCACCCTGAAGGCTATTCATCTTCCCCATGATAAAGAGTTTCTAGGCACAGACTGACGCCTGGGGTAAGAGAACCAGCGGCAATCCTCACACTCCGTGGCACATTCCAGCCTCCACAGCAGTCTGCATGATTGCATTGTTATTACTATATTTTCTGGCAAAGAAGCCACAGGAATCTATGCAAAAATATTTCAGTGAAGGTTGTTTCACTAAATCACTCCTCCTGCCACCCCACCCTTCCGGAGAGGACAGCATTCCGCTGTGAGGAGGCCTCAAACTAGTTCCTTGCTTGCTCCCGATTCTGCCCTGCAGACTGCTGGGGAGTGGCAACAGCCCTCACCATGAGAAATGGGTGGCTCAGGACATTGTAACATATTTGCAAAGGCACAAGACAGTTCAAAGAGTTATGCTGAGCACTTAAACGCTCCTGTTCAGATCAGACAGAGCTCTCATCTTAAAACTTTTGACATGAAAGGAAGAGAAACCTGGGACTATTCCGCACACGTGCGCGATGCTGTGCTCCTCCGGGGCAGGAGGGCGGCTGTGGGTGCTCCGGAGCCACTCCTGCTGCACCCGCCACCTGGTGAGGGAGAAACGCTCTAAGAAGCACAATGAAAGCCTAAAGGAAAGGAATAAAGAAACACACTTCCGGTCTAAAGGGTGTATGGACAGAGCAATTAGCCTCAGTCTCTAGGCTCGGAGACCGAACGCCTCTAAATGGGAACAGAATACCACCCCTTAGGGCCCTTTACAGAGCTCTGTGTTCCATGCATTTCTTTGTAGGCAAGTGCCATGTCTTAGTTGTGATAGTATGATGTATAGTAAGATCTTTCTATTGGCCATGCTACTCGGGGTCAGAGTCCAGCTCAGACCAGTGATTACCAGTGATTCTCAACCCAGGGCCATCTGAGAGAGAATGGGGTATTCTGGATTGCTGCAATAACCCGGGGACATGGCTAGAAGTAGAGACAGGGACAGATCAGGGATGCTAATTGTATTTAATGAGCAAGAGAGTGTTGGTAGCCGAGGACTGTCCTGCCTGCTTCATTCTGACACAGTGCAGTTCAAACATCCTCTAAACAGATGGCAGGGACCCTTTGTGTTTAATTCTTCTCTCGACATAAAGTATCTAATCAGGTCATATAACCTCTGTTGGGGGTTTTATACCTGGGGATGTCTGCAATAGTAATACTGGGAGCGAACATTTAGTGTGTACCCACTGCATGCCGAAAGGTGTCATCTAATACATAACTGAGTCTTCACACCATCACCTTTGGTAGGTACTTTTTAAAGTTTCCAGATGAATAAACTCACGCAGAGAGAGAGGAAAAAAAGCAACATACCAATAAGTGCACAGACAAGGTGTGAGCCCTGGTTCTTCCAACCCCAAGTGCAGACCTGACCACTGAACGAGTCTAGCTTTCATGTAGGGCAGTGGTCGGCAAACTGCGGCTCACGAGCCACATGCGGCTCTTTGGCCCCTTGAGTATGGCTCTTCCACAAAATGCCACATGCTGACGCGCACATACAGTGTGATTGAAACTTCGTGGCCCATGTGCAGAAGTCGGTTTTCAGCTCTCAAAAGAAATTTCCATCATTGTACTGTTGATATTTGGCTCTGTTGACTAATGAGTTCGCTGACCACTGATGTAGGGCAATGATCCTGATATGCACAGGGGCGTATGATGATGCCGGGGAGCCGGGCAGAGCCTGGACCACTGATGGAGTCTCCAAACCAAAGGAGCTGTAGCCAGGGTGACAGAGGCTGCAGGTCCCGTGCAGTGCCTTCAGCTACTGTCCTGGGAGCACCCTGCCAAAAGCAATGGTGCACAGCTCAGCAGGTGCATTTAACTGACTTTTGGCGGAGGCTTCTGTCACCAAAATATAAAAGTTTCCTGAGAGTAATTTTTCACACAAAACCATAGATTCCTGGAAATAATGGAGGCTCCCGTGTTTGTTTGTTTTTTCCCCTCTCCTTTGAGTAGCACTAGGTATTTTAACATTTTTGCTTTGGGACAGGGGTGTTAGAATGGTTATGCTGAGAACTAAAACATCCCTTTCAGATCAACTTTAAACCTTTTACATGAGTTTACATAAGATGTGTGGACTCTTCCAAGACCACAGGGAGGTGTACTTTTGAACTTGGGTTCTGGGAAATTCTGCTATTTCAAATTAAATATATTAAAATGGATCTAGTATGTATCTTTTAAAGGACGTCTGATGTTGTTACCACTGGGAATTTCGCAAGTGATTTTTGCTGGCATTTTATAGACCATAGCACAGAGCTGACACAATTGAATGGAATTAGGAAAATATGAGGCATGGGGAGGCCACAAAGCTCAGCTGGTGGAATGCTCGAGTGGTTTGGGGTAGCATTCTCATGCCTCTGCTTATGGGTTACTAAGATTTTCTAACTCAAGATTGTATCTGCAGTCTAGGCATCTAGAGCTATTTCACAGGCTTGCTGTGAAGAAAAAAATGAAATAATGATGTATATGCAAGTAAGCTCTGGACATATGATTTTAAGAAAGGTACTCTCTACCATCTTTGTTTTCAATGACAAGACAAGGGAATTTCTATTCTACTTTCTTAATATTGCCTGCCTGACCAATGCTTCCTTCATTTACTTAATTACTAAACAGCATCCTTCTCTTCTCCTGAGCCTGATGTGCCTGAATTAGGGGGACATCAGCATTCCTTGGGAACGAATACATGGGAAATTCCCCAAAGGCACGCATTTCCAGGAGCATCGGCAGGAGGAGCGCTGAGTGGCAGGCACTGCATACCGCATTTACTGTGGACCTGCTTCCAATTTTATTCCACTTCCTTCTGCCTGAGAGCCCTTGTTTTTCTTATCTCATCTAGTTGCAAAGATACTAAATGAATGAAGAGGAGGCAGCAGTCTTGGTTTCTAAGTTCACTGGCAATCCTTTCACTACAAGAGGCACAAAACAGATAACAAGCTAGCATTGGGGTCTGCCTTCTGTTCATTTTTCTCCTGGAGAATAAGAACATAACAGCAGCCAAGATAAGAGGGTCCATGGGAGGCATCAACGAAACGTTCAGGAACCCTCTGACTAACATGGGCACGGCATTCGCTCTGTTCCAGAGGATGGGGCTCATGGGCTGGTTGGTGGTGCGTCCACTGTGCTGTGGCTAATGGCTCAATCCTTTCCCCACAAAAGGAGGTGCCACTTGCGACAGTGCCAGTGACCCAGGATCAGTGTTAGAGTCCTGGATGCACGCACCTCTTGTCAGGCCTTTCACAGGCTCACTGCACTTGCTATTCATTTACCAGCTTTCTTTGCTGCTAGGACTGTACACAGACTATTAATGTGCCAACTCATTCTTTTACAGATAAGAAAAGTGAGGCTTGTTCAAGGTGATGTCACAAAGTGATGTTGCATCATATGTAATGTCTGGCTACCCTGAGCTTTCTGGACTTAGCAGTTGGCCACAACCTGCAGACTCACATTCACCCTCATGACAGTTCTCAATGGTGTTGAGATTCTTAACCTGTAACCCCACTCTTGTTTCACTCCCCAAGAACTTCTGGCAATAGACATTCTTACCTTTGAGCTCTGGTGTTCTGTTTACTGTGTCTTCAATATCTGTCACCTATCACCTTCCTGATTGTCTGACTGCTATTACCCTCCCTGGCCTGGATGTTGGAGTCCACGGTGACCTTTGTAATCATTGCATACATTTTTTTAGTACATTTTTGTATGTTATGCATGCAAATAACTTCCTCTCCTGGACTGTGCTCTCTTTAGATGCTCGGTTTTATGTTGTATGCATAAACGCCCAGCCCTGCATGAGATGAGTACCCATCAGCAGATGTGTGGATTAGAGAACTGTGGTACATCTACATAATGGAATACTACACTGCTGTAAAAAGGAAGGAACTCCTATCATTCGCAACAGCATGGATGGAACTGGAGAGCGTTATGCTAAGCGAAATAAGCCAGAGAAAGATAAATATCACATGATCTCACTCATTTGTGGAATATAATGAACAACATAAACTGATAAAGAAAAACAGATCCAGAGTCAGGGAAGCATCTATCAGACTGTCAAACCTCAGAGGAAAGGCAAGGGAGGGTGGAGGTAAAGGGGAGAGATCAACCAAAGGACTTGTATGCATGCCTATAAGCCTAACCAATGGACACGGACACCTGGGAGTGAGGGCATGAATGCGAGGGGGTTGGGGCAAACGTGGGGGATAAGGACACATATGTAATACCTTAATCAATAAAGAATAAAGAGAAATCAGTGGTTCTCAAAGTGTGGTCCTCAGGGCCAGCAGCATCATGGTTACCTGGACTCTTGTTAGAAATGCAAACGCTCAGACCTCAGACTTGCTAAATCAGAAATTCAGGTGGGATCGGAGAACCTCCAGGTGCTGGTCCCTGGAAACATGAGAGTCACTGCCACAAGCAGACTCATGGCTCCCCTGAACGGAAACACACTGGAATAGAAATAAGAACCATTTTCTTTCAAGAGTCTACAACGTTTTATCTGAGTGAATTCATAAACAAAGCAATATCATATGACATTTTATTTTTATTTTTTGCTTGAAGACGACTTTCTTTTTTAGAACTACCAAAAGATCGAATATTTCCCCAAGGCAAAAACAGCATGTGACTTACCAATAATCAGAATTAAGCTAAGTTGTTTTATTTTAAAAGGCTTAACACTGACACATAATTTGCCTGAAAATGCGTCTACCAGATTGACGATAGACGACCAGCATGTCTGAAAATCTGGCCCATGGCATTCATGTCCTAAGTCCTTCTCAGAAACACAAAATGCAGTGTTTGGGTTGCATATGGGACTGAATTTTAAAGTACACGTTTTGGCAATTAACCTACAAGAAAGTACAATACAGTTTCAGTGTGGGATTCTGATGTGAGGCCATTCCTTTTCCTATCACTCCTCCAGCTCCCCCTACAAACCCATGATATTTGGACCTATGCTTGGTCCAAATATCATGGGTTTATAGGTTTTGTTGCCTTCTTACAAACTTCTTCAAAATAAGCTCAATTCCTGAAACACATCTAGGAGTAAGTTAATAATTCAGTATCTGGAATACTCGTTCATTTGCTTTTTGGTCTTTTAATGATTTTGATTACGGAGGCCGCCTTTATGATTTTTTCCCCTTTGTGTTCCTGGTCAGGCTTCTCAAATTCTCCATCACAGACATAAGGGATCCATCATATCCCCTGAGTAAGGAAGGAGGTGCAGGCCACCTGGAGGTCCCCTTCCCAGCATGTTCCATAGATGGGCTAAAATTTTAATCCTTTCTGCCCCAACAGCCTCCTGGAGCATTTAGGATAGCCAAGAGAAAAACATTATTCTTCTCTCTGGGAACATTTTCGGGATTTTTTCTTAACCACAATAAGATCCTATAAAATTCTGCTCTTTTTATGTCTTCACAATCTTTAAAATAATTAAAAAGTCGAAACCATTTCAAACACTAACAGTAACGACTAGGTCCATGAGCCGTTACTCATTTTGTTAGCCGAAGGGAACAGAGGGGGAAATGTGGGACCAAGCACAGACGCTCATCCAAAGTCCACAGAAATAAAAACCCACTGATGGCCGCACTCTCCACGCAGGTTTTCCGGGACCGTCCTGAACCTGCTGACTCACGGCGCAGTTCTGCGCTCTCGTGTAGCCAAAGAGAAACAGTGGCATGCGGGAGCCAACCTGAGCTGGCCAACAAGAGCTGGTTGTTCAAGTTGCGAGCCAAGTGTTAAACACAGCCATTAATAAAAACTAAATGATGCAAACTTACAGTTATACAAATCATATTAAAGACACATCACTTCCTAGTTGTTTTTCTCTACTTTACGATTACCTGGCCAGCTGAAGTTAATTACTTGCACAGTGGAAATACGGCATAACTGAGCTATGGCACATCCCTCCCACCCTCACATGTGGTGATGTTGGCAGTGGGAAACTGGCCATCACTAAGGGAGTATTTACATCACAGACACCAGCAGGCTATGCACCAGGACCTCTGCGATGCCCATGCCAGCAGCCAAGCTTTGGTCAGCACACTATGCATTCGGTCTAGCTTCTTCTCAGGGAGACCGGAACTGGAATTCTGAAAGGAAGACTCACACATTGAGTGCACTTTCCATCCCTGTGTGCGCAGGCACACAGTACCACATCACTGCCGGCCCAGAGGGTTCCATTAATCTCTTCCTGATTTACTGTTTCCAGGATCGGTTAGCAAAGTTAGTTTGACTCAGAAAAGTAATGGGGTGTGTTTGCAAGAACTCGTACAAGAATAGAATCTGCCAGAAAAAATACCACTTCGCATTTGTACAATCCTTCCCAATGTTCACATACTTTGAGGAATTGTCTCATTAAGTCCTCATGATCACAACGGTACTGAGTTTCATTATCCTCTTTCACAGAGGAGGAATGTGATTAGGGGACCCGTCCAAGGTCACACACCCAATAGGTTGCACAGCCAGAACTCAAACCCTGAATCCAAGTCCAGCGCCCATTAGACTCCACCACAGATTACTACCTCCAGGCCAATCTGCTCCGAAAATGGGAACTTTTGCAACAGTCCACATTGGGTACATTTTTCTCCTTCCTTTGGTTAGTGATGCAGCCAAGGATGATGCCCTCATGCCTGCATGTTTGGACATGACCCCACAGCCCTGGTCCCTTCCTGACCACGCACAGAATCCATGTCTACACTGCTGTCGCAAATAAATTAGCTCCAAGGCCACTTCGACTGAAGTTCTGAGGACAGTGTAGACAGGTGGGAAAGATTAGGAAGGGCTCTACAAGTTATTCAAATCCAGGAGAAAGGTCTGCGGCATCCCATTTAAATCTAAGTAGAAGTATAATAGTGAATAAAGAAGTTCTTGTACTCAGTGGTAAAAGTGGATATTCATTCACACTTGTGTTTATATGTCTGTTTTGTTTTACACACACAGGTACACACTTCACAAGAGGGGAAAACAAACTACACACATACACAGAGTGGACAGATTATTATAATCTCTGAAAGCATAATAATCTGGCCACTATATACATATACATATACATATACACACACACACACACACACATATACATATATACATATACATATATATATAATTAGAGGCCCGGTGCATAAATTTGTGCATGGGTGGGGTCTGGCCAGGCTGGCCAGGGGGAGGAGACATGGGCGGTTGGTTGGCCTGCCTGCTGGTCGAACTCCTGGTCGAGGGACAATTTGCATATTAGTCTTTTACTATATAGGATATACACTGAGTGGCCAGATTATTATGCATTCAGAGATCATAATAATCTGGCCACTCAGTGTGTGTGTATGTGTGTGTGTGTGTGTGTGTAGTTTGTTTTCCCCCATTTCAGGGAGCTATACAGCAGAAAAGAAAAAAAATACCATTGCCCTTTATCAGATATGTACACATTTCATCCTTGCAATATGTCTAAACTGATTTTGTGACTAAATCCTGGGAAAAATGTGAAGAATGCTTGGCTAGATACCCGCTTTTCCAGTAAAAACACAACAGTGCTTATTAACTGTAGCACTTGGAGAAGCCTTTTTGACACGATGTACATTTTTGTTTCAGCCTGAGACTAACCCCCCTGTTTGGACCTGAGTTTTCTTTGGCTTCCAGAGAAGTTTAACTGATTGGACCATGGGCCTTGGGCCTGCACGCACAGGCACCCGGAAGACAAGTGAAGTGCAGGCTGCTGAACTGCTTCGGCCCGAGATTCCAGCAGGGGTTAAAACCTTGAGATGTTTTCTCAACACTTTTAAGAATAACTATAACTATAACAATGGCAAAAAGCAAACCCACCCATCCCTGTCAGGATTTTTGAGATTGTCAGTTGACTGGCCTTGGAGCTGGGAAACACATAGAGGCTGTTAGAAAAGTGAGATGTGGCAGTGGACGGACACGAAGAAACTGTCAGGTTGTCAGTGAAATGCTAACACGGTATCCTGAGAACAGATCATGGAGTTTCCATTTTATCGCGCACTGTAGGTGGGTGTGTCGAGATGACTTAAAATGATGTTAGGTTACTTAGCTAACATATTCTTGGAAAGGCATTTCCCTACTGTTCCCCCGGAACTGCAGGGGATGTGGGTAGGGGGTGAGGTGCTGGTTTGCGCTGAGATCACTCTCAAGTGATCAGCTGTCAAATGAAAAGCAAACACTTTCTCCGCATTTCTAAAGGCTGAGCTAGTGAAGAGTGTGTTGTATTCTAAGCATATAAATCAGAGGAAAGCCATTTCTGCCTCATGGTTCCAGAAGACAGGAGGTAAATGTGCATGAGGGGGGTGACTCAATTCTCCCTCTAACCTAGAGGCCTCCACCAGGAGCAGTTTTGAACTCCAAGGGACATCTGGCAATGTCTGGAGACATCTGTGGTTGGCACAAATAGTGTATGTGGGAGTACCAGCAACTAGGGGGTGTAGGGAGTGGAGGCTAAAGATGCTGGTTAACATCCTATGCAGGGACAGTACTTCCTCCTCCCACCTACCACCCCCAACAAGATATAACTGGCCCCAAATGTCAGCAGTGCTGCTGTGGGCAGGGAGGAAGGGGGAGTTGGAGAGGAGGGCGGGGGAGGAGGCATGGGGCAGAGAAGGGCAGCTGCCACAGGATTTTCCATCGATGTTCTAATAGGTTCCCAGTCTTTCCGGGCCCTCTCAATACCATCCCTTCCATGACCTAATGCTTGTCACCAGAGAGATTGTTAGAGATGCGGAGCCTCAGGTCCCACCCAGGCAATGGAAATAGAATGCACATTTCCACAAGGTCAAGTGACTCACACACACTGTAAAGTCTGAGCAGCACTGGGTATGCTTCCCCTTTGCCTACCCTCCAGTCCTTCTCATAGATCTGTTTGTCCTTCTGCCCACTCAGCATTAATTCTTTCCAGGCTGACCTCCCTTTAAGCCAGGGGTGGGGAAAGTTTGGAATCATTTGGTCTGGCCCTGCCAAGGCATTAGGGTTGAGTTAGTGAAATGTTTGACCAAAAATAGCAGGCTAATTTTTTGTTGTTGTTAGTCCTCACCAGATGATATATACTTTTTTTAGAGAGAGTGGAAAGGACACAGAGAGAAACATCAATGTGAGAAAGACATATCGATTGGTAGCTTCTCACATGCTCCCTGACCAGGGCCCAGGATCAAGCCTGCAGCTGAGGTATATGGCCTTAACCAGAATCAAACCTAGGACCCTCAGCCCATGGGGTAGACGCTCCTATCCACTGAGCTCCTATCCATTGCTAGGTCTGGGCTAATTTTTAAGTTGATAATTGTGTACGGTCCACAGATACTATATAATAAAAAGCTAATATGCAAATCAACCGAATGGCAGAATGACTGGTCGCTATGACATGCACTGACCACTGGGGGGCAAATGTTCAATGCAGTGCACTCCCACAAGGGGAGTGCCACTCAGGCAGAAGCTCTGAGCCAGGCTCATGGCTGGTGAGCACAGCAGTGGTGGCGGGAGCCTCTCCTGCCTCTGCGACAGCAGTAAGATGTCCGACTGGGCCTAAGCCATCAGGCAGACATCTGCCAAGGGCTCCCGGACTGAGAAGACAGGCTGGGTGAAGGACCTCCCGAGTACATGAAATTTGTGCGCCAGGCCTCTCGTTATGTTATAAATATCCAAATGGCCCTTGTCAGAAAAAAGGTTCCCCACCCCTGCCTTAAAGCGTTCTCTCCTGCCCAGGCTTCAGCCTCAGTTCACTGCTGGGACTACCGCTCATCTATCACCCTTGCTCATCCCCACAGCCCTGTACAGGGTCTCCTCTATCCTCATTCAAAAATCCCTTCTCTCCTGACTACATATTCAGAACAGCTATTTGGAGAATATCCATTGCTTCAAGAAACCAGTTTTTAAGTTATTTTCAGACTATACAGGTGCTCTGGGCAGCTGGCTGATGGCATACCTGTTCAGTCTACTCTAATGGTAAAATTCTTGAGTGACCACACAGGTTCCTTAATCTTTTCTACAGCAACAGCTACCACCCTTCCCTCTTCCCGCCTGCCAAACATTTACGCATTCATCAAACACTTCTGGTGCACCTCCTTCGTATATGGCCCTGTGCTGAAGATATGAAGAAGACCCTAGTGCCGTGGTTGGCAAACTGTGGCTCTTTGGCCCCTTAAGTGTGGCTCTTCCACAAAATACCATGGCCTGGGCGAGTCTATTTTGAAGAAGTGGTGTTAGAAGAAGTTTAAGTTTAAAAAAATTGGCTCTCGAAAGAAAATTCAATCTTTGTACTGTTGTTATTTGGCTCTATTGACTAAAGGGTTTGCTGACCACTGCCCTAATGTACTGGTCTCAGAGAGCTTACATCTAAGAGGGAGGGAAAAGAAGTCTTTATTTTGTCACTAGAAAGCTTTAAGAATTACAGATCAGAGGAAGGCTCAAAGAAGGTCATGGACTATTCTTGCTAGAGTGGGACATTTTGACCATTTTTGTTGGCTAACGCTCTAACCCAGTAGTTCCCATTTGCTGATCTGAGAACCAGGGCCAAGCCAGGGGAACCAAGAAAAATAAAGCCGTATAGTGAATTTATCATAACACTAAGTTTCTATGATTTATATCGAGATTATATTATTCTCACTTTGGAGATATTAAAATGTCCTTTCTGCCCTATCCAGTTGCTAAGTGATTAGAGTGCCAGCTCTCACACTGAAGGGTTATGGGTTTGATTCCTGTTTAAGAGCACAAACCTGGGTTGCAGATTCTATTGAACCCTGGCCCTGGTAAGGGTGCGGGTGTGAGGCTGTTCCCTCCTTTATCACCATGAATTCTGTCCTTGGCCTGTATCACCTGGCTCTACTTTCTCTGAGTGACCTCATCCACTCAGAACTCAACTACTCATCTCTGTCCTGGGGGCTAGTAAGTCTCTCACTTCCAGATTCATTCTCAGCTTCTTCTATCATGCCTGATTGTCTATCAAAGAAAGCCCAGAAATGCCAAAACAGAATTGAGCATCTTTTTCTGCATCTCCTTCACTTCTTATATATGTGGACTTTTTAATGTTTTTTTCAATTGATTTTAGAGAGAAAGGAAGAGAGAAAGTAACATGAATGTGAGAGATAAACATTGTTCTGCTGCCTCACCTCAAACACCAGCTGCTGGGGACTGAGCTGGCAACCTGGGCATATGCCTTGATGGGGAACTGAACCTGCAACCTCTTGGTGCATGGGACAACACTCAACCAACTGAGCCACACCAGCCAGGGCTACTTCTTATATTTTTATTATGTTTTTGCTAGTCAAGCAGCATGCCATTTGTAGAAACATAACAAAAATAAAAGTAATTAAACTTAAAAAGAAATCAGGAAGCAAAATAATAACTTTTGAGAAAATAATTGAAAAGTCAAGGTATTCAATATCTACTATCTATCTACCAATATTGTTGAATACATAAATGCAATTTTATTTCTGGATGAACATTCCCTTTATAGAAATTTGATGTTTTAACTATAATATAATTCTGCAAGATATTCCAAAAAGAGCATCTCATCCCTGAGTTTCATTAGAAGCAGGATAGTGATGAGAAAAGTCTGGAAGGAAAGAAAATCTTTGGATGAAGCTCTACAGTCAACGTGGACTTTCGAGCTACCTCCCTCCCCTACCTTTGCCAGAGTCTCATAAAAGCATAAAAAATGGGGTGAAAAGAACCAGAAAATAGCAGGACAATATGCTTGGTTAGCTAAACAGGAAGCGCGCTTTATTAGCAGTGCATTTCGTGAGCAGGGTTCACATTTCTCTTTGACTAGGCCTGTGAAACACGTGGTCACTGTTTGGGCAGTGACTCTCCTAGGGCAGCAGCTGGGGAGGATGTGGACACTACCCCGATGAGAGTTTAACCCTGCGTGTGCCAGCATACCCGTTCATCCAGCCATGACACTGCTTCAGGCTGCGACCCTTGTGGCTGAGACTTGTAGCTGGGCAGATGAGACGCATAAAGATTAGGTCACCAACGAGAACCATCCCTGCAGGTTCTGCCTCCAGTCGGAGGAGTGCCCACTGGTGGGAACACTTTGAATCTCTAGTTAAAGAGGAAAACAATCAGTGCTGACTTAACTAACTGTTCAACTCTCAGAAGTAGCAAAAAGAAGAACCGTATATAAATCTCAGGAGTGTAGCAGTAGTTTTCTCCCTTTTGGGCCAATAGCTCTGCCTCAGGGATCACTTGATCCTAGACTCTCAGGCTGCTACGTTTTTTCTTTTCTTTTTTTAAATTAGTATATTTTATTGATTTTTACAGAGAGGAAGGGAGAAGGATAGAGCGTTAGAAACATTGATGAGAGAGAAACATCAATCAGCTGCCTCCTGTACAAACCCTACTGGGGATTGAGCCTGCAACCAAGGTACATGTCCTTGACCAGAATCGAACCTGGGACCCTTCAGTTCATGGGCCGACGCTCCATTCACTGTGCCAAATCAGTTAGGCTCCTACATTTTCAAATTCACCGGTTGACCCCAACATTAAAAAAATAAGACCTCCTTCTGTTGCCAGCTACTTGCTTCTAAGTGTAATATTAGCTGGTCACTTACTTCCCTAGAACTTAAGAGCATTTGCTATGCATGCTACTGACTTTCTTTTTATTCACCCTTTACTCTAGTTTCATAAAACAGGGACAGTGTGCATTGGCCAGCAACATGTTATGGTTTGGCTAACTTGTTTTTGAAAACTAGAGACAACTAGCTTATAGCAAATTTCTGGTTAACATCACGCGCACAAGCCAAGAACAACAGAAAAGGAAAGGCAGACAGAATGTAAAGCATTCCTTATGAGCCTTCTCGCTGCTCAGGGTCAGTCTGCAGGCATGCAAGGCTTAGCTGGGACAAACTAGGAAAGCTGTTCCTCCTTTCAAGTGACAATCACCTACACGGGCCCAGGTCTCCCCTTTTCTCATTCATTCAGCTTGCACTTGACTGACAGTGAGCAGGAGCAGAGGGCCTCTGCCTCAGCCTGCCCTGCCCTGCTTGGGGTCTCAATCTTGCAGGAGGAGCACAAGGGCAGTGCTGTGCGGTCCAAGTCATGGCCTCGGAGTTTGTGTGCTGCTTATGGATTTATGCATGGTATTTTTGCTCCCCCATATCAAACGATATCTTATCTCTATAAAAAAGTTTATAGTCGAAACCAGTTTGGCCCAGTGGATAGAGCGTCCGCCTGCGGACTGAAAGCTCCCATGTTCGATTCCAGTCAGGGGCATGTGCCTTGGTTGCGGGCACATCCCCAGTAGGAGGTGTGCAAGAGGCAGATGATCGATGATTCTCTCTCATCGATGTTTCTAACTATTTCTCTTCCTTCCTCTCTGTAAAATATCAATACACATACACACACACACACACACACACACACACACACACACACACACAAAATCCCAAACTTTGCCAATCAAATGAGTGAGATGGTTGGAATTCAGTTTGAATTCAACTTTCAAAATTAATTATTTCTAATAAATCTATTCAAAATGTGTTGCATTTGATCATCTTGTTGATTATACCTAAATACACATGCAAGTGTGTATACATTTTTATGCATATAAATATAAACACATACATGTACCCAGAAAGATTAAGACATTAGAGTGAACTAGAACTTGGCCAGATCACAAACGCAGCAGAACACCTTTGACTTTGGACACGCACCACTGCCTCCCACCAGAATCACAAGCACACTGGCATCAGTGCCACCTCCCACGAAGGCAGGGGAGAGGATGGAGTCTCGGGTCATGGCTTCCCGGCTGAAACTTCAGGCTTCTTCCCTTTTCGAAGGAGGGGGAGTGGACAAGCTCTTTAAGCTACATTTTTATGGCACTGCTCATTTATTACACTGTCCTTCTCAGTGTCCTCTCTGTCCATGTCTTCATCCTCTTCTGTCCCCAAAACTCTCCTAGACCTAGGATGTACAGACTCCAGGAATGGCTGGTCTATAGGTCCTAGGACACACATGGCATTTCAGGGCTTCTTGTGCAGCTCTTGCAGTAAGCATAAAGAAAACTAGAGGCCTGATGCATGAAATTTGTGCAAAAGTAGGCCTTCCTTCCCCCGGTTGCCAGTACTGGCTTCCCTCACAGCCCTGGCTTTGTCCGGTCTACAATAATTAGCATATTTCTCTTTTATTATTAAAGATAAAATGGTTAAACAAATAGTAATCTTTACAAAAAGTTTAAATATGACAACATATCGACACTGAAGGGAGCTCTAAACACATACTGATTAAAAAATGCTGGGATTATACACTGAAATTAAAGAGAGAAGTTAATGTTTAGGGGATGTGTGAATTGGCTTTTGCTGGTCAGTTTGTCCATCTGTGATAGGATCCAGAGCAGTAGGCGGTTAGTGGCATCAATATAAATGTGTTCAGGGCACTGGGAGGAGGAGCCAATAAAATTCTTCTTAATATATGGCTCCTTAGCCGAACAAGGAGGCCCATTGGGCTTGGCTTCCAGATGGCCTCTGAAAGGGATGCCCTGGGAATCCTTTCTTGGAGAGTTCTTTTAAGCAGCATATTTAAGAAATGGGAAATGAAAAAAAGAAGGAACAGAGAGAGTGCACCTGTTGAAACTGGGCACGTTCTGCCTTCCCATTTCCCAAGGAATGTGAGCTCTAGTCTCTCCCATCTGTGTCCCCGAGCCCTGTGACAGGCAGGTGTGAGCCTGCTGGTCCAGAACCTAACTAGACACAAGCACTCTGACCTGACAGGCCATATGCATGCTGGGTAAGGGGACATTTCCACTAACCTCCGGATGGATTTAAGGTACAATCTCAGGTTCAAAGCCTCGGGCTGTCGTCAAGCCAGGTCCCCAACCCCCAACCCAAACACATGCCCACACCTCCGAGCACCCAGTTTTCTCACCCATTTTCTGTGAAATGGCAGTGTTTCCGCTCTAGAATCTCACCCTTTAGCCACAGGGGCCTGACTATAGCAAGGGGCTGATGGTTGAGGCTGGGAAGAATGTCCAGCCTAGAAACACACACACTGTTTTGTATTAATAATGACCACTTTCCCAGTCACCCAGTTTCATTCTAGGAAATGTCCCTCCCTTAAGGGTATTTGCTGAGCATCTAGACAGGCGTCTTCAAACTACGGCCCGCGGGCCACATGCGGCCCGCAGAAGAGTCTGATCCGGCCCGCCAGGTTTTTTGGGCAGTGAGCGCAGCCGAGGTGTTACAGTAGGAATTAGTAGTTCATATAGTCCGGCCCTCCAGCTCTCTGAGGGACCGTGATCTGGCCCCCACTTTAAAAAGTTTGAGGACCCCTGATAGATGCTTAATGCTACTGCCTGGCCTTGGAAGGTGTCCTGGATGTCTCATCCTCAGAGGCAAGCCTCTCACTGGAGACTCAGGATACCAGTGCAGCCAGTGGGTAATAATCCACGGTCTAGGCCCTGCCTCGCCCTGGAGTGAGACTCTGATGTGTGTGAGAGGTGCATGGGTGTCCACACTCTGAGGCACACAGAACAGACATACATCTGCCTGGAGTTAGTAAGCATGTTGCAGGCACACACAACATAATAACCAACTTTTGAATAAAGACACAGTATCTACTCTGTGGAGCCATCTATTTGTAGCATACCAATAAGAAGCCAAAAGTTGAAGCTGCATGCTTACATGGTATAGAGAGAAACTAGATGATATTTTGAATTTATCCCAGAACACCTTCATTTTAATTTTTCACCGGACCTCCTTTCAATTCCAGTTCATACTGGTTTAACACTGTTTCCCCACTGCCCACCGTGATGTCATGCACATCAATGATGGAAATTATCTGTAATTCCAAATGCTCTCAGGAAGCCAGACAAGGAAATCAAATAGACCGGAAATGCAGGAAGCAGCAGACATCTGCTTGTGAGGCCTAGGTTTCATAACACGTTAGGCTGGAAGAGAAGAGACCTGAAAGATGAACTACTCCGAGCTCTCTCTTTGGCACCGAGGCACTGAGGCACCTGAGGCTCCTGGTTGCCATGGCCAACTGGAGCGGCCCCCAAGCACAACTCCTGCCTTCTGTCTTACCATCGACAACGTTGTGTCCTTGGTCTCAGCCAATATTTAGCAAACCATGTGCAAAGTCCCGCCATTGTGCTTTATAGAACACTTGTGAAATCTGTGCTCAGCTGAAGACATTAAATTTACTGGAGATGAAAGAAGAGGCTGAGTGAGGGGAGGGGTTGGACTTGGGGGCGGGGGGGGGGGGGGGAGGAGGGGGCAGCTGGCTGGGAAGGGAAGCGGTGGGCCAGGGCTTTAACTCAGCTTCATGTCTCCATGTGTTAATTAGCACAGGAAAGAGACTGTCCCAGGTGCTGTGCATTTTTGGAAGAATGTTCACCGTGTGGGCCTCACAGCCTTGCCTTCTTCCCTTTCTTTTCTCCCTTTTCAGTTTTCCTTCATACATTAAAATGAGAGACAAAGGAGGTGGAGTACCTGGAGGAATGACGAGGTAAACAAAATCTCTAGATTTCTTTTCTCTCTAAATTAACCATACCAAGAAGAACCCAAATTAAATGCATTTTCAACAATCTAAAGGAAATGTCTGGCATGCTCTATTTTGATTTACTCCCAGTCAACTAATAATGTGTTATTTCTATGTTAAGGTAATGTAAAGATCAACTATTCCACATTCATATCTGAAGGCATTACGAGATATTCTATACCCATAGTATTTGTAATATAGAATGAGATGATAAAAGTTCACAGCTAAAGGAGGTCAGAGGCCATCAGTAAGGAAGTCATGGTTCGGAGAGATGATGTGATGAGGCCAAGGTCACAGAGGAAGGATAGCAGTTCCCCCTTATCTGCAGTTTTCCTTTCCATGATTTCAGTTACCCAGACTAAACCGTTACCCAAAACTACTAAATGGAAGATTTCAGGTATTTTGAGAGAGAGCGATATCACACTCACATAACTATGACAGTTCATTGTTATAATTATTCTATTTTACTATTTATTGTTGCTAATGCCCAACTTACAAATTAACTTTATTACAGGCATGCCTGTGTAGAAAAAACATAGTACATGTACAGTTCAATACTATCTGCTATATCAGGGATCCACTAGAGGTCTTGGAATGTATCCCCCATGGATAAGGGGAAGTGACTATGGTAATAATGACTGCTGACTTGCCTTAAGTTGAAAAGATCATGATGCAAGGCATTACCGTTACCCAGAAGTTATGACTTCAGGTTAATGAAATTGGTACATTATTAAAATGTGTTTTTTTTAAGTGCTTTCCCCTAAGGCTATGCCTACATTATTCAAAATAATATGGATTGAATGAATGAAGTTGATTCTGCTGTGCAGGCGCTGGCCGGGAATTTCACTGGTTAGAGCATTGTCCTGATTCACCAAGATTTTGGGTCTAATCCTCCATCAGGGCATATACAAGAAGCAACCGGCCCTAAATGGTTTGTGCAGTGGTAAGACCCTGCAGACTGAAGTTCGATTCTGCTCAAGGGCATGTACCTAGGTTGCAGGCTCAATCCCCAGGAATGTGTGGGGTCAACCAATTGATGTATCTCTCTCACATCACTTCTCTCTGTCTCCCCCTCCCACTGCATCTAAAAACCAATGGAAAACATATCCTCAGGTGAGGATTAACAACAGGAAAGAAGCAACCAAAGAATGCATAAATAAGAGAAATAACAAACAATGTTTTTTTCTCTCTCCCTACCTCTCTCTCTAAAATCAATACACAAATGAAAAAAACAAACAAACATAAAACTTGTGCAAACCAGTGCCTATGTGGACATTTGAGTGGTAGTAACGCCTCTCTCTACGGCACCCTAAGATCACGAGGAGATGACCTTCTCACGGCCAGTCTGTCCTGAGGAAGATGTTGTACATGTTCTCCTAAAGTATGTGTATCACCCTTTGGAAGGTGACGGTGGTTTAACTTATAATATCTTCTTTGTCTACATGTTACTTCAATTAAGGTGCCACAGTCAAAGCTGAAAAGCAAGGAGACGACCAAAATGCTCAAGGACACAGCACTAGCTGTGTTCTCAGGCTAGAAACCTATGCTCTGAAACCGGGGTCAGCCTGTTCATCACTGGGCCGTGTGCAGTCAGAAGCCCAGTTGGAGGGTCTTAGCTGCACAACCACTGTGAGCCTGGCGAGGACTGGGCGGCTTGATGGAGAGCCACATGGGAGAAGAACAGTGCGGACAGGAAACCTTCCAGGGCTAAGACTGAAGTCCAGCAGTTCTTGAACCTTCCCAGAAGCGTGCAGTATGAGGAAGGAACTGATTCTGAGTAGAGGGGTCCAGGTGAAACTGAGGGGTGCTGAAGGGATATGACTGGGAGCAGCTACCTCTCGGGGCAGGGCTGGAGAGGGATCTGGAGTCATAAAGGATATGAGCCTATCATGTTTCCTGGTGGGGAGGGGACATATTTCCTTACCTCTTCTTGGCAACAAAAAAATGACCAACACTTCAGACATCAAAAGGCAGAGACAGGAGCTAATGTAATATTCCAGAAGGAAGTCTGGGCCAGAGAGTGATGGAGGGAGGAGAGAGGGCACCATGAGCCAGGGAGGAGAAAGATTGGAAGGAGCTTAGGAGAAGCTTGGTGATATGGGGTGTGGGTGAGTGTGTGTGTGTGTGTGTGTGTGTGTGAGAGAGGGAGTTTGATGAAGAAAGTATTAAATTATAAATATCTTAATCAGTATTGCTCAAATGTTTCCTTAGTATGGCATAGCCTACTGAAATTTGAGTTAATGTCTTATTTAAGCTTACTATAGTTATCCTATATAATAAAAGCATAATATGTAAATCAACCGAATGGCCGAACAGCAGAACAATCATCTGGACAACCATGTAGACGACCATCTGGACAGCCATCTGGGACCACGCTATGACACCCACTGGTGCCAGGCCAGCCAAGGTGGGTGCGATGCAATTGGTTGGGGGCCCAGCCATTGCCCCATGATTGTCCCACAGAGGGAGGCCCAGACTGCCAGTTGGCGGGCTGCTGTGAGTGGGAGGGGCGGGGTGGGAGGGGCCCCCTCTGCAGGGAAGTCCGGGTCCCGGTTGTCAAGGGAAGCTGGTGCCCGAAGCCGGGGGAAGGAAGGCCTAGTCTTGTACACATTTTGTGCATTGGCCCTCTAGCTTTAAATAATAGCTTCACCAAAGCCTGCTCTCACATTTTGATTTCTCCCATTACTATATCCTATTCACTGTTAAACACGATCATTTAAAAGCTGTTGTCTTAAACATTTTCCTTCACCAAATGGGCAACCTGAAGAGATGAGAATGCAGAATATGACCATGATGTTAATAAAAGTCAATGATAACTGAGGCCTTATCATATGATAGTCACTAAGTTCATGACATATATTTTGCCATTTAATTTTCATAATAACCTTTATAGTTTTAAAAAAGGATAATGAGGATAATGTGGTTAAATAATTCATCCAAATTCTTACAGCTAGTACATGGCTGAAGTAAAATTTAGACCACATCTGTTTAATTCCCAAATCTAATTCTTACCCTGGCATCCAGCAGAGTGTTTGGCACACAGTAGGTGCTTAATAAATACTGGTGACTAAACAAATGCACTGGCTAAAACATACACAGGTTCTAACATTTAGCCAACCAAATGACACAATGAGCTTAGTTCTTCACCCAAATTGGTTAAATATACTCACATACCAGAAACAGTCATTGTAACTGAACCATGTCACTGGATCAATATTTGCTGCTAAGGAATAAACGACTCAGACTTGCTTTGACATTTGTTTTCCAAAATGAACTCAGCTTTGCCCCGACATTTACAAATCAGCAACATGGTCACCCTGAGAAGCTGCTCTGCTTAAAGAACTGCCTTTGCTTTTGTCTTCCCTGTGCAAAATACAACAAAAACAAAGGCAAATGGAAAACACCACAGTAATTGTCATTGTTATGCGTGTACCTACATTTTAAGCCTAATTAAGAATTGACTTGCAGCTTCTATCATGTGAAACGCTGGCTTACAGGAGCCCAAGGTTGTGTTGAGACCTTGTTAAAAGCTCTTAGACATGCAGAGCCTGGCCCTTCTCAGCCCCTTCACATCACGTTGTGGTCTGTGATTTCCAAACTGCCAGCTTTATACACGTTCCACACAAGGTTCTCCCCCTGCCGGCCTGTTGTGGAAGCTCCTTCTGGGCAGACACTGATGCTCAATGAGAAGGGTAAGTTAAAGCAAGCAAGGAACAGGTTTAGGCCACTCTACATGCATTTGATGGTTAAAGGTTAACCCTTTGAAAACTTAGCGTGGGTTCCTGCTCGCTGGCTGCAGAGGATGGGCAGAGTCACCGGCAATGTATGAAGAGCTGTCGCTGACAGCAGCAGTGAGTCAGAGGATGAAGTGGGTGTCTGGGGAGACCTGGGTTCTAGCACAGCTCCACCCTCTTACTTTCTGTGACCCCGGGCAAGTCACAGCCTCTAGCAACCTTTCTTTCCCCTTATTATTACTTTCAACTTTGAAATATTGCGACTCTACTGTGTCCGTAATTGAGGTCCCTTCCCCGAAGGAATTTATAATCTAATTGGTGATGGAAGACCTAGTGTCATAACCCAATTAGAGGACCACACAAGTGCCGAAAGGCCTTTCGTGGAGGAGAACCTGAAACGACCTTGGAAGGATAAACTGGATTTACAAAGGTGAGGTGCAGCGGGACACACTCTCTGACGCTTGCATCGGGATTTCTGACTGAGGACTCCTGGGCTCTGCCAGGGTTTTTCTGATTTAGCAATAGTTTGGAGATTATGATTTGCAGTGGTTTGTGTAAACCTATGTAAAGGGATGCCTTCTAAATCAGTGTTCCCTGCTTTAAGCACAGTTAATATACACAAATTCAATTATATAAAATAGCGCTATCCTTTGCTTTACTGAATAATTCTTTATTTTCTAAAGTCTTCATCAGGAGTTTATTTTTTAAAAAATATATTATTATTGGTTTCAGAGAGAGAGAGAGAGAGAGAGAGAGATGGAAACATCAATGATGATAGAAAATCATTAATCAGCTGCCCTCCTGCACATCCCACACTGGGGAGCAAGCCCGCTGTATGGGCATCTGCCCTGACCGGAATTGAGCCTCCTGGTTCATAAGGTGATGCTCAACCACTGACCCACACCGGCTGGGAAGTCATCATGAGTTTCCTTTAAATTGGGAACTTCCAATGAACTACAAGTACATCAGAATCACATGTATTCAGGTCAAATGTCACCTCTGTGGAACGGAGGGGGCCTGAGTTGTGTTCTCTTAGTATAGCAGTGCTCCTTTTGACTAAACCCATGTGAATATTGATTCTTTGAATTGTGAACTTCAGAATATGACCTCTGCCAACAGCAGAAAACTGTCTTAAAATCTTCCCCTTTGCTGGGCATGCTCCTAGGCACCAGAGTTTCCATCCTAAACAATCAAAACTAAGAAATTTGGTTTAAAATCAATCAGGTCCTAACCATGAGAGACCGTTAAGAGTAGTGCAGGACCTTGAACAGCCTTCTGTGCATCCTCATCTCCGGAGGGTTATTAATATTGCACCCAGTCCTTACTTAACTCAGGAGCCCACGGAAGCATTATGGCTAGCTGGCCTACATGTCTCTCAGCCCAGTTACTCTACTTCACTTTTCCCTTTCCCCCATCAAAACAACAAGATAAAACTCCAAGTAGCTAAACTAGATTCAAATGTCTAAACATGGGAACAGTCTCGGTCTCACAGAAATGTAGTTGCCAGGGTCCCCCACCTCAGCGGACAATGGAAGAAAATGGGCCTCAGTGTCGCAGACTTCACCACCTCCTGGGGGGCTAATTAAATCTCCTAGGACTCCCTCACCCACACCCTAAGAAATCTGAAGGGTGTGCAAAATCCAAACGCACTTCAATGCCGTTATAACAAGAGCCCTTCACTTACATAAAGCTTCATCTTGACTTTCTTTGTCTCTTTCCCCCCACAGAGTCGTAAATTTCCAAATTCCCCAAAGGTCATGAGTTGGCAGTGGAACAATACATACAGCCCCAGCGAGGGCCATGGTGAGCAAGTCCGCGCCTCTCCAGCCTGGGCTGTGGCGCTGTTGTCTCTCTTGGGAGCTTCAGGCGTCACGGAGGTGCCTGAGCACCGGTCACGGAGGGAAACTCAGGCTGCAAGGTGGTGGCGGACCCCTGGATACCTGCTTTCGGGTGGGGCGGCACTGCACCTGACCTCCCAGTATCTCAGTGATGCCCCATGGGGACTGCCTGTGAAGGAAAGCCCCCCAGTTTTCTAGTCTTGGGGCAATGAGATTTCTGTCTATTCACTAGGAAAAGGGTCATCTCAGCCCCGCCCAAAGCAGCATGGGCATGAGGGGAAAGGGAGGCAGCACTCTGTTTAAACATGCCCATCGTTCTGTGCAGATGCTAGAGTCCATCTTCACAACTGCACTCAGTAGAAATGATTACTCCACTTAAAGACAAACTGGAACGCAAGAACTGCCTCAAAATGACAGAGCTAGTCCATTATGGATGCAGGATTCAAACCAGGAACTGTCTGGTTCTCAGATCTGTGTTCTCACCACATACCATGTTGCCTTTCAAAAGGAGAAACTGTTTTTTAAGGTACAAAATACAGCTTGCCCTTGTTGTAGACACTCCCAACTCATCCTTTTCTACCGTGGGCTCCCAGGCTCATGTCCACAATGTGGGGACCAGGTCATGGAAGTCTACCTAGTAAGTCATGTCACATGGTTAATGAGTGGATGAATGAAAGTGAATCAGTGGTTGAATTAATGAATGAAACAGAGAAGTCTGTATTGGGATTGAATTGGCAATCTTGATTTTATAAAACTAGTGTATGTTAATCACTTAAAAAAAAAAAAGTCTGTGTGAGGTGACACTGGTATGTGGAGGAAAAGCCTGCGTGTGTGAAGGTGGCTTGGGATTTTCACCGACACAGCAGAGCACCTGCCAAAAGGCTGGTTCTTATGAGCCACTGAACTCAGCAAGGTTTCCTTCAGAAGCTCCAGCTTTGAGAAACAGACCTTGAAGAGGTGGTTATTTTGGGCAAACAAGAGTTACTTTACATTCCTATGTGCCTTCTAAAAGGGAAACACATTCTCAAAGTCAAAGTAGGGAAAATCAAACATTGTTCCATTTTTGAGTTTTGAAAATGGAGTGCTGTTTACAGAAGAGAGGCTTGATTTGGGCACTAAAAACTGAACTGCCTTTGGTTGCCTGAAGGAGCTAAGGTGTCCTCTAGGCCTTCAGATTTCCATAGCACCAACAGCCTCACTCCAGGCACCACAGACCCCAGGTGCAGTCCACACACAGCAATGGATTTCCCCCTGCTCCACCTCTCTCTGCTCAGGGAATCCTGGACAATTCCATGCTATGCTGAACACTAAAGGAGGCAATGAGACACATTAACCAGGTGTGAGGTCAGGATGCTTATCGGGCCCCGTTAAAGCTCCTCTGACTGGTTTTGGTATGATCGTTGTAGTAACTCAGCCCTGGGCCTGCACTCTCTCTCCACTCAGAATTCACTGCAGCTATTATAAGGAAGCCAAAGATAAAACAGCTTCTGCATAATGAAGCGCTAATCCCCAGAGTGGGACGCCCACGACACAAATGACTGCTAGACAGAAGATAACCGAATGTCTAGACTTATTCAAACCCGTTCCTCACAGTTCAAACTTGTACTCACTGCTTCACCAGCTTATGAGCCATAAACTGGCTTAAATCATGCACAGCTGGAGAACAAAGAAGGAAACACAGTAGAACCTCTTGACTGGGGCCTCTTTATATGAGTTAATTTGTGTTTGCTTATCTATCTGAACACCAGCTGATTGAAAATAATATGCAGTTTGAAACCTCTGAAAGAGGTGTTGACCTTTGTCCTTCCTTTTATGAAATGTATTGCTAGACTGGAATATTCCTAATAAGTCCTTTTTCCTGGGTGGGTTCGTAAAATTAAACTACAAGATTGGACCACTTAAGAATGTGTGTGTGGATTTGTGTTCAGCATCATGGACTGAATGTAGGGCTCTCTGGACTTCAGAGTATCAGCTAAAATTGTCAAGCACATCACCTCTCAGGCATTACACCTGGACTGCATTTCATTTATAACACTCTGCAAGGTACCGTTTTCCCAGCTATGGTACCAGTGTGCCCTCTGGCAAATTACCCGTGCCTCAGTTTCTCCAATGGAAGTAACAATATTTAAAATGCTAAGGACTAAACAAAATAAAAACTGGCCAACGAATTAATATTAGGCAGTGAAACAACAGCTGGCATATACAGATATAATTCTAATGTAAATAATTCATTTTTCTTCTACGTCTTTGTCAAGGTACCTCTTACAACATAATTTCCACTGAAAGTAAAAATTGAATTCAAATTTTGGAGATCACTTTCAAAGAATTTAGGTATTGATATGGAAGGCCTCAATGATTTACACCCCAATGGAGCATATCAATTCACATAAAGATTTCTTTGATGTTTACCTTTCATTACGCACATACATAAAATTCATTAAGGGACAATCCAAGCATAATATAGCTCTTTCCCTCAACTGTGCAATTGGAGGGACCAGAGGCATTACTTCAACATCTAAGTCCTAGTTTTTGGAAGGCAGGTGGGTAACAGAGCTCGGTCAGAAGCAGGGACAGAAGTAGCTGAGAAATGGATCCGCCCAGTTCTTGACTCCCACTCCACAGCCTTAAGAGAGAGCTGGGGCACTACATGTGACAGCTTTCATTCAGCCCTTACCTGTCTGGTGAAGACAAGGTAAATTAAGTAGCTTTTTTCCCCCCTTTGATTTTTTTTTAGAGAAAGTGGAAGGGAGGGAAGGAGTGTGAGAGAGAAATATTTATGAGAGAGAGAGACGCATTGACTGATTGCCTCCTGAACACGCCAGGGAAGGAGCCTGCAACTTAGTCATGTGCTCTTGACCAGGAATCGACCCAAGACCCTTCAGTGCATGGACTGATGCTCTAAACATTGAACAACAGTGGCCAGGGCTAAGTTACATTTTATTTATGAAAAAAACTTTTTATAGACAACACAAATGTCTAACCTCATTTGTTTTCCTGTAATCTAGAGCCTTCCTGCTCTAAGCATGGAACAAACTGGGGTTCTGAGAGTCCTCCTCCTCTATATCTCTTCTGGATGGCAAGAATTACCTCGAGAAAGGAAAAAAATGGAGGGAAACTTTTCAATCATTTTTTTTCTTCCTATCAAATGAGTGAGAATTATGCACACTGAGGGGGAGAAAAGGCCAGTACATAAGTTAATGATGTAAAAAGGATGTAGGTTAAATGTTTAATTTATTCATGAGGGAAAAAAAATCAGGCTTTCTTGGTCACTCACTTCACATTTAGTGCCAATAACAAGTCGTCATTATCTGGTTTTGAAAAGCAGTGTTTGTGAATTGAAAAACATTTCCTATTCAGTAATTTATATGACTGGGAGTACTTGAAGTTAACATAACTTATTTTCTTAGACGGAACCCATAATTTAGACTCAATTAATGTAAAATGATTTCCTCCCTCCAAATTTCACTGGCCCACTAATGAATACTGTGTTTACACACCTACTTTCCTTTGTACCCTCTATCCACGTGGCCTTTTAAAACAAAGTTTTGGCTATAACCATGGAGCATATAATTGAGCAATCTGTAAAATATAAGAAAAAATGATGCCTACCTTTCTAGGGTCATTCTGGCGACTTAATGAGATGGTCCATGAAAAGTACTTAGTATAAGGCCTAGTACCAATTAAGTATTCCATAAATGCCAACTATGTTATTCCTTTCAGCATAAAAACTTCTTATATGATAGTAGAAAGATGTTTTCTAAAGACATCTCCAACTTATCTTGTACACCTTAACTTTTAAAATAATTTCACTACATACAATACCTCGGACACCTTTGAAAGCATCTTTCTCTCCCAGTTTCTACTTCCTTCTTGTGTGATGCTGTGCATGTACCTGTCTGAATTCGTAAGGTACCCCTGTAATTTCTGGAAAGCAGAAACCCTATTTTGTTTACAGTGTACTAAGTAGAATGTGGCTGAGCACTTTGTATAGGATAGGCTTTTGATAAGTATTTACTAAATTACTAAATGAAACTGTGAGTGAAATAAATATGAGGAGATAAATCTTGGGGCCCAACCAGCACCCCCCTCCCAGTATTTTAATCTTTCGTCAAGTTCTCCTAAAATGAATATTAACTGTTTCTCCCAAAAGCCCCAAATTGTTAATTCTCTAGAATACAAATTAAAAAAAAAAAAAGGTTGACTGTGAAAAGGAAAAGACCCATCCTACTTGGACTGACCTGGTCCCGTCCCCAGTTTGGTTCATGGCTAACATTTTGGGGACCTTTGGGAGGTTTTTAGTTATGAAGGAAAGGAAAACACCAATAATAATCTCTAGACCATTGTTCTTCAGGAAAATCAGAATAAAGAAGCATTTGGTTACATGTCTACTTTAACAAACAGAGGCAACTGAAACCTTTTCAAGACCTGCCCTGCTTTTCAGTTAATAAATACTACACCTAGCTTCCAAACACATGATGCCATTTTGGTTCAAAGAACAAATCCAGAGCTCTGTCCCTAAGAAGGGCATCATGATCAATGATCAACACCTCTATAAAAAGGTATTGCCATTATGGAATGCTCTGTGCACTGAGATCCAAGACAAATAATAAAAATGTGTTCAGTAGAACAAGATGGTCACATCTATACAATGTTACTGCATAGTAAATTAGCAAGGATGATCAGTTCAAGTCAAATTATTTCAGTAACAGTAATTTCTATGAATGTGTCCTTTTAGACAATTTATAGACTCTGTTATAGAAGGAAGGTCAAGACTACATAAGTCTAGCATGGGATAGACTTTGGGGCTTCAAAGTCTGAGCTTATTATTAGGAAGACACAAACCTGAGTAAAGAGGATTTCTTTGTTGAGAATATGATTCTCTAGTTTTTCACCTGCCAGTACCTTAAGTCATCCTGCAAGACATGGTTCAAAAGTCAACTTCTCAAAGGCCCTTTGTACTAACTGTATCTTTAACATTAGGGTTCTTGAGGTTAAAAACAACATGAGTGAATGAATGAACAAATGAATGGAAGGAATAGTGACCTAGGGTGATTAATGGAAGTGAGGGTCAAATCGCTCTAGTCCAGCAAGAGAGCAAGAAGTGAACACTGTCCCAGCTGCCTGGCACTCAATTGGTGTTTACATTGTTCATTAAACGAGAGAGTTGATTAATAATCCTTCCTGTTAAATCATTTATGTTTAGAGCATGTAATTTCTCAAACTATTCATTTTTATCAAGGTAGATATTGTTCCTTTGTGCTATTAATTTCTTTCTCTACATCACAAATCTCTAGTTTCTTGTAAAAAGTTCTTGTGGTTGTATAGAAATAAAAAAAATTTCCAGTTTTATTGCAAAATTGACATACATCACTTATAAGTTTAACATGTACAGCTCGATGGTTTGATTTACATATATTGTGAAACGATTACCAATTAGTTTCAGCTAACACTCATGTTCTCATATAGATAAAATAACAAGAGAAGAAAGAAGAATAAAGAAAAAAATTCTCCTTGTGATAACGACTCTTAGGATTTACTCTCTTAATATACAGCAGTGTTAGCTATAGTCATCATGGTACACATCCCTACCTAAGAAGTAAACGCTTTTTCTCTATAGTTAGTGGTATTTCTCTACTCCCTCTCCCCACAGCAGGCAGAACAGAATGCTATGGCTTTCAGAAATGCTTGGACTTTGGAATAAAGTAGAAAGTGCCATAACAAACTGCATATGTCAAACCAGAGAAGAAACTGAAAAGCATAGCTCACTCATGAGATTTGGATGGTCTGACCTGCAATACTCGGAACACTAATAACTGTAGGTGTTGATGGTAACAGTTTAGTGTAAATTGAGTACCACATTTCTCTTTGTTCCTCAGATGCAGAGTATGAGCTCGATGTGGACATCAGTCAGGTCTGAAGTTTGGTGTGTTCCAACCTCAGGACAGTTCGAAGGATGGAACTGAACATACATCATCTTGTGGGAACTTCATGACTGACCCTAGCCTGGGACATTACCCATCATGTGCCCACAGAGGCTTGACTGTTAGCCTTCACTGAACTCTCCAGTTACAGCTGTGATTGTGTTCAAGTTATGTAACTACTACTCTTAAAACCCCACCTCCTTTTTGTTGAACGAGGATAATAAGAGCACATATACCTTGCAATCGCCACAGCTTTTGATGCATGTAGATGTTTTAGAGTAGTAGCTGGCACAAAATAAATGCTTAATCAATGTTATCTAGTATCATTATTGTTGTAATTAATAATCCAGTTATTATGATAGTTCTATTACTGTCTACTCATTTGCCCAGTAATTATCTCATTTTTCTAACTATATATATATATATATATATATATATATATATATATATATATATATATTATATTATATTTTAAAATATTTAGAATGAATGATTTAAAATGTCCAGACAATCTCCTCCCCTGCTGTGTGTTGTGATATGCATGTAAGGAGACCTAGGCCTCAGTGGTGACATTCTTAAAAGGTATGAGGCCCAGCCAGGCCCACATTCTGTATTTCCCTTTGGAAAAGTCAGCAAATATGAAACCAAGGATGCAAGGGGAACTCTGAAGGGAAAGGCAAAAGAGGAAAACTGCTGGATGTGTGGTGAGCAGTTGTGCAAGGCTGCCATTGAGGTCCTGGAACAAGTGAAGTTCGGCTGGACAGAACAACAGCCAGGGACACATTCGGAATTGTGGGGCTTTCTGCCAGTGTTTAGCAAAGTCCACTCAACTCCAAGCACCCCCATTCCCAGCAGAGTGCAGGGGGAATGTGTGGGCTGGTGACAGAACGTAACTGCTCATCTTATTATCTTCAAAGAGTTTCAAAGGCACACCCTCAGTCTTCAACTCCATTGGCCTGAACAGAAGGTATTTAGTTGTGGTGCAGAGAGATGCACAACCAAGGACAGCTTGGGAGGATGATAACCTTTATTAATCCCTATCCAAGGATTTTCCCCCCCATTGATTTTTGACAGAGTAGAAAGGAGAGGGAGAGACACAGAGAGGAAAAGATCAATGTGAGCAAGACACATTGATTAGTTGCCTCCTACACATGCCTGGATTAGGGCTGGGGATCGAGCCTACAACTGAGGTACATGCCCTTGATGGGAATCGAACCTGAGACACGTCAGTCTATAGGTCGAAGCTCCAACCACTGAGTCAAACTGGCTAAGGAAGGGCAGTAACGTTTTATACAGCACACATACACAGGACACACTGCTGCCCTGGAGAAGAGAGGCCACAAACAGTTCTCAGCTGCAATATAAAGGTGCTCTTACAATGACAGAAAGTCCCATGTGAGTGTAAATCATGTAAATCCTCACTAACAGCTTGAATCAAACTGAAATGACGACAGCACCAGTGCTCTCCAGGAACGTAAGCTGGGATGCTCTACGCTAGGGGTGTCGAACTCAATCAGAGAAGGGGCCAAAATCTAAAATCCAGCCTAAATCGCGGGCCGAATGGTTTACTGAACAGTCATAAACTGTCATTGTGATGGAAACGCAGCGGAGTGCAGTGATGACAGCGCGGTGCGGGCCACATTGCAAGGCCTGGCGGGACGGATTTGGCCCGCGGGCCTTGTGTTTGACACATGTGCTCTACGCTGTGCTTTACCTCTGTGCTCTCAGGGCGGTGTGATTTTCACCGTCTCTGGGGACCTCCAAACCAATGAGCTGTGTGGTGAAACAGTCCCAGGATGCCAGCGTTCTAAAGAAATATTAAAATGCTTCTACCCGTGTCCCTTGAGAGATTGAGGATGAGGTTGAGGAGACAGGATTCCAAACATCTGCATGTTTTTATGCAACAGCAGCTCCGCTGTTAGATGATACAGCGCGTTAGGAAGACTGTCTTAGAAGGATGCTGCTGTTCTGAGGACGTCCACAGAGGATGCACAGGGGTGCACGTCCATGAGTGAGCTGGTTACTCTGCCCCAAACGGATGAGACTCAGATCCAAACAACCACAGTTAGTAGGAACCCCGAAGCTGACTCATTTGTATTTGCAGTGAGAGTCCTTACTCTCAGACCCGAAGTCATTCCCAGAAAGTCAGAAAACAGACCTGCCTTCTAGGAAGCTGGAAGATGGCTTTAGCGTCTAAGTTGCTGCTAGATAGAATGACCCATAAAAATAATTTAGAAGGCTACTGCCTTACAACCAGCTCATATAAGATCTAAGCCACAGACTCGGTCTCTCTCGTGTGTATTTTAATTAAAGATTTAAACTGCTAAGAGACAAAAAGTGAAAACATGTATTAGGTCTAGTAATAATTAATGTCGTTTTCTAATACTTTTTTAAATCAAATTTATTTAAACAATACAACAAAATTTAATCAACAATATAGTTGCCGTTGTTTTCTACTACTTGTGCCCAACGCTCAGGAAGCATTTTAATCCCTCTGTTGTAAAATTCTTGTGATTTTGATGCAAAAAATTCGGTCAATGCATTTTTGAGGCATTCTTCATTATTACCATATTTTTCGGACCATAAGACGCACTTTTTTCCCCCCAGAAGTGGGGGGAAAAAGTCCCTGCGTCTTATGGTCCAAATATAGCCTACACATATACTTTAAAAAAAAAGTTTTTTTACTTGCCCGGCTCTGTGTGGTCTCTGTGTGCTTGCCCGGCTCTGTGTGCTTGCTGCAGCCACTGTCCATTCCTCCGTGCCCAGAGTGTCTGCCCTGCTCTGTAAACCCCAAGTGGTAGAGGAGTTCCCATGTATGGTAGTCAGCCTCCATGCCCTCGCTGCAGCCATATCTCCATGTCAGCCCAGGTGCGGTGTACGGTAACTGCGTAATCCAAACCGTAATCATCACCTGTACCCTTTGCTGGCCCGTACTCCGTGCCCGGAAGAATGCCGTGTCTATTCCCCCAATCATTCCTCTCTGCCCTCTGTTGCCGTGCTTGACTACTGGGTAGGCGTACTGTAGATCTCTGCCCACCAGTAAACTCCGCCCTTCGCTGGATGCCCTGATTGATAACGCCGCTATGTCAGAATTTCTCTTCATACTATTATACCGGTAACTGTCAAAATGTTTGTACTGCAACAAACTTCATACCGGTATATTGTATGCAGAGACTTTCTGTGCACTATTTGTTTCAGAATCTTTTTTTCTTCATTTCCCTTCTCTAAAAACTGGTGCGTCTTATGGTCCGGTGCGTCTTATGGTCTGAAAAATACGGTAAATTTTTTTCCAAGAAGAAAGTTTTGCAAAGAACGAAACAAATGATAATCGGAAGGGGCAATATCAGGAGAATATGCAGGTTGAGGGAGAACTTCCCATTCCAACTGGCGCAGTTTTTCAGCAGTGATTCTTGCAGTATGCGGTCGTGCGTTATCGTGGTGAAGAATTACGCCCTTCCGATTAATCAGCGCGGGTTCTTTTTCTCTTAAAGCTTGGGCTAACCTTTCCAATTGGGCACTATACACTGCACTTGTAATGGTTTGGTTAGATAGTAAAAGTTCATAATGAAGAATTCCTTTAAAATTCCACCAAACACACAACATACTTTTTTCGCATGCAAGTCAGGTTTTGGCGTGGGCTGCGGAGCCTCATTTTTGTCCAACCATTGAGGCTGCCTTTTCAAATTAACATACAGCACCCATTTTTCATCTCCAGTAACAATTTGCTCTAAAAATGGCAAACGGTTTTGATGAGAGAGGAGCGAACTGCAAATTGTGACTCTTTGATTACGGTTGTTGTTGGTCAACTCACGAGGAACCCATTTTCCAAACTTTTGGACTTTGCCAAGTGCACGCAATTGATTGGAAATTGTTTTTTGTGAACAATTTAAAGTTGTCGCAAGCTCTTGTTGGGTAATTTGAGGATTTTGCACCAAAAGAGCTTGAAGAGCTTCTTGATCAAAATTGGACACACGCCTCAACCACTCTTGTCATCTAACAAAAAATTTCCCTCGCGAAATTTCTCAAACCAACGCTGGCATTTTCTGGCGCTAACTGCATCTTGACCAAGAGCACTACAGATGTTTTTTGCAGCCTCACTTGCTTTTCTTCCTAATTGGAACTCGTAAAGTACGCAGTGCCGAATATGCTCTTCATCCGCCATCTTCTTAGCCCTAGTTTTGCAACAAAAACCAAACCAAACACAAACTTTTTCAAGCAAAACTTGTTAATTGCACTTCACATGTTCTGTAGATACCACATGTTTGAAGGTTATGTCCATACAAGTCAACGCCAAGCAAGATTTTAAACGAATGTTTAAAAAGGACATTAATTATCACTAGACCCGATACATAATCCATCTAAATTTGCATAATTTCTCATGAGCTGCACAGCTGATTGTTACTCTGTCTGACCCCGATTTACATGTAGGGCTTATGGCAGAGAGAACGTGTCTCTTTTTGAGTCACCCATGAAACCATAGATTCCCAGTTGGATTTCAGGAGAAGCACATTAGAACAGGGACAGCTTTGTATCTGTTTATTAGGTTCATTCAACTCAACTTGCCAGGGTATCATGAGCATTTTAACAACAATTGTTTCAGGACTTCCTGTTTTAGGTTTTTATCTAATACCAGAGGCCTGGCATACAGATTAGTGCACTGGTAGGGTCCCTCAGCCTGACCTGCAGGGATCAGGCCGAAACCGGCTCTCCAACATTCCCCAAAGGGTCCCAGATTTCAAGAGGGCAGTTCTCGGGTGACGCACCCCAGAATCAATCTCTCTCCTCTCTGGTTCTGGAGGCATCATGGGAGAACTGCCGCTGCCAAGTGACCACAGCTTGGCAACTCCTGTGTTGAGCGTCTGCCCCCTGGTGGTCAGTGCATGTCATAGCTACTGGCCAGTAGGCCGGTGAGTGGATTGGCTGGTCAGCTGGTTGTCAAGGCATGCATATATATACATACACATACATACATACACACATACATACATACATACATACATACATGCATGTACGTACGTATATGATGTGAGAAGACCATATTCACACACATCTAAGGAAGATATTATTCAAATGAAAACAACTACATCGCATATCACCCACATATCAATTAGTGGTGTCATTTTAACAGTGGCAGGGACACAGAAGAAAAAAAGAGCAAAAAAAGAGTAACTGTTGCTGCTCCAACAGTTATATTTGCCCACACATGTCCTTGAGTAAATAAGGACTAAAATATGTATTACTATTTTTTTTCTTTTAAAACATTGTTGATAGTATTACAGGTATCTCCCATCCCTCCTTTCCCCTCCTCTCCCCATCACCTACCCATCCCCCTAGGTCTTCACTACCCTACTGCCTTTGCCCATGGGCTATGCATATAAGTATGCAAGTTTTTTGGATTTGCATGGCTCTGAGATTAGGAGAGAAAGCAATATATATGCTCAGATTTGGGGGGTCTGAGTCTCTCCTTTTCCTCTGAATGGGCTTTTTCCCAAAAATAGTTTGAACCTAAGAAGCTGTAGAGTTAAACACTGGACTGCCTGTACTTTCTGAGGCTGTGCACAGGCCCCGGGGGAGGTAAACACATGCACATGCAGTGTCACACATGGGGCGGGTGAGTGTGCACACATGTGCAGGAGTGACTGTACATGCATACATTCCTGTGAACGAAGAAGGTAGCAATCAGGACCACCACAAGTGTCGCCAAGTAAAACCAACCACAGTAAAGTCTCAAATGGATGATTTTCTCTGGAAATAGAGGGAAAACATGCCGTTTTGCCAAGAATGACCTTTAAGCCCCATTGATGGCAACTGCACATGCATTTCTTCTAATATTCTAATCTCACACCTGTTACAAGGTGCTTAAATGGGATATCCATCCTCTGAAGTACATGCGGGTTTGTTTTTGCCTCTCTGTGTAAAAAAGGATGACTAAGTCCTATTCCTGAGCCTCCCAAGTTGGAGCAGAACTGCCTGGCTCGCTGCCAGCAGCTGCCCTCAGAGAGGGCCACGCATCAGAGGTTTCAGAGACGGGGGAAGACTCTGCATCAATAAACATCACACACCTCAGCCCTCTGGCAAGGGAGCAAGTGCTCGTGCCAACCTGGGGGCTGCAGGGGCCCACAGCGCAGCCTGGGTGACAGGGAGCTGTGCCCGGAGGTGTGGGCATGCGACATTGTTTACACCAGAGCACGGGTCACACTTTCTCTTCTCCACCGACCTGGCGTCACAGAAGCTCCTGTTCTCTCTCCTCTTCCCATACCTTCCCAACCTTTCGCTTTAAACGAGTGGGAGGTCCGAGACAGTGAGACAGCGTTTAAGGCCTCAGTTCCCTCTTCGCAGAGAGAGGGACTTGGCAGAGAGGGGCTCAGTGTCAGGGAGCCCTATTCCCACCTTTACAGTGAATCCCTCTAACAAACTGAAGGGCAGAAACATAAGAGGTCCTGCCAGCCGCCTACAAAAGCAACCACAAACCTGGAATGCACCTGCCCTCCCCGCCCCCCCACTCTCTTATTACGAAGACTCAGTGCCCATCCCTGCCTTTCAGGAAAGCCTCCTCAGGTGGGGAAACTACATAGAACAGACACACCACAGACAGGGGGCTCCATTCATTACTCCTGGGGAGATGTGCTTTTTTGTTTTTTATTTTTTAGTTTGTCCTCTCTATTTTTCTGACCTGGGCCAATATGTCCCAATTTTTGTTCTTCCATATTTTCAAATCAGAGAGAAGCCAGTATGTGAAAGATTTACCAGTGAAAAAGACCTCCTTTTCAGTAAGCAGCTTTTGAAAAGCACAGTCTTAGCAACTTGGAAGTTCATACAACAGCATCACTGACTATACTCACTGTGCTGTGCATGACATCTTCAGGGCTTGTTTACCTGCCAGTCACAAGTCTGTGCCCATAAGGTCCCTCCAATCTCCCCCGCCCCCCTCCCGCCTGCTCTCTGCAGATCTTGGCCGAGATGGTAAGCACACTGCAATACATAAGTGTACCAAATCAACATCTTATACACCTTAAACTTACACAACCTTGTACATCAACTACAGCTCAATAAAATGAATAGCCCTGTTATGTGACATCTGATTTGATTCACATAATGGATCTTGAAGTGGGAACTCTAAACTTTATTTTTAATGAGGGGATACTTAGTGATAGGGCTTGGAAAAGGGAGAGGATCCTAATAATCATGCACCAATCTTTGAATACCATTTCACTTGTTAATCAGCATGTCTAAGAATTGGAGTGCAACCTCTGATGTGCTATTGTTCCTGTGTGAATGCATTCTTCCTGAAATTCTTCTAGTCATCTTGCATCAGGCTATTTATTTGTAATGTAGTTCAGCCCATCCTCACGGTCCTGACAGAGAGAGCAGTTCTTATTATGTATGTTATAAGCTCTCTTTATTCTGAAGGTGCAAATGTTATGTCACTTCTGTACAAAACTGTCCCAACAAAGTCCAGATGCTGTAATGAATCAAAGAGCCCAGTTGCCATGAACTTTGGCCTCCCTCAAGCCCATGATGTCCTCGTGATTCCACCTCTAGGAACGCCAGCTCCAACGTCCCGGTATCATGGCTGGAAGGCGTCTAACATGTGATGCTACAATAGCACGGTTTCCTCTGCTGGCCTGGGATCGGATTAGAGGCACTCGTTCAGGGTACAAGAGAATTTGCAGTTACTTGCTGTTGGCTACAGTGCTGCTGATCAGTGAGGCAGAGGCCTACAGGGGAGGGGAGGCAGTATAGGGTGCACAGGGCCTAACTTTGCCCACAAGCTTGCAAGGGTTAACCTGAGGAGGACAGGGCAGGAAAAGAGACCAGAGGGAGTTTTATGAGTACACAGAAATTAAATAAAGAGGTTTCTGAATAAGTAAAGTGGTGCTCAAGTAGTGTGCTGGAGGCTGTTGGTGAAATGTATCCACATGCGAGCCCATTCAATACCACCAGATTATTATGGTAACAAATGATGGTGATTTTAAGAGTCATTTTTCATAACAGAATGTGCATCTGAGCTGCTCAAGACAAATTGGAGCCTGTTTGGACTAGCCTTAGGAGAGCACTTCATCTGGGGACCGATAGAGCTTTGGAACAGCCCATTACACAAACGAAGTCCTTTTAACTTCTCAACGCAGGTCTATGACCTTGGCTTCCTATGATGCCCCAGGCAATCCTACAGCATTGGCTGAGCAGGTGTCATAATCCACATAATATCAGAACCAGAGAGGTTAAGCAATTTGTCTAATTTATTCAGAGTGGGCAGCCCCACTCAGCCTGGAACTCCAGATTTCTGATGTTTGATACCTTTTGTGATTAATTGTTGCTATAATACAATTGTTCCTACATGCCAGAGCAATAGGTTCAAATGAAGGCAGGAAAGAAGCATATAAGCACGTGTGCACGTGTGTAGGAGAGGCCTCACACACAGTCACTCAGTGATTTGAAACTGTCTGCATGGCTCACCTGGAAACCCTCAGTCAGGAGAGGTTTTCCTATGGGAGACTCTCCCCACAGAGCCTGACTTCACTGCCTGCTCCTCTCTATCCGGGCCGGCGGACTTGCTGCTGAATATTAGTCCTCAGCCCACTTACTTCCAGGACTTGCCCAGTGGTCTGGGCCCAGGCACACACCAGCTTATGGCCTACAATAGGGGTGTCGAACTCAATCACAGAAGGGGCCAAAATCTAAAATCCAGCCTAAATCGCGGGCCGAATGGTTTACTGAACAGTCATAAACTGTCATTGTGATGGAAACGCAGCGGAGTGCAGTGATGACAGCGCGGTGCGGGCCACATTGCAAGGCCTGGCGGGACGGATTTGGCCCGCGGGCCTTGTGTTTGACACATGTGGCCTACAACAATGTAGCCATTTCATGGAGAATAAACTGGAATTTTCCACGCTGTCCTGATGTATCCTTCCATTTAGAAGTGGGGCTGGAGGAATGTCTGAGGAGCTCTTTCTGGACATGGCTTTCAGAGGGACGGTGAGCTGGGACCTCTGATGGTCAAGGTCCAGGGGAAGAGGGGAAGAGAGTGGGGGAGGAGAGGACTGGATTAAGGAGCTTCCGGGTGGCCCGCTCAGAACCTTCAGGAAGACCCAGGGGCCATGGGGTTGCGGCCCCATCTCCTCTGAGGACCTCTGTGACCACCAAGGTGCTGGGCCTGAGCCAGCGTGTTCTGCACCCAGGGCTTGCAGTGAAGGTGGCTTCTGGTGGCCTTGCAGACTGCTCCATAATGTGCCCGTTACACAGAAAGTCCGTCAGCCCAACGAGCGCAATGTCCCAGCTGTGATTGTCTTTCTTACCTCTAAAATGCCACCGAGTACTACATCTCCTATGCAATTCTTCCACATGTTTAAGTGCCCAAATGCTTGACTCTGAGTTCCAGGGACCGGAGCAATAACAATATCTGCGAGTGCTTTCTATTTCAGACCTCTCTGTACCACAAGCTGCACACTCAGGAAAAGAAGAACATAACTGATCACATTGTGCCACGTTTATCAAAACTGGCCGGCCACACCTCTCAGTCCTCCCTCCAGTGTATTAGCTTAAAATGTCTTTTTGTCCAGCAGCATTTTAACAGTGGTTACTTCTTAACTTCCTGTTTAGAAATGCCCTAAATTTATCACACTGCAACAAAAGTCCACTTATGGGTCTGGGTTACCCAGTAGTGAACCACAGAAAAGCATAATGCACACCCCTGAGACCCTGCAGACTCTCCATACCTTCTTAATCATCCTTCAGATTTTTCTTTTTTCCTTCAAAACAGATTTCAGATGTTTTTATAAAACATCCCCATTGTCATCTGGGTCCCTAACGCATCAACACAGACATTTGTCTGGTAAATACCGAAGTTTATTATTAGATTTTACTTCTTAGTTCTGATGATCTCCCTTCTACTTGTGTTCTGCTTCAAAACTTAGGAATGAAAAGTCATTTAGGAGAAAGGTGGTAGGTCTGAGGACCCTGAAACAGAGCTCCATCCTCGGCCCCTCCATGTCCATCCTCTGCTCCCTCATTCAGTGACAAGCATGGCTGCAATCTCAGTTATTGGTCCACACCTTGTAACTCCATTGCCACTTAGACATGACCATGTGTTCCAGAACGAAGAGAAAGTGTGCGCCATGTCAGCATAATGACATTCAAGTTAGATTTCGAAGTTGGCCTCAAGATGCTGCAGACTGATATTAACCTCTGTCTGCCTCAAACATACAGCAAAGGACTGGCTGGGGCAGATCACAAGCAAAGACTCGGTGGCATATTTGCCCACGATACTGCTACGGTGGCATCACTTAAAGGGAGTGCAAGCAAGGCATTCATCCACTATTTCACTCTGGGTCATCTGGGGGTGGGGAGGAGAATCTGCGAACCTTGTGAGGACAGAAGGCAACATTGCCTCAAAGTTATGAGTAATGAGTCATTTGGGGGGAAGGAAGTTGATTCTGTCATTCATCCTGACAGGGCCTCTTATCAGAAAAGGAGAGGGCTGAGATGGGGTGCAGGTAGGGAAGGGCAGAGGCACACAGAGAGGACAGAGGGGAAGCCAGCCAGGCGAATGAGAAGGCACAAGTGCAGCTATAGAGCGTATGGAGGAGCTGCTGGGAAGCTGTCCTGGCCAAAGTAAAATGTGGATGGGACTCGTTTTCAGCAGGAAACAGACCGCCTTTCTGCAAGCAGATGGATGACGAGTCTCCGGGAGGAGGCTGTGTTATTCATGTGTGAAATGGAATCAGCCAGAGAGTAAAAGCGCCAAGCCATATATGTAAGCAGGAACCACCTGGTCTGCCCATGGTGGGAGGCCGGTGTGTGTGTGTGTGTGTGTGTGTGTGTGTGTAAGATGGAGACTTACACACACACACAAAACATTGGCAGCAAAACCTTCAACTGAGGATGCTAGGACCATTAAACCAAGAGGGTCTCCATTTCTCTCTTCCTTTCTCTTTCTTGCTCTCCTTCTTTGATTCCCTCTCTCCAAAAGCAACCTCTTGCTGCTTTAACCCTTCTTCACCTCCTATCTGAATCATTTCACATGGAACTATAAAATTAAGAAACCAGAAGTAAAAAAATCACAAAAAAGTCAAGTTAAGATTAAGTTATAGAAATAATCTGTCAGCAAAGGTCAAAGTCAGCACAAGCCCCTCTATGTGCCCACCGAAAGCTCTGCTCGCTCTCTTGTCAAGTCTATGCTCATGGACGGAGTGCACTGGGGAGGCAGGGCAGGAGGAATGTGTGTGAAAGCACATGGTCTACCTAGTCTAGGCCCAGAGATGAACTGCACATGGCCTTCGATGGGCCATGGCCTCCAGGACATGTGGTGGACATTCCTCACCAACAACCCTCATTGCTCTTTTCAGGTTAAGGTAAATCAGGTTTCTCAGCTTCAGCACCATTGCCTGCGTACCAAATAGCTCTCTGTGCTGGGGGGCCATCTGTGCATTTATGGATGCTTAATAGCATTGCTCATCTCTACCCATGACATGCTGGTAGTGCCTCTCAGCTGTCCCCAGACATTGTAAAATGTTCCTTGGTGTGTGTGTGTGTGTGTGTGTGTGTGTGTGTGTGTGAATACAACCACTGAAATAAACTTTATATAGGGGTAGCTGGTTCCAAGTGGAAAACTAACCTCCCACTTCTTGCATGAAGTTCACGCACACGCACGCGCACACCCGTACACACGTGTGTACACACACACACACAATCATAAACACACTCCCTCACACACTATTATTACAAAGACTCTCAAAACAGCTTGTCCTCTTTTCCAATTTTTCATGCTTTCATTCACCTGATTCGTTGTAAATGTCTCTAACCTTAGTAGAACATCAAGGTTTCCACGTTTAAATGATCTCAGCTACCTCCCATGTTGAGGCCACTGAGCCCAAGAAGCTGGGATGGAAGCAGGATACAATCCCTATGCTTTTATTCAGCGGCTGCAAATAATGCCGCATACATATGCATGCCTCACAATCGGGCTCTGCTGTTTGCACCCAGAAGAGAGAGCAGACACATAAAAACGACTGAAAATGTATCCAAAGAGCTCGGTAGTTGTTTTGAAATACTCTCATTCCTCACACATTTTCAGTGACTGGAGGAGGAATGGGGCGTGGGAGGGGAGGCTTACTGCACTCTGAATTACTGGGCTGGCTCAAATGACTAGACCTTTATGTTGCTAAATGTTCCTGACATGGACTTGAATGTTCATGGACTGGGTCTTTCCTATGTGCAAAGTATGGGGACATAAAAGCAGGAATGAGACATGGCCTCTCTTCTCTGGGTGTATAGTCACGATTTAATAGTTAATATTTCTTAGGTCAGTAGTCGCAAACTGCGGCTCTATTGACTAGTGAGTTTGCCGACCACTGTGATAGGAGCTTAATCTCAAGGAACAACAATAGCCTATAATTATTGGAATCGAGAGTCTAGGTCAGTGGTCGGCAAACTCATTAGTCAACAGAGCGGCAAACCGCGGCTCGAGAGCCACAAGTGGTTCGCGAGCTGAAGTTTGCTGATCACTGTCTTAGGTGCTTACACACTGCTCTATGAGCTTTATATTCATTTAATCCTCACAACAACTTTGGGAGGTAGCTCTTATTATTAAGCCAGGTTTGCAAACAAGGAAACTAGACAGAGAGACCAGAATGGGTATTTGAATCCAGGCAGGCTCACTCCAGTGCCTGCCCATCTAACCAGCATGCTAGGCAGCCCGTTTCTGGTAAAACAGTTACAAAGCAAACTACACTATCAGGCAGACTGTGGTGAGTGTTACAGATAGCAAAGAAGTACAAATACTAAAGGGACTGGGAGACCAAAGGAGGGAGAGGTTTACAGTTAGAAGGGTTTGTGGAGGACATGGGTGTGAGCTGGGTCTTGAAATACGAGCAGGATTTTGATGGGCTGGGTCGGAGTGCAGAACACGGGTGGGAATGTGCAGGGAATGCTGGAACTGCAGTGGGAGTTGGAATTGGCTGGAAAGAAGGCTATGGATGGGAACTGAAGGGAGGAAAGACTGGGGAGGCTGGCAGACGTCACCTTGGCTACCAGTCATTGCACTTGTCCCTCCTCTCTGTGCTGAGAGGTTGGAGGAGAGCAGGGACACTTGCCTCTCTTCCAGAGAACCAGAGATTAAAAGCTGCCCTACTGCTTCTTCCCCACAGAGAACTATCCCTCCATCTATTCAACTCCCCTTTCTCCACTGACTGCAAAAAATGCAAAGAAATCTGACAGCAGGTGATAATGGGATGTTTAGAGCCCTTTTAGCATAAAAAAAACACACCAGATTCAGAGTTTCTCTTGTGTTTCTGCAGTGTTAGTCTCATTTGGTCTTTGAGCAGGTATGACTGCCTCTCCTAACACAGGGAGACATGAAGGCTGGACATCTAAGGAATCCCCCCCCCCTCAGTCACAGGGTGAAGGTGGGGCCTGGGGTCCAGATCACATCTTGGGATTCCTGAGGGAGGCTAATTCTATCACAGCACATTTTAGAGAACACCCTCCTGAAAGGCTTGAACTCACAACGAGTTTCAGAATAAGTAAAACAAGGAAATTTGCCTGGAATGACATTATTTTTGTGGTGGGTGTTGAGGCTGAGAACAGAATTAAATGTTGAAAGGGAAAAAAAATTCCTGAAGCTCACTGATGCGTTGCTTGGATCCCCTGTCCCCTCACTTCTAGGACTAGCTTTGGAGAAACAGTCAGAGGGTGAAGGGGGACATCTGCCCACTATTACATTTTAAGACATGAGTCATCAAATCTCCCATATTTCTCATTTAGTTTCCCAGATGGCACCAACTATTGAAACAAAGCTATATATACTGTTGAACAACAACAACAACAACAACAACAACAAAAAAACCAAAACAAAAAGGGGAGGAAGCTTAGGAAAAAAAAAAACAGAAAAGAAAAGGAACACCCTACCACAACCAGGAATATGAAGGCCCAGCCTGTGGCCCACAAAGCTGACAGATATTATGCATAATTAGCACAAAGCAAGGTTCTGTATACACACCATCTCCAGACATGTTTTTGAAACAGGGCTTTGCCTTTTACCACCAATAACTTGTCTTGTTGTATGTTGTTACTTCCACAGATGTTCCATAATTTTTTGCATATGGCTCAGCCAAAGAAAGCTTTTTCCCCTTCCGTTTTGGGGAAAGATGCAACTGCCTGTGTGAGGGGAGAGGAGAATGTCTACTTTTCACATAATTTCTATGGTGACAATGGAGGTAGAGGTGGCTGGCATGTGTGTGTGTGTGTGTAGTAAGAAGATTCTTTACCCGAACCTGGCAACCCCATTTTATCTAACTCTTTTACTGAGTCATTCTTATGGGATTTTGAGAGTACTCTGTACATCCAAGGTTCATGGCATTTGCTAGAATAACACACTATCAAAGACTCTCTAAAAAGGGTTTGAACATTTACAGAAGAAAAAAGTCAGGAGAAATATGAATACATTTGAGGTTTTTTTTCTTTTCTTTTTTTCCTCTTCTTTCTTGGCAGTCTTTACAACTGCACACAGCAGTCTTCTCGTGTTTCTGTGACCTTCCCCCACACAGTCCAGCAGGCACATATCATATACAGTATCAGAGAACAGCTCGGCTCAGCTTTCTCGGGAGGGAGGGTCTGTGCGGATGTGGTTTATTTTGGGGGGAGGTGGGAGTGGGAGTGCAGCTATCAGATGAGGGGTGAGATGGAATCCAAGCATACTGGGTTATTACCATAGAGAAATACAACTGTCTAAACTTTAGACTCTAAAGAATTAAGGAGCAAGAGCAGATTAAAAAAAAAATATATATATATATATCTTTTATTACGATACCATCAATTGAGAGAACATTCTGCTGGGGGTGGGGGGATGTCTGCCAAGGACTTCTAATTCAGTTTGTTCTACCCATTTTATTTTTAAACCCAAGTGCAGATTTTATTCCTGGAATGTTATAGGATTGGTGTGGGCAGAAATGGGCAAATTTACTTCAGAGGTATTTTATAACAGTTCGGAACAGACCCTCTAAAGTTTTCCAAGTACATTTCAGGGGTGAGTTTCATTTCCTTTTTCTTCTTATGAAAGCCACCTGACTTTTTAAAAATTGAATTTTACACAGTATAACTTGATTATAGTTTAAAAGCATTTCAAAATAATGATAGCACCTATTGGGTGTGGAGAGTGGCTACAGCATTTGGATAAGTTCAAGCCTCATTCTAAGAGAGCCTCTCATTGCAAAGCCACATGCAAGTCCCAGCTTGGAGGGCAAAGCCCTCCCAGAACAATTAGAGCCAAAGCTATGGTTTTAAGCTTGACCTTATGGTCCAAACCTATGGTCCCAGGTAGCTAAGTGAGGTAGGCTGTGAGAGGTGCAGCAAGTGCTACCAAAACAAAGCTTGACAGAATTCAGGTGCGTATAAGTGAGTAGATTAGAAACCCTCCAGAACATTGTAAACATAATTACCATGTCCTGCTTTGCCTCGTGGGCTGTGGCCATAAAATAAAGACTCAGCTTGCAGGCCGTGGCACTGTCTCTCCATTCAGGAGCAGTGTCGCACCTAGCCCCAGCTTTATTCTCTTGTCTGTCTTCTTTAATTTTTCACTGCCTCCCCCTCACCCCTAGCCATGCTAAGTGCGGCTCAATTGGGTATTTTCTATAGCCAGGCAGTTTTAAAACAATTCCCATTCTCTGATTTAAACCTCACAGCCACTTACTGTGCTCATTTATGGATGAGAAACCAAGGTAGGGAGGGTTACCAGAAGTGGGTTCAAATCCAGGTCTTGACACTATCAAAATCCTTCATAGACACTATGCAATTGTATTTCCATGCATCAATGTCTGACAATATATACTATTAATTAACTAAATATACAACATGACAATTAGACTACTATTTATTATTCTAATAGGATGTGGCAAAAGCAGTCTCCTTAGCCTGCTTTTTGATGAAAGAGAGACCTGCATGCAGCCAAAGAAGAATTGTAGCACTTGCCCAGTGCGTGGGCGGGAGTTTTGGTGGTGGGCATGGGGGTCTGGGTATCCAGACAGTGGCAGAATTAGTGGAGTCAAATTATTTTTCAAATGCCAATGACACCCATATCACAAACTGGTCAGCCAACCCTGGCAACATTAAAGACTGATAGAATGTTCCTGCCTTCCCTGGACCTCCAAAAGTATTTACTTCAAAAATCGATTTTCTCTGTCACTATTTATTGCTGCATTTTGCTTTGCGGTGCTGAGACCCCGCATGGAAAAAGCACAATGTTACGCTTGTTAAATTGACCCTGCAGGGCTCTGGTACATGCATCATCCCACAAGGTAAAGAGGCAAGTCTGCCAGGTTCCTGCTGAGAATATCATCATGAAACCAAAAGGACATGCAAATCTGTCTGTTCTCAAGCTCATTTGCATAGTTTTACATTGGTTTTGTTGGACCTCTATTCTAAATGTCAATTTCCTTTTCTCTCCTAAAGCTTATTAGCTGTGTGTGATGCTTACAGCTTGAAGACCACAAAGATTTAACAGGTAAAACATTTAAACTATATAATGAAAAAGCACGTGAGAAAGAAAAAAGAGGTTCTGATGTAGATCAAATGTGCAGAAATTCTTGTGCTCTTACAATACGCTTAGCCAGTTGGGAAAAGGCAGCAGCTTCATGCATGTCTGTAAACGCCCAAGCACCACCACAAAATTTGCTTAACCTATTTTTTTTTCTTTTTTTTTGCAATGATCTAGAAAAAGCAGAGAGAATTGCTTATAAACTACCCAGGGCTTGAACCTAGTTGCTGAGTACACATTTTACTCAAGATGAAATCTGAATGGAAGTCTGCCAGTGTCTGGGCCGACATTCAAACATTCTGAGTTTCTGTGTATTCCAATCTCTCAAAATTAATGTTTTAAAATTCTTTTTGCTATTTTCTGAGGCACTACAGAGCTCAGCCCTTACCTCTCAGGTCCGAGGAATATACAGCAATAATATTCTACTCTGAAGAAGTGCAAAGAAGGCCTTTCATTACGCAGCAATTTAACTTGCCTATAGCATCAATACAACAAATCCATGATGGGTTTCAAATCAAGTTATTTTCCTTTATGCATCAGATTTAGGAACTGGGTTTAAAAAAGGTAAGTTTAGAGAAAACCTTGGAAATGTCTATAAATATTTAAACAGTGATTGCCCTGGCCAGATGGCTCAGTTGGTTGGAGCGTTGTCGCGTACACTAAAAGATTGCCGATTCGAATTCCAGTCTGGGCACATACCTCGGTTGTAGGTTCAATCCCCACTAGGGGCACATAAAGAAGACAAGTTGTTAATGTCCTCTCTCTCTCTCTCTCTCTCTCTCTCTCTCTCTCTCTCTCTATCAATCAATAACAACATATTCTTGGGTGAGGATTTTTTTTAAAAAAAGTAATTACCTAAACAGGAGCAACTATGGGCACCCTCTTATAGACACCTTTATGGAATTTTTTGAATTTCATGTGGCAGCTGAGAACTGCCATGAATCATGCGGGCAACAGCTCTGCCAGAGATAACTGGTGGGCCACACCTTTGGAATACTTCTTTGCTGGCAACTGTAATGCAATTAGCTGATACTCCAAATTTCACAGAGACTGCAGAAGAAATAGCTGATCAGTATTTAATTAAATTTATAGTTGGCTTTAACAGAAAAGGAAGACCAAATGCATGTAGGAGATCAAATAAGTGCAACCTGCCATGTCAAACAAAGAGAGATGTCCTTCCAGGTAAAGCATCTTCTCGCCACATGGAGCCCAGGTGAAGCCAAGATGGAACATCACTGGGGAGTTTTAACACCGCTGAGGCTACAGGCACTCTTCTGTCTTGGTGGAATTCATCTGTGCAGCTCCTGACTACAAACATAATCTATCATGTCTTAAACGTCTCCTTCTGTCTAACCGTGATGGGCAACAGGATGAAACAGGTCGCATTAAGTGGCACGAAAAAGAATGAAAGCAGGACTAGCCATTTCAAAACAAGGCGGCAATGACGATGCTAGAGCCATAGCCTCTTGTCAGCTCTTAGACAAGTTATGTCCAAGCCACTGGTCAACTCCATGCCTGGACTTCCTCATGTACTAAGCAAGCATCACCACACACCCTCTAACCTCAGAGAAATGTCATGACATCGAGAAGCTTACAGAGAGCACTGGACACAGACGCCAAACTATTATCTCATAACTCAATGTGTCCAAATTAGATGGAGACAAGTGAAACCCAAATTAATCAGATACCATGTGCTATGGGCTGCATTTTCCAAAGCCTTCAAAAATTGGCATTTAAATACTTGTGGGTTCATCCTTTTTCACGCACAGTAACATGTGCACAGATCCAAAGAGACCCACTTAAATCTTAATTATTTGGTGGAGGATTATCCAAGGCTCTTACTGTTTCTCCCTTTTCCAGCTGCCCATTGTTTAGCCTCTCTGGCAATTCCTCCATGATCAAGGAAAGTGTGTGGCATGCAAACCAATAAATCACTTCCTATATTCACTGCAATCTCAATGATCAGTGCTCCCTCAGCCTCCATTGGCATGGATAAGTGAGAAGGTGCTCTTTGTACTCACAGTACAAATATTTATCTGCATTGTTGGGAAATGAAGCATTCACACCAATTAACTTAATCTCTCTCTTCACCTTCTAACACTTCACTTACCGAATGGAAACTTTTCTAAGATCTGATTCTTTCATAGTTCCACATCTCTGCACCTGCCTTTTAAAGCAGAGAATGATAAACAAATTATAACCTTTCTTTGATGACTAAGTGTTAGCAGTAACCACTCATTCATTATGGTGCTGTCCCAAATAGCACAGCTTCTTATCTGCCTTTGAATATTCTTAACTCTTCCTCCATCTCAGGCCATCATCCGATACATCACACTTACGTTTTCATTCAACAGATAAAATAACTTCTGGGGTGTGTGCTGTATGCCAGGCCTTTGGTAAGACAATGCAAACAGGCATGGTCTCTACTCTCACCAGGTTTACAAGGTAGTTGGAGATAAAAGACATTAATGATAATCACACACACACACATACATGTAAGTTTAGATGTGAACCAAGCTCTCAAAGAAAAGGAGTAGCTGCTACTTCCTGAGATAGGGAGGAGTGGGAGGAGCAGGCTGAGGGAAGGTCAAGAGTTCATCCAAGTGCAGACAGGTAGGAGGCAGTGGGATATGGCAGTCTGACATTCAAAGGAGAGGCCGGGCAGGAGAAGCTGTCAGCTTTGAGACAGGTTTAAGAGATCTACCCTCGTGGATCAAAAGAGCTCTGAGGACTGGGCTCTGGTGCTGTCTGGGGTTTAGAAATCACGTGCTGCTCCATTCCACTCTTCCTGCTCGTAGGCGTACTGGCTGCTGGGGGGAGTGCCCACTGGTGCCACCACCAGGAGAGCCCGGTTCGCTGTGGCCAAATCACATCAAATAGCAGATCCAGATGTTACATCTGTGTACACATGGCGGGCTGTGTGGCAAACGTGCACGGCAGATTTCAGTCTTCACGTGACATATATGCTCTTGATATGTCCGTGCACTAAGTGGCCAAGCAGACAGCAAGTCAGCTGAGCCACGGGAAGCAGAGAGGCCCGTGAGTCAAAAACTGAAGGGACCACTGATCATCTATCACTGCTCTGCCAAATCCCTACAGAACTCAGAAGGCTCCCTGAATCACTTGGTTGTACTACTTTTTAAAAGGAAACAGATAATCAAAACTGCTTGGGTTTCTTACTCTTCTGATGACAGTTTAATTAACTTGCAAAGTATCAGTACTCCCTTTTGTTCTGGCCCATATGAAGATATGATTTCTGTACGTAGGTCAGCTGGCTCAGAATAGAGTCAAATTCGGAAGCTGGGCAGCAGAGGGGGAAAGGGAGCTTCCTGCATTTGGAAATGCATTCCTCGTGGAGCCCTGTGTGGGGAGGGGTGCACACTCACCCAGCCCCACTACGAAATGTGCTCCCTCCTGGGCAGCAGCGCACCAGCGGGAGAGGTGGCAGCGCTGCCGAGGCCTCCTTCGAGGCCATGCTCCCAGGCCCGGAAGCCCATCTGCAGAGCAAAGACAGAAACCATGGGTGATGTTGAGAGGCCTGACCAGAAAGAAAAATGCCCTGTTTATTTTTTCCCATCTAAAATACTGCGGGGTGCCACGTGGTGGGGTCTAGATACTGAACGTAACACACCGAGTGCCAGCTGCTGGGCCAGGCTTCACAGTAGCAAGGAGGAAGGTAAAGGCAATGTCCGATCTCTCTCCCTTGTAGACAGGCAGTTTTAATTAGAAAAGAGAAGCCTACTCATTTCCCACACCAACTGAAGAAGAGTAGCAAGATATCCTCCCTCTGCAGATCCTCATACTCCCTCTGCAGATTCTCATACTCAGAGTATGCATGATCACTATTTATATTGACTGTTTTATCCAAGAGTGATTTACACTAAAATGCCCAACAGGGAGGATGTCAGAAAAATATTTTTTGATATTGACTGAAAGTTAATAACAGCACTTAGATAAGTGGTCTACCAAGGAATTCTTAAAATAATAAAATGAAGAGACTAGTAGTTATGCATAAAGGTCGGTTGGCCTGGTACATGGGAGGCACTAAATCAATGCTGAATGAAGAAATGACTCAGAGGAAGGAAGAAACAAGGCAACTTGCTATTCTGGAGTCCCCCACGAAAGATGGGAATAAAGTCCAACAGCGTCATTAATGGAATGCCACAAGGAAAGCTTCCAAAAGAGGAAACTCCAGTCCCCTTTATTACTGTGTTTCTCAGATTCTCAGCGGATCTAAATTTAGACTCCACAGGAAACAGGACCCTTTGCGGAAAGGTGCCAAATGTAACATATACTGCAAGCATGTTTGCTGACCCTGTCTCCCAAGCCACCAAGGGCCTTGAGGAATTTGAAAAGGACAAAACAGAGTAAGCATACAGTTCCTTTTGTGCACTATCATCTAGTTATTAAAAGCCAAGAAAAAGATTTTTTTTCCTTTTCTGTCAATGGGAATTTGGCAACTACATAAAAAGTTACAGCAAGTCAATTCTCAGAACCCAGGCTTCCTGGGGTGAGGGGCGAGTGGAGGGGAAAGGCTGGCCTGTCTGGGCCATCAGAATGCCCATCAGAAAGACCCGGTGCCTTTTTCAACGGCAGAGCTACCGTGGGAGCCCACAGCTCTCACCCAGCGACCTTTAATCTCCTTCATCTCATGGCACACACAAACCAATTGTTAAAACTCTGTGGCACACCAAAAATCACACACACACACACACACACACACATATATATATATATATATATATATATATATTTTTTTTTTTAATTTATTTTTGCCAACCTGACAAAAATGTATAATTTTATGGATGGCTATTGTGTTGGTTGTTGTCATTTTTAATTTTGAAAATCATAGGGAAAGGAGTCAGTGCCCCTGACTAAATAGTCAGGTATTGCATGTTTAAGAATTCTTCCACACCAGTTGAAAATCACTGTTCTAATTCATCCTAAATTTGATAAACATTGTGCCTTTTGTAGAATAAGGAGTTACTGACTGTATAGGTTGCTAATTTATATTTAACAATCTCATTTCCTATATGCATCCTTTAAAAAAATTAAGAAATTAGGCCAGTTTTCTCTTTAAGGGGTAATAATTAGCACAGGCAGTATGGCTCAGTGGTTGGTTGTCTACCTATGAACTGAGAGGCCATAGTTCCATTTCCAGTCAGGGCACATGCCTGGGTTTCAGGCTCCAACCTCAGTGGGGGGCATGCAGGATGCAACTGATCAATGATTCTCTCTCATTATTGATGCTTCTTTTTCTCTCCCTTCCTTTCTGAAATCCATAAAAAAATGTTTAAAAAGAAAAGTAATAATTATTGTGTTTCAATTTTCAAGGCACTTCATAGTTTCCTTAATAAACAATCAATTAAGTATACAATCAAAACCAAACTTTTCATATTTGGAAGTACTTTTAGCTTGAACCTAGAAGGGGGTCATTTAGCAAAAATGTCTTCTCCAGAACTGATAACACTATGAAAGAGAGCGGGGATTCGGGAAGATGATGGTGCCAAGGTCCATGGTTGCACAGGCGGAAGCAGTATCTGTGCAGAGGAAATTGGAGGAGAGGCAGTAGGTACCTGGAGGTTTTATAACAAGGAGCCCACAACTCTCCAAAATGTCCTCCCTGGAAGGTGGGCAGGTTGCTAAGCTATTGGGACACAGCAGCATAACTGGCCAGGTGACCCACGAGATTGTTTTTAGGGTGAGGGCAAAGCACCGCAGGAGGACGAGGATGAGGGAGTCCATAAACTCTCAACCCAATGAAACAAAACTTCCTCCCACACTAAACTATCCTAAGGAGAAACATTGGAGAATAGAACCCACCTTGAACATGAGAGCAATAATAAAGTCAAAGAGAAGGGGAGGGGCAGGTAACAGTAGAAGCAGAGGAGACAGAGCTAAGAAAGTAGGCTCCTTACTTTATCATTTCATGGCAACAACAGAAGAGGGAGTTCTAGAGCTGAGAAGCTAGAAAAAGCTCTCCCTTGCCCATAAATATAGGGGAATATTTATTTCACTTAAAAATGCATAACAAAATAAGGTTGTCATCAAACCCAATATGTAGTTATTATACTAAAAAACTGAATAAAGATCAGAATAACATTATTACCACAAAACAGGTAAAAACTGTAGATTAATACTTCAACAGAGTTAAAGAAAATGAAAGAAGATACAAAGAAACAAATCTAATTGGAACACTCAGAAAAAAAGTGATGGGAAAAAAAGAAGTATTTAAATAAAGAGGAAACAGAACTAAGAAAGAATTTGATGTAAAAGGGAAAAAATTTAGAAACAAAGATTAAACAAGGAACACAAGAGCTAATCTGCAAGACAGAGAATGCATGAAGAGTATTAGAAAATGGGAAGAAATAAAGTTTTAAACATAAAAATGAAGAAAGAGGAATAATTCAAGAGAAAGCCTCTGGAAGACAGGGTAGGCAGAGAAAATCAAACATGACATTCCAATGAGTCTTCAAAAAGAAAATCAAGCAATGAAACAGAACAAATACTTCAAATAGTTTCTCAAGCACACTTTCCAGAAGTAGGAAACAATTTGAAGCTATATATTTAAAGGACACCATGTACCTAGAGGAACTAACCTAGAAAAAAGACAAAAAATAACAAAATCCTTTGGCTATTTTGTCTGAATAGGCCAAATGACCAAGTCACCTGTAATAGACAGAATCAGACTTTTCACCAGCCAGGCTTTTTGCTAGAAATCAAAAGAGTGACCCTTGGGAAAACAACAAAGGCATGGATTTTATATGAGTCAAAATCATCTTCCAGTCAACAACAATCTGTTATGAATATGCAGAGACCCAGAGAATACTTATTCTTCCTACAAGCCCTTCATTAATAATCTTTGAGGGAGAAAGTTCAGGCAACCAGAAAGACCTGAGAGGCAGGAAGACCTAAGGTCTGGGTTGAGCATTAAACACATAACCAGCTGTAGGTTTCTTACTCAAAGTTGATTGTAAGGGAACAGTATTATATATGACGGTTATTTACTCTGACAATGTAAAGACAGTAAGATGATAAAAACAAAAAAAAACAAAAACAAAAAGGGAGAATATAAAACAAAGAGAATAAAACAGATAAAAATCTAAGTGAGAGTAAAAGGGGTTATTTTCGCTTAGTTCTTTAAACCAAATAATGGAGAAAGGAATCTTACCCTTTGGGACAGCATGGAGGGACCTGGAGAGTATTATGCTAAGCGAAATGAGACAATCAGAAAAAGACAAATATCACATGAGCTCATTTACATATGGAATCTAAAGAACAAAATAAACTCACAAACAAAATAGATCCAGAGACATGAAGCATGCAACAGAGGGAAGTGGGAGGGTAGGAGTGGGGATGAAGTCAATGAGGGGAAACAAGGGTAATCTGTAGTACTTTTTAAAAATAAATTTTAAAAAATGATGGGGAGAGGAGGGAAGAAGAAAGAAAGGGTTACTGGAATGTCAATATTGCTCATAGCAGGTAGCCAATGGGCAATAGTTAAAAAGAGAGGGGGGCCCTAGTTGGCTTGGTTCAGTGGATGGAGTATCAGCCTGTGGACTGAAGGGTCCCAGGCTTGGTTTCAGTCCAGGGCACATGCCCAGGTTGTAGCCTCAGTCCCCTGTAGGGAGCATGCAGGAGGAAACTGATCAATGATTCTCTCATGATTTATGTTTTTCTCTCTCTCTCTTTCCCCCTACTTCCTCTCCGAAATTAATACTATCTAATAAAGAGGGAATATGCTAATTACCATCCCATCCTCACAAAATGGTGGTGCCCACAGCCAATAAAGAGAGAATATGCTAACTGCATGTCATGCCCTCAAAAATGGCAGCGCCCACAGCCACAAGATGGCGGTGCCCAGTCCCCTCAGTCCTGCCGGGGCAAGAGGCATAGGGCATGGCTGGGTCTGCCCTCAGCAGGTCCGGTTGCTCCGAACACATCTGCCTCTGGAGTCCCCCAGTTCCCTCAGCCTGCCAGCCGCCCAATGCAGGCAAACCTTGGATGGTGGCTGCCCAGCTTCCCAGGGCCACCTGAAGCTCAGGTAACCAGGGTCAGCCCAGGCTTGTGTTTCTGGCAGTGGCAGCAGCAGAGGTGTGATGGGGGCATCGCCTTCCCCTGACCACCAGGTCGCCTCCTGCCCCTGAGGGCTCCCAGACTGTGAGAGGGGGCAGGCTGGGCTGAGGGACCACCCCCTCTAGTGCATGAATTTTCATGCACCAAGCCTCTAATATAAATATATTCACTACAGAAAAATATATAAAAACATACCTAATTAATATAATTGCTTATCTTGAAAAAAATGAAGGATACATATAAAAATGGTTATGCAGAGAAAAAGGAGAAAACAGAACCAGGAGTACAGGGATGAAAGAAAAACTTTAATGACTTCATCTTATTTTATAGGTTTGAGTTTAGAAACATTTAAATATGTTTACATAATTATTGAACAACCATTTCCTAAAATCCTTTAAAAACCTCAAATAAAATAACCAAATGTATATCCAGTTATCAGCATAAACACACAGAGAAGACCCTAACCTAGGGGTGTCGAACTCAATCAGAGAAGGGGCCAAAATCTAAAATCCAGCCTAAATCGCGGGCTGAATGGTTTACTGAACAGTCATAAACTGTCATTGTGATGGAAACGCAGCGGAGTGCAGTGATGACAGCGCGGTGCGGGCCACATTGCAAGGCCTGGTGGGACGGATTTGGCCCGAGGGCCTTGTGTTTGACACATGTGCCCTAACCCATCACAATGTAAGTATCTATCCCAAGCCCAGTGAATTAAAAACCAAAACAAAACACAAGCTAACAGTTTTCAAGTGAGTATGTTGTTGGGGTGTGACTGACATTTTTATTCAGATGTTACAGTGAGTGGAGTATGGGGTAAAGTAAATGAGTAAATTGTGTTTTGTGATTGAGAACCACTATTTTCAGCTCGAGAAAAGAAATGCTGAGGTTAAGAAGAGCCTTGTGATGATTGATCAGAATGCACTCATGATGTGTTTTACCTTAAAAATACAGTGTCCCCCCAAAATGCATACACATTTTAACAACTGAGAGCTCAATTCTGAAAATGAAATTATTTTAATAAACACTGCCTTTATAATTATTCAAGTGTGTGTACAGATTTTTTGGGACGCCTATATATCCATCCATTCATACATACATACATACATACACAAATACATATACACTGAGTGGCCAGATTATTATGATCCCTAAATGCATAATAATCTGGCCACTCAGTGTATATCCTATATAATAAAAAGCTAATATACAAATTGTCCCCTCGACCAGGAGTTTGACCAGCAGGCAGGCTGGCCAACCACCCATGTTCCCTCCCACTGACCAGGCTGGCCAGACCCCACCTATGCACAAATTCATGCACACACACACACACACACAGACACACACACACACACTGAGTGGCCAGATAATTATGCATTCAGAGATTATAATAATCTGGCCATTCAGTGTATATGAAAGAGAGATTTCCTAGCTCTGTTTTCACCTACTGAAAAGGCTGACAAATAATGAAAAACCCAGCTATAACCCCTGGAGCCTAAATCCCCCTGTGTTCTCCAAACACTATTTCTCACTAAAATGAACCAGGTTTTTTTTTGAGTGGGGGGAAGTTCATCCCAGGTCTGAGGCAGGAAATATACAAGATGAGTTTGGAACATACTGTCATATTGGAAAGCAAGGAAACTATCAAAGTACTGTTTGAAAAGGACTCAGCGGCCAGTGGAGCAGGTTCCCAATCAATAGTCAAAGAGCAGGCCGTTCGAGCACCAGTGAGGGCAATGACTATACTGTAAAATACACCAGATATATATATAAACCAATGAGTTCACAGCAACACTTTTAAGAAATGGTGATGACTTCCGAGGACATTATGAAAAAAACCTTATTTTGAAAACTGGTGAATAAAGGGAAAGAAGAAAGTATTTGTCCTGTCTTTTGTGTAAAACCTGAAGCGACAAGTAGTAGGCGAGGGGAAGTTCCTCCTCATGAATAATTCCTGCTAATAAGTGAACAAAGAAGAGAATTAGATTACCCACATTTAGCAGTCTCTAATAAATTTATGAATTTAGACAAAAATCTCATTGCAAAGGAGATACTACTAATCCATTACCCCCTGATGGGAACACACAACACAATACCAACTTTGCAGTTGTCAGGCAAAGTGCAGTAAGGGATGCCTGTGGGACTCCCTTGGGATTCCTAGGAAATATGGAAGACAGAGAAACACTTTACAACACCACAGGGATGCAGTCACCCAATCCACATGGTGGGGAGGGCTACTGGGCAGATGGCCTGGTTTCTTCAACAGAAAAATACGTTTCACACAAAAAGATGAAGATGGAACTAATAGCTTAAAAGAGACTTAAGATATATAAATAGAATTTATTTGCATGCTGGGCCAAGTGAACCATAAAAAAAATCATACAACGTAACACAAAGTTATTTAAGAAACAATTAGGGAAACATAAATGCTGACTGGATATTAGGTGGTAATTAAGGAATTGTTAACTATAGAGGCCTGATGCACATATTCACGCACTAATGGGGTCCCTCGGCCTGGCCTGCAGTGATTGGGCTGAAACAAGCAGTCTGACATCCCCTGAGGGATCCCAGGTTGTGAGAGGGCGCAGACAAAGGCAAGGGACCCCACCAGCGCATGAATTCGTGCACTGGGCCTCTAGTATGCACGTAAGATCTTCGGTTAATCTTTTCCCGTCCTCCCCTCTTCCCCCTTCCCTCTGATGTGCATCAGTCTGTTCCATGTTTCCATGCCTATGCATTGAGTGTCTGCCCCCTGGTGGTCAGTGCGCATCATAGCTACCAGTCAGTTAATTGGTAGCTTAGGCTTTTATATATATAGACTATTTTTAGGTGTGTTGATGCTACTGTGTATAAGAAAAATCCCAATTGTTTATATAAATGCTAAAATATTTACAGATGTATGTTTAGAATTTGCCTCAAAATAATCTGGGTACAGCGGTGGCCCAGAAACTATATTGATGGCTACTGAGGTGGGGTGATGGGGGTATGGGAGTTCATTATACCATCTCTCTACTTTTAGACAGGTTAGATATTTTCTAAAAGTTAATGTTCCTTCAGGCAGGCAGCAGTATTTCTTAAATGTGGTTTCCACAGCTGTCATTTGGGGTACTTATTAAAATTCACAGTCTACTTAAAGTACTTAATAAAGTTAAAAGTCTGCCCAACCCTAGATTTCTAAATTAGAATTCCTGGGAGTGAAGCCCAGATAACTGTATAAGTATAGCCCTGGATGAGTGGCTTATTTGGTTGGAGCATCATTCAGTACACCAAAGGGTTGAGGGTTCAATCCAAGGTTGGGGTGAGTTCAGGAGGCAACTGATAGATGTTTAGATCTCTCTCTCTGTCTCTCTCTGACTCTCTCTCTCTCTCTCTCTCTCTCTCTCTCTCTCTCTCTCTCACACACACACACACACACTAAAATACACTAGGCAAGTGGGTATTTGCATACTCCATTTTGTTTTAACTATCTGCAAGAAATAAATTAGTTCAGTTTTTAGATTTAACTGTTTAAAAGGTTTTAAACAGTTAAATCTAAAAATTCTATTTTTACTGAAAGAGACATACAGTAATTTAAACTACTGTTTAATTTCTTTTTAAATTAAAATAATTTATTAAAATATTTATTGCAAATTTAACAATTTCAATAAACTATTTCTTCTTCATGTCATATATAAATAAGCAAGTGACTTTAAAAATGTATTATGGGAATAGTACATGATAATACTCTCTAAAGTTTGCTGAGCATGTGGGATTAGGAAACTGAAGTCAAGAACCTAATGAAACGTGGTTGAAGTCATAGAAATGTGCCTCTTTTATGAAAGCCATGCTTGACAGAAAAGATAAGCAAAATATTTTTAAAATAAAGAAAAAAATGTGTTTCATATCATTTCAATATCACTTCAACTACTTAAGAGTCATAGAGTTGTTTTCCAAAAAGATGACCTATTATCCTGACACAAAGAACTTACTCCTTTCTGACAATGGTGCCTATCAGTAAATGCCAGCAGTTTGTTGAATGATTTTGTTTCTTTGGTAAGCCAACAGTTTACCAGGAGGATGAACAATCAAAACCAGACATCAATGGCACAACTTTGATAAACTCTGGAAGCAGGAAGTCCAGAGTCAGCCATTAGTAACACTACGAAGGTACTAGCTACAGTCTCAGAAGCTTTGCATAGGATTTATAATTTAATCTTTATTGAAACATGTGGCTTTTATACTTGTTTAAAAAATTCCACCCGCACCCCTAACTGCTTTGGCTCAGTGGATAGAGTGTTGGCCTGTGGACTGAAGGGTCCCAGGTTCGATTCTGGTTAAGGGCGTGTATCTGGGTTGCAGGCACATCCCCAGTAAGTGGTGTACAGGAGGTAGCTGATCAATGTTTCTCTCTTATCTATCACTTTCCCTTCCTCTCTGTAAAAAAATCAATAAAATATATATATTTTAAATATTCCAACCCCAAAATTTGAAAATACTTATTCATAAAGACATATATTCACTGCAGCATTATTTACAATAGCCAAGACATGGAAACAACCTAAGTGCCCTTTAACTGGTGACTGACAAAGATGTGGCACATACATACAACAGAATACTACTCAGCCACTAAAAAGACGAAATGTTGCCATCTGTGATAACATGGATCGATTAGAGAGTATCATGCTAAGTGAACAAACAAGACAAATAAACTCATAGACACAGACAATACCATGTGTTTACCAGAGAGGAGGGACGTAGGGGGAGGAGAAGACGGCAAAAGGGGTCAAATATATGGTCACAGAAGGAACCAAGACTCTGATTGGTGAGCACACAAAGCATTATACTTATGATCTGTATATATAAAAAGCCAACGACTGTAACAGTCATAATGACCAGTTGGTTATGATGCCCATTGAGCTATAGGGGCAGTGCATGGGTCTATCATGCAGAGAGATTTAGGATCAACATCCACATGCTTATTATTAGCAGAGAAACTGAGCTCAGTTTCATCAAGCATCTCTATCTGTCCATGGAGATGGCAATACCCACCTAATTGTTTAAAGATGCCTTATATTTCATAAATAATAACATATAAAAGTCATCTAGCTCCTTACTAAGTGTCCATACATTGCTTCTTCCGTCTTCTTGGGGCCTTGTACAAATGCTGACCAGCCTGCATCAGCGCAGGGACCAGAGTTCTATCTCAGGAGTGAACCTGCCAGGCAAGGGGTGCAGCCAGCACCATGTAGAGGCCCTTCCAGAAGTCCAGCCATGAGTCCTCACCCAAACCCTCTGAGTCCTTCTTCAGTGGTCGTCTGTGAATTCCCCTGACCCAGCGGAGAAAGGACACAGGAGGTGGGAGCAAGGGCTGAAGGGAAGCCAGCCTCCTCCAAGCACCAAGGCGTGGAGAACAAAACGGCTTCTCCTGGGAGCTCACAACCGCCAGTCTCTAAGCCCCGGAGAATTCCGCTCCTGCTCAAATCCAAGTCAGTCTTTCCTAAGCATTACATGCGGCACCTTCTCTTCACATTTCAAAGCAAGCATGTGCCACTTCAGCGGTACAAATTATATAGGATTGAAAATAGTATAGCTGAAAGAATCGTGGAGTTTGTAATTAGAGCTCTCTCCTTCCCCCCACTTCTCCACGCAAACAGGAACAAACTGAACTGAAAATGAAACATGGTTGTTTAAAAGGCTAAGGTTGTCATCCCCTGTGTTCTATCTTTAGTCTGCTTTTCTTTGTCTCTCTAAAGTGCTTGAAGATACGTTTGCCTCATGAAGAGAAGACACTGAGTGTGTACAGGGATCCCTCGTCTGCCTTGGGGACCAAGCCTCAAGTCACTCGAATTCCCTTTCCTTTTTCCTACAGCTCATGAGCTTATCAGGCGGCCGCTGAGCCAGATGGATGCTTACTGCAAGGAGAATTCTGCATCCAGCATTCAGTTGTCTCCATAGAGAGAAGGCTCTGAATTCGGTGAAGCTAAAGCAAGATGTTTGGTGAAGCAAGAACCAGAGTTAGGACCATGGGCTTCCTGAGGACAGGATGCTGCTTTCTCCTCCAGTGCAGGGCCTGCTGCTGGCAGCCAGGGAATATCCGGGGATTAACAAGCGCAGGGATGAAAATGTGATGTCCATAACTGCTGGTGAATTGTAGCCTTTGAGAAAACCAACCTTCCAGATTTTGAAGCTAGTACCATTGAATTCTGCCGGCAAAAATTAGAAGGGTTAAGGGTATCCATTTCATGTCCCAATGACTGTGTCAGTCTTTAGAGGAAAATTTAAAATTTCATTAAAAACAAAACAAAACACAAGTTTCGGAATAATCTTTTGTGAATCAAAACCAGAGGAGATCAAGTGACCGAGTGTCAAATGAAAGAGTAAAAAAATAAAATAAAGGTATTGATTTCTGACCCCATTTTTTTTCATTGGTGTGAGATTTTAAAGACATTCCTTCTTGTCAAAAGGATGCCATTGAATACATTGTACAAAGTATCTACATAAACCTGCCTCTTCACATCTTTCTTGCTCTCATAATAGATCATCTCATCTCCTCTGAGTTTTATAATGGCATGCAAGTTTATAGTTTTATTTTTAAAAAATGTTACAGAAAAATAATTCATGTTAAAACTCCACTACTAATTCAAAACCTCAAGATTTATAATTTAAAAATTCTTACTAGCATTTAGCTTAAGCTTATTTTTAGTTGGCTATATTTTTTTTATTTTTTTTATTTATTAAATTATCTGTGTACATATTTTAACATTGCCCCCCCCCCCCACATACCCTCCCTCCCCAGAGTTTTGTGTCCATTAGTTGTAATTATATGCATGTATACAAGTCCTTCGGTTGATCTCTTATCTCCCCCAGATCTCCCTACTCTCCCTGGTGTAATTTTACAGTCTGCTTGTTGCTTTACTGTCTTTATATCTATCTTTTGGTTTGTCAGTTTATAATGTTTTTTAATGTCCATAAATGAGGGAGGCCATGTGGTATTTCTCTTTTATTGACTGGCTTATTTCACTCAGCATAATGTTCTCTAGTTCTATCCAGGTTGCTGCAAATGATGAGAATTCCTTCTTTTTTATGGCAGCATAGTATTCCATTGTGTAGATGTACCATCGTTTTTTTATCCAATCATCTGCTGACGGGCACCTAGGCTGTTTCCAGATTCTAGCTATTGTAGATTGTGCTGCTATGAACATAGGGGTGCATATATCCTTTCTGATTGGTGTTTCTAGTTTCTTGGGATATACCGTATTCCTAGGAGTGGGATTACTGGGTCAAATGGGAGTTCCATTTTCAGTTTTTTGAGGAAACTCCACACTGTTCTCCTCAATGGTTGCACCAGTCTGCATTCCCACCAGCAGTGCACGAGGGTTCCTTTTTCTCCACAACCTCGCCAACACTTGTCATTTGTTGATTTGTTGATGTTGGCCATTCTGACAGGTGTGAGATGGTACCGCATTGTTGTTTTGATTTGCATCTCTCGGATAATTAGTGACTTTGAGCATGTTTTCATGTGCCTTTTGGCCTTCCTTCTGTCTTCTTTTGAAAATATTCTATTTAGGTCCATTGCCCATTTTTTAATTGGATCATTCATTTTCCCTTTATTTAGTTGTATAAGCTGTAGATGTTGGAGATTAAACCTTTATCAGTGGTAACATTTGCAAATATGTTCTCCCACACAGTGGGCTTTCTTGTTGTTTTGCTGATAGTTTCTTTTGCTGTAAAAAAGCTTTTTATTTTGATGTAGTCCCATTTGTTTATTTTCTCTTTAGCTTCCATTGCCCTAGGGGCAGTATCAGTGAAGAAGTTCTTTTGGCATACGTCTGAGATTTTGTTGCCTGTGGATGCTTCTAGTATTTTTATGGTTTCCCGTCTGATGTTTAAGTCCTGTATCCATTTTGAGTTTATTTTTGTGCATGGTGTAAGTTGGTGATCTAGTTTCATTCTTTTGCATGTATCTGACCAATTTTCCCAACACCATTTATTGAAGAGACTGTCTTGATTCCATTGTATATTCGTGCCTCCTTTGTCAAATATTAATTGAGCATAGTGATTTGAATTGATATCTGGGTTCTCGATTCGATTCCATTGATCTATCTGTCTGTTTTTGTGCCAGTACCAGGCTGTTTTGAGAACAGTGGCTTTGTAATACAGTTTGAAGTCTGGTATTGAGAACCCTCCTACTTTACTCTTCTTTCTCAGAATTGCTGTGGCTATTCGGGGTCTTTTATTGTTCCAAATGAACTTTTGGAGAGTTCTTTCTAGGTCAGTGAAATATGCCGTTGGTATTTTAATAGGGAGTGCATTAAACCTATAGATTGCTTTAGGAAGAATGGACATTTTGATGATGTTGATTCTACCAATCCATGAACATGGTATGTTCTTCCATCTGTTTACATCTTCCTCTATCTCTTTTTTCAGTGTTGTGTAGTTTTCCGCGTATAGGTCCTTTACTTCCTTAGTTAAGTTTATTCCTAGGTATCTTAATTTTTTTGGTGCGATGGTAAATGGAATTGCTTTTTTAGTCTCTGTTTCTATAAATTCGCTGTTGGTGTATAGAAAAGCCATAGATTTCTTGGCGTTAATTTTGTATCCATCCTGCTACATTGCCAAATTCATTTATTAAGTCCATTAGTTTTTTAATGGAGTCTTTTGGGTTTTTTATATACAATATCATGTCGTCTGCAAATAAGGATAACTTTACTTCTTCTTTTCCAATTTGGATGCCTTTTATTTCCTCCTCTTGTCTAATTGCAATGGCTAGTACTTCCAGTACTATGTCAAACAGGGGTGGCGAGAGTGGGCATCCCTGTCTTGTTCCTGTTCTTAGAGGGAATGGATTAAGTTTTTGCCCATTGAGTATGATGTTGGCTGTGGGTTTATCATATATAGCTTTTATTATGTTGAGGTATGATTCTTGTACTCCCACCTTGTTGAGAGTTTTTATCAGGAAAGGGTGTTGGATTTTATCAAATGCCTTTTCTGCATCAATTGATATGACTATATGATTTTTATCTTTCAATTTGTTTATGTGATGTACCACGTTTATTGATTTGCGGATATTGTACCAACCTTGCATTCCTGGAATAAATCCTACTTGGTCAAGGTGTATGATCTTTGTGATACTCTGCTGGAGCCGATTTGCTAGAATTTTGTTGAGGATTTTGGCATCTATGTTCATGAGGGATATTGGCCTGTAATTCTCTTTCATTGAGTTGTCTTTATCAGGTTTTGGTATTAGAGTAATGCTGGCTTCATAGAAGGAGTTTGGAAGTGTTCCTTCCTCTTGAATTTTTTGGAATAGTCTGAGGAGGATAGGTTTTAGTTCTTCCTTGAATGTTTGGTAAAACTCTCCTGTGAAGCCATCTGGCCCTGGGCTTTTGTTTGCTGGAAGCTTTTTGATGACTGTTTCAATTTCTTCCCAACTCACTGCTCTATTGAGATTTTTAGATTTTTCCTGATTGAGTATTGGAAGTTTGTATTTTTCTAGGAATATGTCCATTTTCTCCAGGTTGTTCTGTTTGTTGGAATAGAGTTGTTCGTAATATTTTGTAACAATCCTTTGTATTTCAGTGGGATCTGTTGTTATTTCACCTCTTTCATTTCTGATTTTCTTTATTTAGGTCCTCTCTCTTTGTTTCTTGGTTAGCCTGGCTAGAGGTCCATCTATCTGGTTTATCCTTTCAAAGAACCAGCTCTTGGTTTTGTTGATCTTATGTATTGTTTCTTTGGTCTCTATGTCATTTATCTGTGCTCTGATTTTTGTTATTTCCTTCCTTCTGCTTACACTGGGCTTTTCTTGTTGCTCTTTTTCTAACTCTTTGAGTTGTAGAGTTAGATAGTTTGTTACCATTTTTTCTAGTTTTTTGCAATAGGCTTGTAGGGATATGAACTTCCCTCTCAAAACTGCTTTTGCTGTGTCCCATAGATTTTGGATAGTTGTGTTTTCATTGTCATTTGTTTCCAGGATGTTTTTAATTTCTTCCTTGATTTGTTTGGTAACCCAGTCCTTGTTTAATAGCATGCTGTTTAGTCTCCATGTGTTTGATTTCTTTGGATTTTTTTCATTGTAGTTAATTTCCAGTTTTATGTCACTATGATCTGAGAAGATGCTTGATATGATTTCTATCTTCTTGAATTTGAAGAGACTTTGCCTATGTCCCAAAATGTGGTCTATCTTTGAGAATGTCCCATGTGCGCTTGAGAAGAATGTATATTCTGTGGCTTTGGGGTGGAATGTTCTGAAGATGTTGATTAATTCCATCTGGTCTAGCGAGTCATTTAGGATTGATATTTCTTTGCTGATTTTTTGTTTAGATGATTTGTCAAAGGGTGATAGTGGGGTATTAAAATCTCCTACTATAATTGTATTGCTATTAATCTCTCCCTTAATGTCCTCCAGCAGTTTTTTTATATATTGGGGTGCTCCCGTGTTGGGTGCATATATATTTACCAGGGTTATTTCTTCTTGTTGGATTGCTCCCTTTAGTATTATGAAGTGGCCTTCATTATCTCTTGTTATGTCCTTCACTCTGAGATCTAATTTGTCAGATATAAGTATTGCTACCCCAGCTTTTTTTTCATTTCCATTCGCCTGGAAAACCTTTTTCATCCCTTCACCCTCAGTCTGTGTGCATCTTTCTTTCTGAGGTGGGTTTTTTGTAGACAACAGATATATAGGTGTTGTTTTCTTATCCAATCCGACACCCTATGTCTTTTGATTGGAGCATTTAGTCCATTTACATTTAAAGTTATTATTGATGGATACTTATTTGACGCCATTTTTATTCTATACCCGTGTTCCTTCTTTGCTTTCTATTTCTTTAATTTTACAGTAGACCCTTTAGCATTTCTTGCATTGCTGGTTTGGTGGAGATAAATTCCCTTAGTCTGTTTTTGTCTGTGAAGCTCCTGATTTCACCTTCACTTTTGATTGATAGCCTTGCTGGGTATAGTATTCTTGGATTCAGACCCTTCCTTTGCATGACTTTGTATATTTTATCCCATTCCCTTCTGGCCTGATAAGTTTCTGTGGAGAAATCAGTTGCTAGTCTGATGGGGGTTCCTTTATATGTAACTTTCTGTCTCTCTCTGGCTGCTTTTAAAATTCTTTTTTTGTCGTTGGTGTTTACAAGCTTAATTATAATGTGCCTAGGCGTTGGTTTTCTGGGGTTCATTTTGCTTGGGACTCTGCGAGCATCTTGGGTTTGTGTGGGTTTTTTCTCCTCTATCTCAGGAAAGTTTTCTGTCATTTCTTGAAATACGTTTTCCATGTCTTCCTCAATTCCCTTTCCTTCTGGAACCCCTATTATTCTAATATTGTTTTGTTTTGTATTGTCCCAAAGTTCCCTTAGACTTTCCTCCTGTTTTTTAATTTTTTTTCCCCAGAAGTTGTTCTAATTGGGTATTTTTTTTTTCCATCTTGTCTTCTAGCTCGCTGATGCGGTCCTCTGCTTATTCTAATCTACTCTTGATGCTTTCTATTGAGTTCTTTACAGTAGCAATGTCATTTTTCATTTCTTCTTGGTTTTTCTTCATTTCCTCTTGGTTCTTACTCATATTGTCAAATTTGTCTTCCATTCTTTTTAGCCATCTTATGATCATTACTCTGAATTCTTGCTCAGGTAGGTTGCTTGCCTCTATCTCGTTTACTTCCTTTTCTGGTGAAGCCTGCTTTTCTTTCATATGCGGGGTGTTTTTTGGTCTCCCCATGATCTAGGATGTCTGGTTGTGTAGTTCTCTCTCTCCTGCTTTGATTTAAAGGCACAAAATACAACACAACCAGGTACAACACACAAGGCACTGAATAGAAATGTGTTTGCGATATTAATAACCACCAATAAGGGTGGTTGTGTTGACTAGAACCCAGAATAACAAAGACATACAATCAAACAAAAAGCATAGGCAAATCAATCTTATAACAAAAAGCATACAACTTCAGTATAGTTAACATTCAACACACAACTTCAAAGAGTTAGAGAGAAAGACTGTTTTTTGTTTTGTTTTGTTTTGTTTTTAGGACAACTGTGAGGGAGGTGTGAATGGGTTTGGAGCAGGTAGTTGGAAATTAGATATATACAAGTAGGGTATATAAATTTTAGGAGGGGGTAGACAGAAGGAATGGGGAAAATCTAGAGCAGGAAAGGGTTAAGATAAATGGGGTACCAAAGGAAAAGATCGGAAAGAAGGTGAAGGCATAAAGGTAGGGTTGAGATAGAATAAAGCGTTGGAGAAGGAAAGATAGATAAAGACTGTAGAACAGTAATCCTGAAATTAAAAAAAAAAGAAAATAAGATGAAAAAGGTAAATTAGTAGTAGTAATAATGTTGATTACATATACAATGTAATAATTATAAAGATAAAATCAAGTGAGGAAAAAGAAAAAAAATAGTTTCTTAGTAAACGTTGCAAATAATGAAAACAAAAATAAAAAACAAAAATTTAAAAATAAAAATAAAAATTTTCAAAAATTTAAATAAAATTTGCAGTAATGAAGGTCATTTGCTTCCTCTATTGTTATGATCCAGTCCTGATTTTTAGGCAGGTTTTGCTTTGTTTTTATTACACTAGAGTCAATTTGTGGATTAGCCTCTGGGGGCAGTGTTTCTAGGTTGACTTCCCAGACTCTAGCCTCTCCAGCTTTCTTTTTTCTTTTCTTTTTTTTTTTTCCCCGTCCTCTCTGAAGCAGGAACTATGGAGGGGGGAGGGGGCAGGTCCGAGAAACTGCAATCTCCCGCAACTCTCAGATATCCCTCCGAGGCAGATCCAAATGTGTTGCTCTTTAGATATCTCCCCTGTTAGGAGCCCCATCCACTTTCGGGGGTGACAACTGCCCAACAGCTGGGGCTTCTTTCTACTTGTAATCACCGCCCTTGTCCTCCAGCTTCAGCGCGCTCTGTGCGCGCAGGCTTTTGTCTTCACCGCAAGTGCTCTCCACCCTCTCCCGGCGAAATCTGACTTTTTCGCCTAGCAGTGGGGCACTCCAGTGCAGCCAGGTGTTCGCGCTGCCTGGGATCCGCGTTCTGCGGCTCACAGATGCTTGGTGGTCGCTGCGGCTGTGGATATTCAGGCCTCTGACACGATCTTATCTTCCTCTCAAGATGGCGAGGTTTCCCCGTCCAAGCCAGTAGGTAGCTCTGGGCAGGGACGTAGCCTGCGTGGGTGCTTCCCTGTGAGGGGTACCTCTGTCAGCGGCCCCCCAGCAGTTTCTTCTGGTGTTCGCTGTCTCCCAGCTTGCTAATAAACACTCACAGCACAAGACCCTCAGTTGCTCTCTCTTTCTGCTTCGGGAGAGGGCTCAGAATCCGCCCATCTATTCTTCCGCCATCTTACCTCCCTAGTTGGCTATATTTTTTAAAAAGGTACAAAAATGTCTATCTCATTTCAGCATTCTTTAATCTATCATCAGTATTTCCATTACATAATACCCCCATTGAAAGCAATTCAGTCTTTAAAGTGAACCTAGATTAAACTTTATTATGTTTGATATTGATGAAAATACTTAAGATTTGAAGTGAAAAAGTTAAACTATCTGAATTCAAGTTCTGCATATGTCATGCGCTATTTGTGCAATCCTCTACAACCATTTAATTTATATGAGCATCAGTATCAACTATTAAAATGAGGTTAAAATATTTGTCTAGGGTGATAAGGACACATACATAATACCTTAATCAATAAAGAAAATTAAAAGAATAAAAACAAAAAAATATTTGTCTAACAGCTCTGAGGTTGACATCACTATAACTATTATATTATTTTTACCACCATCATTGTCATCATTATCACCTCCATCTGCACTTAAAATAACTCAAATGAGAGAGGGTAAGAACCAAATGCATCCCCTACTCTGTACCCGACTCCATGCTATCGACTGTGCATATGCTTTGCAACTTGAGGTCACAAGAACCCTATGGTCTACATATAAATGTCTATCTGTCATATAGGAATACAATATATTGCCAACTCAGGAAATGGAGGGACAAAGAATTAAGTAACACACCCGATGAATATATTATTCAGGCACATTTTGTTAAATCAATTAATCTGTTAATACTTATTGATCATCAACTATGTACCAAGCACTGGTGTGAGGATAGAGAAGTGACAAAAATCACTGTTGTCAGAGAGCTGACAATGAACTGGAGTCTTCTGAATTCTAAATCAGTTTCTCTGTTCCACATGCCAGTGTGTGCTGGGGGGCTCTCTGTCCCCTCTCTATCTAGTGGCACAACTTACTTAGAAAATATTAACTGGGCAGCAGCATCCTAGCATAAATGTTCAAGCTCCATGCCAGGACTCTGTATTCTCAAGGTCCAAGGCTATCCAAGGCCGAGATGATCAATACCCTGACATCCTTATACCCCATTAGTAACACACTGGGTTAGGAAGCTCTACATTATCTATAGTCAATAATTCAGAAAGTTCACTAATTTTATTGACCTCATCTCATTGTAATTAACATTGCATATATAGAGCATGCAATTCCTAGTACTAGATCTGCTTTTACTTTCTAGCTCTTATTGCTATGGACCAGGTGCTTTTAGTAAGTCAGCAAGATAAAGTTAAAACAACATATGTAGTCAGCAGGTAAAACTAAATAATCATCAGAAACAGTATTTAAAAGACACGTTATTAAATTGCTCTGGCCAGTATGGCACATGCCTAGGTTGAGGGTTCGATCACCGGTAGGAGGCAGTCAGCCAATGTTTTATTCTCACATAGATGTTTCTCTCTCTCTCTCTCTCTCTCTCTCTCTCTCCGTCTTCTCTTTCTAAAAATCAATAAAAAATATTTAAAAACAAACCAATAGACAAAAACCATGTTATTAAATCATTATAGCAGAAAGTAAAACTTAAGAATTAATGCAAAGGAATCAAGGAATTTCATAAGCTTAACACCAAACTCAGGCTCAGAAATGAACTGAAACATTGGGGTCTATGTTAAGTAAACTACTGTCTTCTACATTCTTGACTTGCTTTTGCCTTAGATATTATAGCAAATATACATCAGATACATAAAAAGGTGGACAGGCTCTCATTCAGGCAGACTCAGCAGTGAGCATCACTGTTATGTATGGAAAGAATATGTATGGCCAAAGGGGGTGGGAAGGGATATGGGAAATGGCCTGACGTGCTGAAAAATAGACTTGAGATAAGGCAGCACATGCCGGCCCTGCGTCGGGAAGACTGCATTGCACGGAGAATCCTCTGGGAGGCAGACGGGCTTATCAAGGAAGAAAAGCACGTCTTCAAGTAGTGTCTGATCTAGCAGAGCAGTGAGAACCGAGTTGATGTAAAAAAGAAGTAACAGCAACAACAGAGCTATAGGAAAACTGCACTATTAGAAACCAAACAATCCAGTTCAGAAATGGGCAGAAGACCTGAACAGATGCCTCACTAAAGAAAATCTATAGATGGCACATAAGCATGTAAAAAGATGCCCCATGTCATATGTTATGAATAAATTTCAAATTAAAACAACAAGATACCACTAGACACCTATCAGAATGGCCAAAATTCAGAACTCCAACACCACCAAATGCCGGTGAGTATGTGGAGCAACAGGAACGCTCATTCACTGCTGGTGGGAATGCAAAATGGTACAGCCACTTAGAAGGACAGTTTGGTAGTTACTCACAAATAGAAACATATTCGTACCCTATGATCCAGCAAGCACACTCTTTAGTATTTGTCCAAGGGAGGTGAAGACACATTCCATAAAAATCTATACATGAATGTTTATAGTAGCTTTATTTATAATTGACAAAACTTGGAAGCAATCAAGATATCCTTCAGTAGGTGAATGGATTAATTGCAACACATCTATAAAATGGAATATTATAGTCAGTAATAAAAAAAAGTATCAAGCCATGAAAAGACATGCAAGATCGTTAATGTATATTACTAAGTGAAAGAAACCAATATAAAAAGGCTATACACTGTATGAGTCCAACTATATGATATTCTTGAAAAGGCAAAACTATTGTGACAATAAAGAGAGCAAGGATTTGGATTTGGAAGGGAGGGAGGGATGAATAGATGGGGCACAGGAGATTTAAAAAAAATTATTGTTATTTTTTTAATCAGAGGAAGGGAGAGGGAGAAAGAGATGGAAACATCAATGATGAATCATAGATCAGCTGTCTCCTGCATGCCCCTTCCCCCCCACCTTGGAAATTGAGCCCGCAACCTGGGCATGCGTTCTTGATAGGAATTGAACCTGGGATCTTTCAGTCTGCAGGCTGATGCTCTATCCACTGAGCCAAACCAGCTAGGGCAAGCACAGGAGATTTTTTAAGGCAGTAAAAACTATTCTGTATGGTACTGTAATGGTAAACACATATAATTATACATTTGTCAAAACCCATAGAATGTACACCAGAAAGAATGAACCCTACTGTAAATTATGGACTTCAGCTAATAATAGTATATCGACATTAATGCATCAGCTATAACACATGTGCCACTCTTACACAAGATATTCATAACAAGGGACACTGTTGGGGAGGTGAGGAGATCAGAATGTGGGAACTCTCTGTGCTTTCCAACCCATTCTTCTGTGAACCCAAAACTGCTCTAAAAAAGCAAAATATGTTAATTAAAAAACAAAACAAAGCTGGTTATGGCTTTCCTTCAATGTCTTTCTGGATATTGATTGGCTCAAGGCCAGTGGACTTAATCAGTGCCATCAAAATTACTGCCAGCCAGAGTTTAAGAGACTAGAGGTGACTGGTTTATGGGTGGAGCCCTGCAAGGACACTCTTGCATATGGAGTTAATGGTGTGGGCAAGGTTTAGGGGTAGAGTGCACTGGGAAGAGTGGTCAACTGAGTACTGGGTTTGAATGTAAGACAAAGGTCACCCGACAGTGAAGACTGGCGGTGTTGAACTGCTATTAGGAGGTAAGTGGGGTCACGTCAGACAAATGGGAAGGGATATGATGGAATCAAAATGATGTCCAAGGAAAAGTCTTGGTTAAGCCACACAAGACATGAGAGACCAGGAGGGACCCTACTGTTTGTGAGGCTATGAGTCATTTGCTCTGAGAGGAGGTAAACAGAAGACTAGCAAGTGAAGGGAGAGTAAAATTTCCAGGAAAAGACACCAAGGGCCATATTAAGGAATCCAAGATGCAAGAATAATTTCTCCTGACTGTGAGGAGGAAACCCAAGAGTGTAACTAATCATGAAGTAGGGTTCCTACATTTCTTCTCATTCAAGTTTCTCATCAGACTGTGGTTAGGAGCAGAGCAAGAGGTCTGCACTGGATACCAGCAGAGAAGAGAAAAAGATAGGGAAGAGAGCAGACACACACAATTAGAGGCACAGAATTTTCACCGTTTAATATGTACATGTGCTGGGAATCTCAGCAGCCAAAACGCATTTTAAGGATCTATATTTATTAACAAGGAAAGTTGTTCACAATACATTGCAAAGTGAGAAAAGAAGGTTCAAAAAAGTATATCAATTACGATTCGATTTTTGTAAAGTTCCATGTATTTATTTATACATGCATGCAGAGAAAATATTCTGGAGCAAAACACACTCAAATGCTAACAGTGGTGAACACCCCTGGGCAACCACAACATGGCAGGCTTTTCATAGTCCTACCATGCATTTTCCTAACTCTTCTTCAAGTCAGTGCAGAGATTACTTGGAAAAAACTAATTTTTTAAATGAAAGAGTTAACACTCTTTCCACCTCATAATTCAAGTTTCTAATAATGTTCCCCTTGTTAAGGGTAGAATAGCTAGTGCCTTACACAAAAGCCAATGCTCGCTCTAGATCCATGTGGAGCAGCTTCTCAATACATAAATTACTTCAATAGCCACCTCTTGATGCAGAAAGGAAAAAGAAATGGAAATTCCAAAAAACTAAAATTAAAAAATAACAACAACAACAATGGAAGCTGCAAGAACAGCAGCAAAGAAAAATGCCTTGGGAAGGAATGGGATAGACGCCCCCACATTCCTAGCACTTATTTTTCTGACTCTGGAGGTTTCTTGATTAGTCTATTTTAAAAACTGTTAAAAAAAAAATCCTAGCTAAAATAACATTAAAATATGTAAGATGTTCAGAAACACACCATGATACAAATTATTTATAAAGATAACGTAGCAGTGACCTGACCTTAGCATGGGTCATAGTTCAGATACTAGACTACCAAAGGGATGCAAGGTCCAATTGCCCACGTCAGATTTTACTGCTGGTTCTTATCCATCAAAGCTATTGCTTTCCACAGAGAGGGGGGAGTGGTGGTGATGGTCCTTGGGGTAGGAGGGGCAGACTAAAAACAAAAGACAAAAAACAGGCAATCCGGCAGCAGTGTTTTTAAAGACAGATTATATCTATCATCTTTCTTAAACTAACAATGTCATCCTGCAATCTGTACTGGAAAGTACCTTTAATCACAGCCATCTGTTTGGAGTGCTCCCTTTCTATGGGCATAAATTCACTACAGCTATTTACTGTAGTTCATTATTTAAGCATATTGCTGTTATCTTTCCTGTAACTCTCACTTCTATTGAATTAAAGTAGGAGTATGAGAAAGTCAGAAAGCAAAGTTATGTTGAAACCATTGCTTTGAAATTGCATTACCTGCTAACAACTCTGTCCAAAAGTTCAGTCAGTGAAGAAGAAGCTGAACTGCTGCTTAAAATAAGACCAAAAGTTTGCCTGGAGATTCCCTTTATTCATGTGTTTCTTGTTCCTTATAAAACAAGGATGTGTTCCTGGTAAAGACACTCCATTTCTGTTCCAATCTAGAGACCACTCAGTATTTTAAATGTTTACCTACAAATTGCAGCAATATTCATAGAAAACCAGCGGCATTAGCAGAATAAATCAAAATAATTTGTCTCCTGTTAATCATGATAGTAAATAACATACCTGAGAGCTAATAAACTCTGAGCTAGAGCCTAAAGTAATAATTCAGTTTAAGACTAATAAATTCATTTATAAGGTAATAACCACTACCTTAAATAGAGCGAATTACCATCAACTTGTTTTCAGAATAACTTCTGTTCCCAAGGGAGTTACTGGAACCAGTGAGTGAGTGTATGTTACCTCTGCCTCTGGGCTATGAGTTGTTAGTACACATGGAGCTGCACAGTTACAAATCAAGGCAGAGCATAGTAACCAAAGGAGTTGAGCCTTCGTCCCAATGTCCCAACTCTAAGGAGACTGCTGTTAACAATGTGCTAGAGCAGTGGTCAGCAAACTGATGTCATCAGAGCCAAATAACAGTACAATGATTGAACTTCCTTTTGAGAGTCAAATTTTTTAAATTTAAACTTCTTCTAACGCCACTTCTTCAAAACAGACTTGCCCAGGCTGTGGTATTTTGTGGAAGAGCCACTTTTAAGGGGCCAAGGAGCTGCATGTGACTCGCGAGCCGCAGTTTGCCGACCACTGTGCTAAGTGAATGCCTGCATTTACAAAACACACATGCCTGATTCTGGAAATTCTGAGATTTAGAACAACTAGAAGGTCTCAGTGCTGTCTGGAATGTTCACCGACTCGTTCCTCAGTAGCAAAGGGAAAAACAGTACTTTAGAAATCACTTCTAGAAGGCAGAGACATAGATGGCCATCTTGTTGTCTTACTTTTTATTTTATAAGATGTTTTAAAAATTGATGCTTAGAGAGAGGGAGAAGGAAAGAGAGAGCAACATTTATGTGAGAGCAGAACATCGATTGTCTGTTTCCTGCATGTCCCCTACTCCCAAGACTGTTACCTGGGCATGTGCCCCAACTGGGAATTGAACAGGCAACTGTTTGGTGCATGAGATGATGCCCAACCAATTGAGCCACACTAGTCAGGGCTTCTTGCCTTACTTTTGACCAGAAGAATGCAAGCTTACTTAGTTTGATGCTTCTACTGAACAGAAAGAGAAAGAAAAATAAAGAGTGGGTTTGTGATAGGAAACTATTTGAGAGATTCATCTACCCATCTGGACCAAGTCTGTGCACCTACAAATACAAGAAGGTTTTTAAGGTTTCTGAAATCTTCCCAAACTGTGTAGTTGACAGTGTTGTTCTTTGGTCACCCAAAACTTCTAGAAAGGCAGAACTATAACATTCACTTGCAGAGTGGACTCTCATTAAATGTCTGATGAATGAATGAATCAATGAATGAATGAGTGAATGAATCGGTCAATCAATGGCTTAGAGTTGTCTGTGTGTGACATTTTATTAGGGCCAGAAAAACCAACAGAAATTATACAAATGTCTTATCCTTAAGAAGCTCCTGTTCCATCAGAAGCAAATACAAATAAGCAACAGGAATAATGAATAAGGAGCAGACATAATAGGAAGCAAACTCTGATGAATTGTAAGGGAGCATAAAAATTTCTAAGATAGGATTTGATTAACTAATTCTCAACAAGGTGCTAATATTTTATCTGTGGCTTTTGTCCCAGGATCATCTTCATAGAAAACAAGGGGACGTTTTTGCTCAGTATTTAAGGACTGAACTGCTATTGGCACATTTCAGGAATCAGGTGAGAGAATGGCAGAGAAGATACTTCAAATAACACTAGTGGGCACAAAGCCTACCTAGTTCCACAATGGAAAGGCTCAGAGAGGTGGGTGCATGTGTTTCTGAGAAGTTGTATCAAGCAAGGACATACAAGAAAGTTCATGAAGGGTCTTGAACAGGTATTTGCACACACATTGCAGCATTACTCACAATAGCAAAGAAGTGGAAGCAACTCAAATGTGCATTGATGGGATGGATGAGCGGATAAGCAAAATGTGGTATGTCCATACAATGGAATATTAGTCAACCTTAAAAAGGAAGGAATCTGTGACACATAACATGGATGAACCTTAAGGGCAAATGAAATAAACCAGTTTCAAAATGACAAATGTTGTAGGATTCCATTATATGAGGTTCCTAGAGTAGGCCAATTCATAGAGACAGAAGGGAGAATAGTGCTTGCCAGAGGCTGGGAGGGGCAAGGATGGGGAGTTAGTGTTTGATGAGTCCTGAGTTTCTATCTGAAAGATGAAAAGCATTCTGGAGATGGATGGTGGTAATGGTTTCACAACAATGTGAATATACTTAATACCAATGAACGGTACCTGAGTATAGTATTGTACATGGAACTTAAAAATGATTAAGATAATAAATATTATTTTAACACAATTTTAAAAATTGTGGAAAAAAGAAAATTGGTCAAGTATCCATACTGTTGAAGTTTATATGCAAAGTTATATTACAATTAAGTTAGTACGTATTTATTTTACATAGAACATTATTGGGTAGAAGGCAGGATGGGTAACGTTCATTGATTAGGTGGGCAGCTGCTTGGTTCCTAACATGTTTGAAAAAAATGACACCCCAAAAATCTCCCCAAGGATCAGTTAAAATTACACCATAAAAAATTCAATCCTTGAGTCTCCAGGCTCTGGTAAATGAAATTATTCTGGCCAAGGCCTTTATCAGTTTAATGTGCCTTTACTAAACTACTAGAGGCATGGTGCACAAAATTCATGCATGGGGGGAGGGTCGGAGGGAGTCCCTCAGTCCGGCCTGCACCCTCTCCAATACCTCAGGGGATGTCCAATTGCCTCGTGCAATCTGGGACTGCTGGCTCCTAACCACTTGCCTGCCTGCCTGATCACTCCTAACTGTTCCCCTGCTATCCTGATTGCCGTTAACCACCTCTGCCTCTCTCTGCACCTGGGGCCCAGGATTCCCTCCTCTGGCCAGTCACAGGCACCCGGAACCTGGGCTTTCCTCCCTCTGGCCAGCTGCAGGCACCCAGGACCCAGGCTGGCTTTGCCTGGGCCACAGCCACAGGTGCCTGGAACCACAGGGTGGGTGGCTTGTCCCTCTCCTGGGCAGCAGACTCGCTGGTCCCCATTCCTCTCTTCCAGTGTTGAGCGTCTGAGCCGTTATGGCTTATTGGGACAGTGTGAGGGCATAAGGACCATTTGCATATTAGCTCTTTATTACATAGGATGATTCTTTACAGGTCAACCAAGGTACCTGAAGTGATTTGAGAGGCATTGGGTGAGGGAAAGATTAGATCCAAAAGGGAGAAGAGAGAGATGAGATACCAAGGGGATAGTCAGGCTGCTGAAATCAAACTGTGCCTATTTGGAAATTTCCTCTTGCCACAGATAACCCTTTCCCACAGGTTTCCATACAAGCTTTGCTCCGCTTCTCATTCTGATCCTCTCCCTTCTGTGTGAGAGAGAACGGGCCATAGGAACACATTTCACACTGCAAAACCTGAGAAGAGTTTCATCAGAAGAGAAACGTGGCTTCTGCTAAGCAATGTTCAACCCTGGCAACATATGTAATCATGAAGACAAATCTGAGTTTTCAGTTTAACAAACTGAAATGTGGTCCATAAATTTGAGATTGAGATGGAATATGTTAATATATTCGCCTTGAAGCTCTGCATTTCTGGTTGCTCCCATGAGTAGGCTAGGTTTGAAGACTCCAGATTTGTGAATGATGTCATAGATAAGACATATTGAACCATAGGGGCTTCAATGTCAAGAAAAGTGAATATTACACAGCTCTAGCTGTGATGTCATGACCTTACCATAGAGCAAGGCTGGAGTGCTGCTGCCTGCAAGGCCACCATGCTCTGTAGCTGAACTGCTTCCAGTGAGCGTGCCAGGGTGTGTGTGTGTGTGTGTGTGTGTGTGTGTGTGTGTGTGTATGAGAGAGAGAGGGGGGGGGGGTGAGAATATGGGGAGGTGGGGTTTCATAAAAGAAAGATGGGTAAGCAACAATATTCTGTCTAGGATAACCTATTTTTTACTCAGTAAACCTCACCAGCATTACATCATTACTTCCCCAGAGCATCTTAGATTGCAGTGACTACCTCTACATGCTAATCAAGGGGGCAATTGGAAGCTACAACACAATTCTACTCATTCAGACTTCACTGTATCATTAACATTTCTGAAAGAGCAAATAACAGCAGGTGGTTTTGATAGTGATGGCTTTGACTGTGTAGCCATGTCCCTTGTGGATTAGCATGGTTCCTCTGCTTGAGGCACCACAGAAAGCACAGGTGGGTAAGAAAATCAGCTGACAAAACCTAGTGAAATAATGCACAGGTGGCAGGGCACACACACCTGCGTCTTTGCCCCACTTCTAAAAATAAAATTCTGTTTTCATCATCTAGTCTATATATTCTAGTATAGATTGAACATGTATTTATAAAGAAACATACCGTTTTGATAAATACTTCATGCGAAATTGCATGTAAGTCTGTACATGGAAGCCATGGCAGTGAGACACTGCTTTAGCACCTGTACTGCTGCCTCTCTCCTTGCCCTGCCTCTTGTTCTAGACTCCGAGCTGGAGGCCAGACTGAACTGAGCACAGAAAACCACATCTTCCTTTCAGTATCAAATGCAGTGAGTTGGTGTTTGGGTCACAATCAGCTATTAAAGCAAATATGCAGAATCAGGAATTCCCAAACATGCCGTGTTTTCACTTCCATTTTGCATGATAATGAAGCTCGCCAAATTTGGCCCTTTAAATAATGAATTCCCTTACCACACAATTCTTTATCAGTCTTCCAGGTAAAATTGTTAACTAAGACACTGATAAAAATGTTCAAAATGCTGGCTGTTTCTCAGCAGCAAAAAAATGTCTTTGGCCTCTGACCCACCGATGGGTTTCTCAAATCCTCCCCCGTCTTTCAAAATGCATCTCATTCAGTGATGGTGCCCAGTAGTAACACCTGCATGCACAGGAGCTAAGCTCCCAGCCCAGGACATGCAGAGTCTATCTCACAACACTAGAAGCCCATTTAAAAAAGGGCAGTTGAAAGTCTTTAAGTGGAGGAGGAAAGGGAGGACTCTGAGTTACAGCAGTGGAGTACATTCTAGGGTAGGGGTGTCGAACTCAATCAGAGAAGGGGCCAAAATCTAAAATCCAGCCTAAATCGCGGGCCGATTGGTTTACTGAACAGTCATAAACTGACAATGTTAACCAGAAATGTGAATTTAAAATGAGCGGAACAATCTTTTCCTTAACAGTGCTGTTAACCAACTCACATGCTATCAAGGATTTGGCCCGCGGGCCTTGTGTTTGACACGTGTGTTCTAGGGTGTCAGTTTTCCTCCTTTTCTTCTTCTACCCCATCGGTTTCTACTTACTCGCAGTGATATGGTAGGGGAAGGTGTCCCTCGAGGCAAAGAGAGTAGAAAACAGAGGACTTCCCCAGCAGCCCACTCCACCCTGTCTACACTCTTCCGTATTTTTTTTTACTGAAAAATTAGAAAGAAAACATGACAAGATATATGACTTAATGCACATTTATGTGTCCTCTCCCTCATTTTTCTAACCTATAAAGTCAGCACTTTCAGCATCTGGCCTGTAGCCAGAGACCTGAAAAGTACCTGCGACTCCCCCTCGGCAGTGGGCAGTTTCCGCGACGACAAACTGGCTCCCAATCGCACCCGTGAAAACCACAAGTTCTCACTCTCGGTGACTTGAGTTTAGTGAAATGAAAGTCATTGCTATTTCAGTATTTTTAAAGAGTTATACTTCATAGCCCTGTTAAAAGGTCAGTTCTTGAAATTGGTGGGGGAGCACTAGTCTCACCTGATGATAATGATTTCTTAAGGAGCCCGAGGGCCCCAGAAAACACTGTCTATTTGGGGGTCCTAAGAAAAAAAAGAGTCTTTTAGGGTGATCCTATAATGTTACCTGCCAGGAGAACATGCTTTCAGCCCATCAGCAGGTGTTTATTTAAAGCCCCAGGATATAGGAGTCTGGCAGAATCCCCGAGGTGATGCGATGCCTGCTGCTGGCAAGATCAGCTCCCTCAACCTGTCCCAAGTCTGGGCTCCCTGTTTGGAAAGCACAGGTGGACTTGGGACCCCCTCCGCTGTGCTATCTTCCTGGGATGTCTCTTTGGAAACACTCCTGAATTGTCCAGGTTAACATGTTCTCAGGCTTTGGCCATCTAACGGTGTTTCTTTGTGTCTTATTGGTCATGTCAACACCCTGCTACAGATTGGTCCATGACTCTTCTCCTCCTGTCTTCCAGAGAAACTCCAAAATCCTCAGCAGCACTAACCACCAGGCCCTCTTCTGACACTTCTTTACCGTTCTCCTCTGGCCACTCTGACTACTTGCAATTTTCCTTCATCCCATGTTCTCTCTTACCTCTGAACTCAGCACATGCTGTCCACCAAGTAAGCTAAAGCTGGTTTCCCTCACCTTGAACCTGTGACTTGCTTATTAACTGAACTGCTTTGGCCAAAGGGAAATGAGCAAGCACCTTGGGAGCAGAGGTTGAAAAGCCTTGTGTGCTGGTTTGTCCACTCTTGCTGCTCTTGGAAACCCTGAGATCACAACACAAAGGAGCTCAGACTAGCCTGATGGAGGGTGCTACACCGCATGGAGCTCCGGCTGAAGCCCCCCTCTCTCTCAGGCCAACCAGCCTCACAACAGCTAGAGCGAGGCCGCCTCAGACCAATCAATCCCAGCCAAGGTAGCCAGACTAGAACAGCCCTGCCGACCCACAGAATCATAAGAAATAATACATTTGTTGTTTGAAGCCACTAAATGGGTGGCTTGTTACACCACACATGCTAACTGATGCACTCGCTTTATTTTCTGGTTAAAAGCTTTCAGTCTCAGGATGAAGGTTTCCTGGACCCCAGAAACGGCCACATAGTTTTGTATCCAGGGCCTCCCGCAGGCTCCACTAAAAGAGCCAGGGTCACAGTGGAAAGCAGCTGCCTGTTTTTTCATCTTTCTCTCCAGTAACTGAAAGGTCCTTTAGCTGCTGTGGGTGCCTTGCTTACAGCACATACTCAGTAAACATTTGCTAAAAGAACAGGCATGGATGTATACATTAATCTTCCAGCTTTTTCTATTCTTAATGCCAATGATCAGACTAGATCATTTTTACCTCTCACTACCTAGACATGTTAACTACATCAAAATATATTTTAATGCTTTTCTTTTTTACAGTTCCACTCATATGAATAGCCTTTGGGACTCTCCCTATTCTTTTTATAGATGAGACTTTCAAACTATTGGTGCCTTTCACTTTGACTAATATATATTAAATAAAAAAACCCTAAAATTCCAGGGCCCTTCAGCATATGCACATGGATAATTCTGACAAACGTTGCCATCATAATTACTCTACTCTATATGTCAGAGAAGCAGAAGGCTTTCACAATACAGAACTGGCTTCACTGTCAATGCGGTGACATTGACAGTTAATGACAGTTCATATTACAGAGGAAATTCCTCTACAAAGAGACTAGCAAGCTGCAATTGACAGCTGATGACAATTCAATCACAGAACAAATGTCTCTATAAAGAGACTAGCAAGTTGCAATTGTTCACCTGTTGATTTCAGCAACACAGCACGGTATGTTTTGTTTTGTGGAATGTCTCATCCTAACAGCATTAGAGCTGCCAGTCACTAGAGAGAAATCACCAATCTAACACTTCACCCAGATCTCATCTAATTCTCTCAACAATCCTGCAGGGTAGTTATGATCAGCCCTATTTCACAAATGAGATAAATAAGACTCAGAGAAGTTGGTCACGTTCCCCAAGGGCACACACAGGGAATGAGTGGCCAGGCTGGAATCCTAACCCAGATATGATTCCAAAAGCCTCTTATTTGGACTAATACAGGGTGGCGCAAAAGTAGATTTATAGTTGTGAGTAGGTGAGACACAGAGTTTCTTCTTGTATTATTATTTATTAATTACTATAGAGGCCCGATGCATGAAATTTGTGCAAGAGTAGACCTTCCTTCCCCTGGCTGCCAGCACTGGCTTCCTTCTGGCACCTAGGACCCTGGCTTCCCTCGCAGTCCTGGCTTCATCCAGAAGGACATCCTTAGCATATTATGCTTTTATTATTACAGATTGTATTATTTTCCATTTGAGTGACTGTAGACCCACTTTTGCCCAAGGCTGTATATTTACATCTGGTGCTGTTATGTGGAAGTGATAACACTCTTCCATTGGAAGACTCAGAAGTAAAGTCACAGAGAAAGAAAGTAGCAGCCACTGGCTTTGGAGGGATAGGAATGGGATGAGAACCAGATGTCGGTTCTTAGTCTGAAGCTCCTGCTCCTGGACCAAGACAAGGTATCTCTGTCGTCACCTAAGTTATTAATATTTAGATCCACTCCTACCTCTGTGACTGACAATAACAAGTTCAGGAAGGAGAGAGAACAGGTTCTTTCTATTCTAGCTGTGCTTCCAACTCTGTAAGAAAAGTATGAAGAAAAATTTCATAAGACCTACTTGGGCTACAATCTGCTTTACAAAATTTCTTCTTATAAAGAAACCACCAGCCGAAACTGGTTTGGCTCAGTGAATAGAGTATCAGCCTGCGGACTGAAAGGTCCCGGGTTTGATTCTGGTCAAGGGCATGTACCTTGGTTGTGGGCACATCCCTGATAGGATTCTCTCATCGATGTTTCTAACTCTCTATCCCTCTCTCATCCTCTCTGTAAAAAAATCAATAAAATATATTTTTTTAAAAGCCACCAAATCTGCAGAAGATTTTCCAACTTTAATGTAATCCACATTTTGTATTTATTGTTCGTCTAAACATGAGAGAGCATATGAAGAATGATGAATATTTACCATTACATATTGAGTTAAAAGTTTCATAACTATCTTAAAAACAACACAACTCTACTTTTCTACATGTACCTACATGTATCAAAGTGTACTTAATATATATTTATTGTTCTAGGAACACACAGTGCCTTCTGCAATTTAAACCATTTCAATAGTTGAAAATACTGACCAGTTGTCAAACCACACGCCTGTCAAACAAAACTGATTTTAAAAAGTTTATTTGTTAAGAAACATCTCAAGAACATAGATTGCTCTGAAATTACAAAAAAGTACCTTGTTCAAATGCCATTTCTCTTCATTCTAATCCCAGAGCTTTAATACCTATCCTTATTCCAGGCATGGAAGAAGGAACTGACTTGCTGAGCACATAAGGTCTGCAGGAAATGTCCAGGCATACTCTCACTGGATGCCCCACCATGAAGACACAGTTACATGCAATTATCTCCTCTAAGTGTGGACATCCAGTGGAGGAGATAATAATAAATCTCCGAGGCTACAAAAATCCTCTCAGTAATGAAACTTAAGGTACTGATAATATTTTACGCCACTTGTGGGTTTCAAATGTCCTGGGACATTCCAGTCAGACCCTCTTGCTGCCCATCTCCCAACAAAGTCTGCAGGTTAGATCCTCCTCTAGTTCCTTCTTCTTGAAAAATATCCTGGCAGCACCCTGCCAACACAGACAGAAATACTAGAAGAAAAACGCCAAAGTCACTAGCTAGTGGCTTCCACCATAAAGAGGCTATGGAATACAGTCCCCAAGACAGCCAATGTCAAGGGACTGCCTCAAACTACACTTAATCTAGGCAAGGCCAACTAGGTTAGGGACTTTAAGGTATGGCCCTTAGGACTCCTATGTTCTTTTGGGTCCAAATCAGAAACAAGGGGAAAAGCCAGTTAGTGCCAATTCAATTTGACATAAAAGGAGAAGGAGAATAATTAAACAGATGAGGACAAGGTGAATGGTGTTCCTTTTCAATGAGGGGACATAGATAAGTTACTGGAGCCTAGTAAGAAAGCTCTAGTTACACTGGACTGATTTCCAGCCGCCCTGTCAACAGGAAAAGAAGCCAAGATCGACTGTAGTGGTGCTTCCCTTCATCTTCCCCTTCCTGACGTCTGATGCCTCCCAAATAGCCACCCAGATCCCCAACTCTGAATGCCAATCCTGATAAACCACCGGAACATTAACTCAATTCACAAGAAACACTGATACCATCTAATGTTCTGAGATCACCTAACATCCTGGCCCAGCAGACCCCACTTTCTGCCTGGACTATCCACTTAATCAGTTTGTTATTCTCCAGAGGATGCTATCAGCCCCAGGAAGACCATGTGGCCCACGATCCTTAGTAAGTGACACTCCCATGATACTGGCATTCTTTTTCTGGAGGCCTGCCCAGATGAAGGAAATGGAAAATCCTCTTCGAGCAAGGTGACTGCCAACTCTCTTCTAACCTCTGGAGGCCCACTGCCACTTCCTCGCTTGCCTTTAGGGAAGTGTCGGCCAGCCGGTTGCTAGGACAACTGGCATCATTGCTAGGGTGCAGAAATAGATCGCCAGCAGAGCTGGGAACCTGGATTGCAAACTCTGATGACAGCAACAAGACACCATTGGCAGCTAACCTGCTCTGCTAAAGGGGAGTGACTGACTAACATTAGCTCTCGCGTTGCCATACTATCCTTTAATCTACACTTGGGCTTGATGTGCTGGTTGCAAAAGAGGAGCAAGAAACTTGCTTAAGATAAGGGCTGACTGGCTCTGTAATGAATTATGGCGCTGGTAGATGTGCAGGATCCACGGGACATTTGTATATTTAATTTATTAATCTCCTGAAAGTGGGGAGAGGGAGGCTGTTCATGGCAGAAGCAGGAGAACCAGAAACAGGTAAAGCAATTGAGGCTGCTAAAGGGAAGGAGGGAAATCTGCTTGTACAGGCAATGGCTCTCCCCTTTCTGAACAAACATCACCCTAATCTCATCAACATGGTCTTTTTCTGGGAGAACAAAGAATAAAAGGCAAAGGAGCCTCAGAAACCAGGGCTTGCCATGGCAGAGAAAGGGAATGACCCCTGCCCAGTTCTCTTGGTTCTGCAGGGTGAGTTTTACAATGCTTATGACGGGGTAGCAACTCCTAGAAGCCTTGGATCTTAGCCCTGGAGAAATTACAGTTTTTCAATTCTACGAAAGCTACAAAGGTATGAGAAGAAAATAAGAAATAAAGAGTAACCTAATGGAAACTTTAGACAATGATTTGAGCAAGGGCGTTTTCATTTCTAGAAGTGCAAAGCACAATATTGCAATGTCCAGGAGGATGAGAGACATAAGCCGGCCCCGCACCGTGCAGGAGTCCTAACCAGTGAATTCTGCCGGCACAGTGGGCAGGTCCTACCCCAGTGCCAGCTACTGGAAGCTGTTAGGGAGGTGTCACAGACGTTGTGTGATCAAGCTTGGGGAAGGAAGTGGGATTTACAGGTGGAAGAAGAGGATAAGAGTCCAAGGAGTGTGATGACAAGAACTTGCCAGAGCTGTGGAAATAAAAGATTCTAAAGGAGATTGCCATTAGTATCCCATTAGTATTTCCATCTGGGGGTATTCTACTGAGGGATATTGTTTTAGAACAAAAGCAGAAATAGAAAAACATGACTGAAAAACTAACTTCTTTCAACATTGGTTACAAACACCTAATTTTACTATCTGTCCTAAAAAGCACTTTACTGGTATGCTTGTTGAAAATTACTTTTTCTAAATCATGTAACAAACTTATTCAGGTGTCTGCGAAAGGTTAACATAACCCTCAGGACAAATACAAGATGCACCGATTCTTTCAATTTAAGATTCCACCTAGCATGATTTATTATGTAGCTACCATTTAAAATTTAATATAAATATATTTTGGAGAAGTGGCTAAATGATTTTCTGATTATTTTATAAAACTAAAAAAAATAAAATGACCTATTTGTCTTTTAATAAATATTTTAAATCTTTATTGTTGAGAGTATTACAGATATATCCCTCTCCCCGCACTGTCCTCCTCCACCTGGCTCCCACCCCACCCCAGGCCTTCACGCCCATACTGGCCTTGTCCATAGGTAAGGTCTCTGGTTAATTTCTTCCCAACGACATACCCTTCCCTCTGAGATTCATCAGTCTGTTCCATGCTTCTGATTCTGTTTTAATCACGAGTTTATTTTGTTCATTTGATTCTTAATCATTTATTTTGATTTTTAGATTCAACTGTTGATAGGTATATATTTATTGCCATTTTATTGTTCATACTAAAGGCCCAATGCACAAAATTCATGCAAGAGTAGGCTTTCCTTCACCTGACTGCCGGCACCTGCTTCCCTCTGGCACCCAGTACCCAGGCTTCCCTTGCAGCCCCGGCTTAGTTGGGAAGGTCACCTGGTCGAATTAGCATATTACACTTTTGTTATTCTAGATTTTTAAAAAAATCTTTTTTCCCCTTATTTTTCTTCTTCTCTCTCATTTTAAAGAATACCCTTCAACATTTCATGTAATACTGGTTTGCTGGTGATGAGCTCCTTCAGCTTTTTCTTATCTGTGAAGCTCTTTATCTAACCCAGCGTTTTTCAACCGCTGTTCCTGGTGTGCCGTAGGTGCAGACAAGACAAGAATTTTATAATTTTTCACTATTTTGTTTACTTAATATTTCATAATAAAGTAATTATAAAATACTTTCTTTGTGTTTATTTGATTCCTATTCAAGAGAATTACTTTATATATAGTCAATATAGGCACAGAGTTAAATTTTTTAACATTTTCTAATGGTGGTGTGCCTCGTGATTTTTTTCATGAAACAAGTGTGCCTTTGCCCAAAAAAGGTTGAAAAACACTGATCTAACCCTCAAGCTAAATGATAGCTCTGCTAGGTAATCTTGGTTGTATGTCCTTGCTATTCATCGCTTTGAATATTTCTTGCCACTCCCTTCTGGCCTGCAAATTTTCTATTTGTCTTTTTACATTAGTACCAATGAACAATTTATTTGCAGGTAAGAATCAACAGATTTTATTTTGGCTTTATGACAAAACAATGTTATTCAGTTCCTATTTGTGCCTCACTATTCTGTAAGAAAGCAAGAGAGAGAGAAAACAATCTTTTAAAGAATAATGAAAGTAAGTCAAATCCTATGGTATGACATACTTTGCAAAAAATGACATACAGCAGTAACCTTTTAACAAAGGTGATGGAGCCGACCAGCCTCTGAAGTGTGAAGGTGTGGGAACTTTCTCTCTCTCTCTGGAAGGATTTGAGGCCTAATCCCTTCGTTCAGAGGCAGGACCACCATCCAGTCATCCTTGACCTCCCTTCTTACACGCACTGGCTCTGGAACAGCGAGCACTTCAGAAATATACCACTTGAGAAACACAGTTTTAGTTTTAGGTGTGGTTTCTGTCCATAGTTCAAGTTGAAAACACTATACTTATTAGGGTGGAGAGGCATCATTTCTTAAGTGGCCAAAGTTCTTGCTTCAGCTTTTGAAGATAAATATATAAAGGATCCATAAATGAGAGTGGTTCCAGGAGCTACAAATTCCCAATCTCTGTGGTCATTTCTGACGAAAAGAAGTTTCTGACTCTGAGCTCTCTTCTCAGTTGCAGAAGCAGTTAAACAGAAGACTATAATAGTTTCGTCTCCTCTCCCTCTGCTGCCTCAAAGCACACACATATCGGGTTGAAATTCTACCTCTGCTTTAAGGCCTGGGCTGCTCAGCAATCCTTGCAGCCTTCCCTGAAAACCCAACCCTGTGGGACCGTACCCATCGTCCTGCTGGAGCCCCTGACACGTGGCCTCCCTGGGTGGTCTGTTAGGGTCTCAGTGGATGGTACATGCAGATGACTCATCACTGGATGCCTATCAGACGTTAGCCAACCTGACACAGACAGCCTTTTGATAATTTTTTTTGGTGAACTGCAAAGTTAAGCAGAACACAAAACCTGTTCACCTGAGCACTGTTCAGATAGAAAACGGTATGACCAGGCTGTTGATGCTTTCTTCCTGCCTCCTCTTTACCACCCAAAACATGAATATTGTAGAAAATACATGAATACTATTTCCTGACTGCTGGTCCTGTGTGTGTGTTCCCCTTCTCCTTTTCGAGATGCTGAGAGGAGGGCTGAGAGGTTAGAGATGATGGCACTGAGGGGAAAGGGTGTGCCTGGGATGTGCTACATGTTGCAGGCCGACTCAGAAGTCGCTCTGACATCAACTCTCAGAATTAGCAGCACGTGCAAAGGCCCTACCAAAGGGGCAATGGCCAAGGATGAGCAAGGCTATCAATAAGAAGCAATTGGGCCGAAACCGGTTTGGCTCAGTGGTAGAGCGTCGGCTTGCGGACTGAGGGGTCCCAGGTTCATTTCCGGTCAAGGGCATGTACATTGGTTGCTGGCACATCCCCGGTAGGGGGTGTGCAAGAGGCAGCTGGTGGATGTTTCTCTCTCATTGACATTTCTAGCTCTCTCTCTCTCTCCTTTCCTCTCTGTAAAAAATCAATAAAAATAAAAATAAAATAAAAAAGAAGCAATTGGAAGGAGGTTGAAAAACAGAAATGGGTGAAACAGAAAACCCTAGAGGACTTGAAGCTACACAAAACCTTGTGTGGGATGTGCTCAGTCAGAGATGCAACAATACACAGGCCAATCTGCAAGCCCATATGAGCAAGGGCTGAAAGAGAAGGACACCATTCATTTTTTTCTTTATTTATCAAACAGTAAAATCTCCCCTTCTCTCCCAAATTGTCTCTCCCTCAAATTTTTTTTTATGATAGTGCCAGAGGATCTGGCATCAAAGCTGGCAAATCTACAAGGTACAAATCAACAGACAGGGAAATTCCCCAATCACTCTGATTAGAAGGGATCATGTAATTCCCTTACTCTGGAGACTAGAAATCAGCTTCCATTTTTCAAAACTTCTGAAGACAGCATAATACTGTGCAAATAGGCACACAGGTGTTTATTTTAGTCTTTCCATTTCTTCCTAGGAATGTGTAACTCCTGCGCTCAGAGCAGTTACTCTGAAAAGGGGGTCGATAAACACACCAAATTCAAGAGGTCTGGGATCTCAGGGAGAACTGAGGGCATTCCTACTACTGTGACATGCAAAAGGCACACAGAATGATGCCTTCTTAACCTCTGTGACCTCCCCTTGCACACCACACAGAGGTGAGACGACCTTAATTTGTGTGGGCATACCGTTCTTCATTTCCAGTTATGTGTCGCCCCAAAGTACACAGCGTGAAAATGATGCTATCCAGTAAGCAGTGAGTTTCCAGCAGACTGGGCTCTTCAAGCCTGGTTCCCACTTTGGGAAGGGTCATAAAACGATGTGATTATAAGAGGCAAACCACCACCTTCCATAGAACACTAGAGCAGGCTGCTCACAAATGAGCAATAAAGCAAAACACTCACATGAAAGAGCAGAGGAAATACACACAGTGCAGAATTTTTTAAAAAAAATATCAGAAAATCCCCAAACTCTATTGATAGTTATATAAAGCCCCCCCCTTTTTTTTAAAGCATGTGGTTTCCTTTCACACATTTAGTTAAATACATCATAGACATTTACCATCTACTTCTAAGGATTTTAGAAAATAGCCTAGTCTCACCCCACTACCCAATACTCATCTTAATTTTGTTTAAGCCTGGGCTCATATTTACTCTATCCTTGGACAGTCACTCAGGTATCAACTGAGTGTCCACTGTGGACCATGCAACCTCTAGGACTAGAATTACCAAAAAATTAATAATAATAATAAAATAATGATTTTTGCTTTCATGGAAATTAGTCCAGTTATGGAAATGGACAATTAAAAATCCTATAAATAAAAGCCTAATATGCAAATTGACTGAATGGCTGAATGACCAATAGAACCACCAGTCACTCTGATGCACACTGACCACCAGGGGGCAGATGCTAAACACAGGAGCTGCCCCCAGCCTGCAGGTGGATGCCAGTGGGGGGGAAGGGGGGAGTGTCCCCAATTGCCCTGCTGATCACCTTGCAGAGGGAGGTGACCAGTGGCAGTGGCAGGATGGGCTGGTGAGCCAATCTCCTCGCCAGTCACCCCAAAGACCAGCCCTGATCACTGGCCAGGCCTAGGGACCCTACCCATGTACAAATTTCATGCCCCGAGCCTCTAGTAAATATATAATATGTAAGGTGTTTAAAAAGCAAGATAGGCTAGATGATAGAGATGGGGTGGATGCTATTTTATACAGGTGAGGGCGGGTTACTTTGAAAAGGTAACTTGAGAAGTCCTATTTAAGGAAGGAGGGATGCTCAGGAAAGAAATATCTATCACCACCTCCTTGTTTACAAACTAAGTAAATGTTTGAAATTAAAAAGTTAATTTCAAAAGTGGCTCAGACCAACGGGTGTGGTTCCTAAATGTAATTGACTACCACAATATTCTTAGAAAGCAGTCTAGTGAACACCTTTGAACTGCCTGGTGGACCTGGGGAGGGCCTATTGGAAAGGGTATTACAGTGAAGACAGAAATAGCAATTATTTTCCTTCACCATAAAGCTGTGCTCAACATTTTAAGAACAGCAGTGCATTAAAATTGTGTCAAATCATTGACTACCTGAAAGTTTACGTTCAGAACCTCACTTACTATTTGAGGTCTGACATGGTATCACATGAGCAGTTCAAAGCAATGGTTTAAACAAAAACCCACAAGAGTACAAAAAAAAAAAAAGTTAGATTGATTATAATAACTGCAGTACTCATTACAAGGTAATCGGAAACCTAAACCACTTTTTTAGAAGACACTTGTTTCCTAGGATGAAAATGCTTTAAAACCATTTCCTGAAGTACATTCTAATAGCTACCTGATTGAGAAAACAATTTCCAGTAAAACACACTAATATTGCAGCTCCCAGATCTCACAAGACACCAAATGAGTCCATAATAGTAAAGGACACTTTCACAATAAGAGATACTTTGGATTAAGTATTAAAGTGCCTCTTACAATGCTCTGCCCCTTACGGGGTCAGCAACCAAGATGCCACCTGGTCCATAAGCAGTAGCCTGGAGCAAGTTACAAACTCACAAAATACCACTCCATAGGGTCAGTGACTTGCCCCAGGCTGTGAACTTAGCTGACCTTGACAATAAGATGGGGAACAGAATTCAGATCAATCGATTCCAGAAGTTGTGTACTTTCTCCTAGAACCAAGGTGCTCATACATACAAAATGGAAATACATTAAAACACCAACATAATTCTTAGCCTGTTCACTATGATGCACTGAGAGATTTCCAATGTAATAAACTTACTTTAATACACTATTTAAGCCATTTATATGGATAAATATGCATACTTTAATAAAATATTTAGAAAAACATGAAATAAAAAAATTCAGTGGAAATTTTTCTTTTCAACATTAAAGCTTTTTCTCCTTGATATATGCCCTCACATTACTAAACCTTGTTTTTCAAAAGATTTTATGAAACTGGAAAAAAAACAACAACACATAGATAATAGGCACCTGGAAAAGTTAGTAAACTTTGTTATTAAGCTGAAAACTTAACTACATAAAGTTATTTATGTATGTATATACCCATTTACACATATGTTGTGTACACACATAAAAACAAGTATATGTATTTATGTATACATAATGCATATACAAATATATAGTGTATATTGTGCGTATACATACAATAAATATATATTGTATTAAGTGTGTATATATTTTAGACATTTATATAAGACCTTGGTCAAAGCTGGCTTCTCACTTTCTAAATTTTAAAGGTGGTATGTTCCTAAGCCAGTGGTTGGCAAACTGTGGCTTGCAAGCTGCAGTTTGCTGCTCTGTTGACTAATGCGTTTGCCAACCACTGACCTAGGACATCCTGGGCTTCCTGTTGCCATATCCTTTCCTGGTCAAAACTCTTCTAAACTGCCCAGCTGGCACGACTCAGTGCTTGAGCACTGACCTATGAACCAGAAGGTCGCGGTTAGATTCCTGGTCAGGGCACTTGCCCAGGTTGTGGGCTCAATCTCCAGTGTGGGGTGTCATGAGGCAGCTGATAAATGATTCTCATCTTTGATGTTTCTATCTCTCCCTCTCCTTTCCTCTCTGAAATCTATCAAAATATATATTTAAAAAAAACAAATAAACCTCTTCTTAACTTCTTTTGGAGACACTGTCTGTCACTGAGGTAAAATCTCCAGAAAGCAGAGCTGCCCCAACCCCTAAGTATCTTGGCGGGTGAGCCCTCTGAAGCCACCGGGTACTGTCTCTTCAATTACTTGGTCCCCCAATGCCTCACGGAAGGTGACTTGAGCAGCTGACCTGCAGGATCTATCTGACTAATCTCAAAGTCCCAGCCCAGCAGCCCCATAAAAACCAGCCAACCAGACAATTTCAGTAAGAGAAGCACCTAAAACAACTGACTATACTTGCATACCTCAGATTTTTGAAAACACCAAAAAACATTCATTCCAAACACTTCACACCAATAAAAATCACTGCTGGTGGCAATCCCTGTGGCTAATTCTTAGCCCAGAGAATGTGAACCCTACCCATCAACCTAAAAGAACTGCGAGGCTGTTTAAACTTGACACCACTGAACTGTGTACCTGGAGCAAGGGCATTCCTACCATGAAAGAATCACCGCATCTCACTCTTTCTTCCAGAAGGAGAAAGTGAGAAGTGCTCCATAGAAGCTGAGAGAAAGGCAAGTTTGTAGCAAATGAAAACAGAACCTCTTCCTTAAACAACAACAACAAATAAATAACTGGATGATCACCTCGCACTACCATGAACACCCCTTCATCAGCCTGACCCAGCCACATCCAATGATTCACGACTCCTTGCAAGGCAAGCCACTGCAGAAGCTGCTCCTGTTAACTTACAACATTCACTGTGCGCGGTTCACCGGCAGCCCCAGCCTTCCTTCACCATGGAGACGTCCCACGAGAAGCTGGAGCGCTCCTGGGCTCAGGCGTGTTCTTCCCCCTTTCACAGAGACGTGAGGAAAACCTAGCATGGGAATAGAACAGAAGAGAAAGGAAAGGTCAATGCACCATCAAGTCATTCTTCATCTCAACAAATGAAGTTCGCAATCAATTAGACTCATTGATCATTCGCCAAAGACCATTCTCCGCTACCTTTTTGTGAAAAAGAAACTCAATAGTTCTGCTCTCGCCCCAGGAGACACAGCAGCAGGCCACAGCCAACCTTTCGCCCTGCTCCTCCCCGCCCCCCATGAAGTGGAAGCCAGCTCTGGGAGACTTCAGAGGCAATGCCAGCTGAGATGCAAACTTGCAACACAGCCTCAAAATAAACCCTTGGTTTTACTCTCTACAGAAAGGAGGGAGCTGGGACCTCTTGCCATTTTCATACCTCACTGGGTGGTTGGGAAGATCAATAAGATCACTCTTGCAAAGCACACACAGTTCCTGAGAAGAAAGGCACTATGTAAACACAAAGCTTTGTCAGTGGTCATAAGCCTGTTACAGAGCTCTGAGCCAGGATATAAAAGCCAGCCTTGGCCAGCCACCAACAACTGACAATCCCTGGGGCCCTCAAACTTCCAAACCTCAGCAAGGGCCACCAGGCTGATTCCTCCTTCCAGGGAGGGGCAGAGGGAAGCAGAGGTCTGGGATCTCAGGGAGAAAGAAACTGAGGGCCTGGGGCAGGAAGGGAAGAGGAAGGGGGAGTGGAAGGGAGGTGGTGAGAGGCATGTGCAGGCGCATCGTGACCTGGTCCAGCCACAGGACTCCCTTGGGTGGGTGGCTGGTTTGCAGCGGTTAGTGCGCTGGAGGTTTGCGGGGCTGTGAAATTTTCCACTTGGCCGTCTGCCATTTCCGCCCACCGAGGATAACACTTAGACACAGTTGTGGTGCACAGAGGACCTGCGGGGGAAGGACTGGGTCTTTTGTGCTTGTTGCTTTTAAAGAAAAGACCTATTCATATTTTGAGCTTTAATATTTTCCACACCTGGATTTTTTAAATTTCTCCCTTCTTGAAGACAGAGCCAGAAACAGCCTTTCCTGGGCCAATATGATCAAGTTATTTTGACTCGGGAATCCTTGAGGAACACACTTGAGGTAAAGGAACACACGGGAGTGGTGTTGGGGACGACAGGAAACTGATTCTAAGTGCTGTGCTGGGATCTTGTTTGCTTCCCAAATAAATCACCCACCAAGGCCTTCCGAAGTCATGAGCACAGGCTGAGGAAAGGCGGCAGCTGCAGCATTAGCATGGTGGGTGTAATATTTTTGAGAGAAAAAAAAGTGGTCCCTATCTCAAAAAAAAAAAAAAAAAAAAAAAGACAACAATGAGTGATGTCAAATCTTAGATGTGGAATTGGTAAAACACTGACAAATTCTACCTCAAAATAAAGAACTAAAAATTGGAGAGAAAGGAATTAGGACAGAAGAGAGAAAGGAAGTGTCTGCTGCCGATATAATTAACCATGCTTTCATGGTGAACACAGCTCACAAAGTGCTTGCCTATTAATTAACTCATTCATGTCAAATTTTTACTTGGTGCTTAGCATACCCACCAGGTTCTACATTTCCCATGGTGAGCAGATCAGACAAGAACCATGCCATCAAGGAGCTCCTTGCCTCACAGGGCCGGCATGAAAGAATCCTAGCACACTCTCTGTAGTTTATGTATAAGATGTGAACACAGAACAGATATTGCGAACAAAAAATAAGCACGGTCATTTGCATTCATAACGAGGTAGGTACCCCATTTGGAAGGAGAGGCTCAGAAGGCTTTTCTCACTAAAGTAACATTTAATCAGAGACGTGAAAGATGAGGGGAAGTTGGCCAGGCATGGGGTTTCCAGGGAGAGGAAACAGCCTGTCCTTAGGGGATGCCATCCAGAGATGAACAACTGAGTTCTACATTCTCTTGTGTGTGTGTGTTTCTGGCCATTTCTACTGGGTCTCCTTGATTTAAATCAAGAACTGAACAATAGACTTTATATTATTAGCAGCTTGTGGTGACTGCTTTGCAATATATAGACATATGGAATCATTGTTGTATACCTGAAACTAACATCATGTTACATGTCAAATATATTTCAAATTTTTTTTTAAGCTGATTCTTCTTTCTGACTGCCAGGCCCATCAGAGCAGTGCACACTTAGTGGTTTCCTGGAGAGGAACCCCATAAGTGCAGGTATTAAATCTGATGTGACAGCAGAGGTCCACTCTGGTCTCCTAATGCATCTCACCCACCCCATCATCACAAGGAAAAGAAGCTCTCTGCTAACACCTGCATGCCGCAGCTGGAGTTAAGAAAACCCTCTCCAAAAAGAGCTAAAAACAGATCACATCACATGTAAATGTCTGAAAAAATATCTTCTTAGTACTTTGCATTAGGTTTCAAATTTGCTGGCTTCCTCTAGATTAACAATTTTTAAAAAAAATTTCTCTCATGCCCTTAAATGACATTTATATCCACCTACCTAATACAATGTGTCAACTGTAATTAAAAATCAAAATTCATTTTTTAAAAAGAGTGTCTTAGAAACCATCTGTCTTGGTTTTCGGCTTGGTTACCTGTTTGCTTACCCACGTGAGTAATTCTTTGCAAAGAAATAAAATTGTTCCCTATGTTCCAGATCTGGTACAATTTAATTCTTCCACTAAGGAAAATCAGCTATTTGCTTTCCTCATCCTACGAAACAAAGGCTTCCTCAGGCAGGCTTATTCATGCTCTCCCCATGAATGGAGTCAGTTTGAAAATCTATTTGAAATGAATAAGCCGAACTTTTACCTGCATCTCTTTCCATTTAAGACACCCAGGATAAAATGTAATTTCTCCCACAAGTTTCTCATAAAACCAAAAATAATAAAACACTCCATGTTTGGTCTTGAAATACAAACCCTCGCTTTTGACTCAGTAGCTTTGACAAACTAGAAAACTTGGGAAGACAAGGGAGGGCAAGGAAATGAACTTCCTGAACCTGAGGTGTCCAGCAGCCCCCCCACCAGCCCTGGGAAAGCCTGCCTGGCTGACAGCTTCTTCCCGTCCAGAGGAGAAAATGACAGGGTGCCAATTTCTCCTTCCCCTGACTGCCCACAGCACTTACAGTCTCCATCACACATTTTAACCCGAGTCCTTTTCAATCCCGAGTTCAGTCATACTGTCTGTTTATGTTCCACTGGATTTATTTAAGGCTTGAAGGCTTGAAAAGCTTTTAAGCTCGTTGGTGAAAGAAACCTTGCCATGCCCTTCTTTTGCAGCCTCCTCAGCGTGTCTATGAGAAGAGCCTGAATTTAAATTAAATGATCCATTTCCAAAAACCTGTTCCACGGCTTAAGCCATGCTCCAAAGGAACCACTGCTCTCTAGCTATAATTTAAGCACTTCTCGGTTTCCTCTGTCCTCCAGGGACCTGGAGCTCCTTCGATGCCTACCGTCCAAATGAAAGCCCTCCATACACAGGAGAACAATTAAGTTATAACTCAGCTCTCGCTCCTCTGTTCTTTCGGCCCATTGTATCGATATTTTTAGTTGCGGGTTGCTTTTGAACAGTTGCCATCTCCTTTCAAGATTTACAACCCACACCGCACCCCAGGTCACTAGGAATCTATATCTTTGATCCTCACAGTTTTTCAAAAGCCATGATGAAGGAAACCCTTGTCTGTGGAGGGGAGATGTACGAAGAGCTTCTCAAATCTGAACCGCCATCAGAAAACCCTGGAGGTCTTGTTCCACCAGGCTGTTGGGTCCCATCCCCAGGATGTCTGATCCAGTAGGTGTGGGGTTTCTCACCAGTTCCCAGGTGATGAGAACCCCTGCTCCGAGGGCAAGCCTTTGTGGTCAGACAGAGGCTAAGGATGAGTATATTTAATTACTCTCTGCGGAGGGCCACATTGGAAGGACTCTCATCTGTCTATTCCAAAGAGGTGACAGATGGCCAAAAACAAAAAGGCTCACACACTTTATAATCTGGGAAAACATTTGGTGGCTTTCGGCCTTGAGTCTTAGTCTGTTTTCTTCCTACTGGCTTCAGGTCCTGTCAGGGTCAATTCAGCCCTGTCTCTCCGTCCATCTTTTTCTTTTACTGGCAACTCCTTACAAAGGTATCAGCCATTGCTACCCCTGAAAGACCTTCCCTACATCCTGATACATTCCCAGATGGCTGTCACCTCTCTCCTGTTCACCAACAAACATGTTAATGTGTAGAACAAACTCAATGTTGGTATCGTCTTGTTTGACTTCCACCTCTCTTGTTTTTTTTAAGTAAACCTCTTTGTTTCAGATGGCTTCCTGCCTTCTAAATGCAGTGGCTCTTTTCTACCCTCTGGCTGTGATGACTGTCTTAGGGATAGGCAGGTGACCAGTGCCATGCCAATCAAAGCCCCTCAGACTGGCTGATTGGAGGAAATCAGGCACTTGTCCCAGCGAGGCCAGGGAAGCATGCTCTACAGAGAGATGCTCTTACCCCCTGGTGAGGAAGGCCCACCTGACAATGAAGCTCCTGAGCAGGGAGCAAAGCTGAAAGACAGAAGGACTGGGTCCTGACAACAGTGAGGTCCTGGGGACCCCGCCATGCCAAAAGTTAGATTTATCCCTGGCAAATGCCAAAGTGGCCCCCACACGGCCCTGCCCTCTAGGGCACACACACCTCCTACTTATCCAATCAAACGTGAACCTGGTTGTTGCTGCTATGAAGGGATTTTGCAGATGAAATTAAGCTCCTAAATCGATCGACCTTGAAATAGAAAGATTACCCACGGTGGGTTTAGTGACTAATCAGGTGAGCCTTCAGGGAGACAGGTTTTTCCAGGACTCAGACTCAAAGCAGGAGAGGGCTGTGGGAGGAGGGAGCAACACAATGTGGCGAGGGGGAGAGAGCATGAGCTGGGAGTGGTGCCTCGCCCACAGCCCACAGTCAGCAATAGGACAGGGGCCTCAGTCCTACCATCACAAGAAAATAAATTCTGCCAGTGAACATGTGAGCTCAAAAGACAACCATGAGCCCCCGAGGAGAATGCAGTCCGGCCAGCACTCTGATTTCAGTGTTATGAAACTCTGAGTGGAAAATCCAGCTAAGCTGTGGCTAGACTTCTGACCCACAGAAACTGTGAGAATGGATATTGTTTTAAGTGACTAAATTTATGGTAATTGGTTCTGCAACAATAGAAAAGTAATATATATATAGGATACAATGAATTTCTTTTTTTTTTTTCTTTTCTTAAATCACTTTGAGTTTTGTCTCTTGCACCAAAATATCCTAGTACTCCTGGTTTCTCAGAGATGGTTCTATTGTGGGGTTCCTTACATCACTTTGCTGCTAGTTCCTCGGCTTCCGTCCCCTCCTGTTCTTCCTCTAACCCCAGGGTATGTATTCCCCAAGGTTCCATGCGCAGTGCTCCCTCTTTTCTTTCTATGACAATTTCCTTTACTGCATATCATTCTTAATCTGTAGCCCTGGCCCATCATGTCCCCTCACAAGCTGCTGGAGATATGCAGTATAAAAATAAATGTCTATTTCAAAACTTCTCATATATTTTCCCCTAAAACCAGTCCTTTTTTATTTCTCATCATGCTAACGGCGTCATTGTCTTCTTCTCTTCCCCCTGCAGCCATCAGCTGTCAAGTCCTCACAAGCCTGCACTCTATTCCCACACCGCCATGCTGGGTCAGATCTGCTCCTCGCACAGCCGCCTGCTCATTGGTCTCCTTGCCTTCACTATTCTCCCTCCAGACCATCCGAGTCATCTCTTCTGGACCAGACCTCCTAAAGCAGATTATGTAATACAACTTCCCCGTGCCATACCCTGGTGCTGGTTCCTACAGCTTGCTGCAAATCTTGTAAAATCCTATGTTTAAGACCTTCACAATCTGGCCCCAACATGCTTTTCCAATTTCATCTCCTACTTCTCCCCTCAGGCATGTTGTACCAGCCAAACCCCACTTCTCTCTTCATCTCTGAAAGCTCACATTTCTCTTCCACATGTTAAAATTCAAGCCATACCCACCACGACCTGTTCAAGACCGACTTTTCCTGTCTTCTTTCTTCCATCCTCCTCTACAACATACAACTTAATCAGAAATACTTTTGTGAGTTCCTACAGTTTTTATTCCTTTTCCTTAAGATAAACCATTACATTAAGAAAAACCGTTACATGCCAAAACCGGTTTGGCTCAGTGGATAGAGAGTTGGACTTAAAGGTCCTAGGTTCGATTCCACTCAAGGGCATGTACCTTGGTTGTGGGCACATCCCAAGTGGGGGGTGTGCAGGAGGCAGCTGATGGATGTTTCTCTCTCATCTCTCATCTCTAACTCTCTCTCTCTCCCCCTTCCTCTCTGTAAAAAATCAATATATTTTAAAAAAAGAAAAAAAGAAAAACCATTACATAAGCCAAGATGGAAACTGCTCAGTCAATCAATGAAATACTCTGCAAGAGCCTGTTTTTCCAACCCAAGACTAAATACTGACTGTCTTTTCTTTCCGAGGAGCAGCAGCCAGGGCTACTGGGACTGGCAGGGTTCACAAATGCTTCCTCTGGATGAGCAGCTCAGCCCTGCAGGGTGCAGAGCCCGACCCGGCCCTGCTCACAAAGGAGCCTGTATGTCAGTTATGGAAACCGAATTGCCCCTTCCTGCCACAGGGAAGGTGAGGGCAACGCAGAACTGTCCCAAGAGTAGGAACATTCAGTCGGATTTGCAGGAGAACTGGAGGGAGGTGAAGGGTGAGATGAAGCCCAAACCTAAGGTATTCTGAAAAATGCAATTTACTCATTCCTATCATGCAACCTCTGGTCAATCAACATTCAATGATTTGTGTGCACTAGCCACTGTACAATATTTTTCCAAACTGGCAATCCTTGGGTATCAAGCATGCATTGGGAACATTTTCTACTGCCTTTCGCTGGATTGTGTTTAGATAAAAAAGATAAATAATGATAAAAAATGAAGAAAATTTAAAATTAGTGTCTGCCTAAAGAACACATAATCAAAGAAATAAATATGCTCAAAAACACTATGATCAAACTTTTTAAAAACTGTAATTCCTGTTGATCCATGCCACTATTCCTATGACTAGCACAGCTTATCACATAAAGGCAGGGCTTTATCCACACATATTTAGACTCAGCAGGTGTCTATACTTGTATGCAGCTTCCATCTACTTACTGGTAGAAAGCCCAGTTTGCTAAGCAATATATTATGCATCCAGGAAAAAGTATGTCTGCATCTCAGGAATAAGATGAAAATCCACATTGAGAAATACCTTATCTGTATTGGACAGCTGGAGAATGACATCTTCAGGAAATTAAGATTTTTTACAGGTGTTTCTTACTGACAATTCTTTCCTGGCCTTATTTGTTTAATGCCATGATCCCAAGTGGATTGCTGAAACCTAACAGGAATGTGGATCAAGAGCCTGGACACCACGCGTGCCCAGGGTTACAGCCATCAGGCAGCTGGGTCTCCCCACACCTCCTTCCTGGGGGGAAGTTTTGTGTATGCTGCTCCAGGCCAGTGGCTTCTTCGGGTGTTCAAGTCCCTGGAAGGAGGGGGAAGGACTGCCTGTGCTTCGTGGGTTCATTGTTATGAAGCATTTGTTCATCATGAGCTGTTACGGTCCCAGAGGAGCCACTGTGAGGAATCTCCTGGCTTTAAATTTCCTTCCGTTTCTGCTCTATTTGCTCGTCTTTAAAAAGTAAAATTAGTAGAAATCGTAAGAAACTTAAATATTTTCCTCTCATTCTCTGTTGCCATCATATTAGAGTCATATGATAGTATTCTTAAGTATTTTATTTGACCTCACTTCACAAATTACCAAAAGGCGAGTCAAAGTAAAAAAAAAAAAAAAAAAAAAAAAGGCCAAATAGTATTCCCCCACCTCCAGACCATCCTTTTGGATAAATACAAGTTAAGAGAAATCACCAATGATGCCCAGAACTCTGGAAGCAACCTACCAAAGCCTCAGTACTTTTTTTAGGTAATGAAATATAACTATGGCCCCGCAGGGGTGGCTAAGTGATTGAGCATTGATTTATGAACCAGGAGGTCATGGTTCGATTCCCACTCAGGGCACATGCCCAGGTTGCTGGCTTGATCCCCAGTAAGGGGTGTGCAAGAGGCAGCCGATCAATGATCCCCTCTTTTTATTGATGTTTCTATCTCCCTCTTCCTTCTCTGAAATCAATAAAAATGTATATTAAAAAGAGAATGTCTAATAAGAGAAAATAAGTGTAACTATGTAAAAGTGTAGCTACAACAGGATATCTATCTAATCATACTTTGTAAGTCATAGTATCATTACTCAAGCACGTGTGTCTTCTTTTTGTCTGTTTTATTAAAGGCCAAAAATTTATAACAACTCTATATTTTAACCTCTTTTGATACTAATCCAGGCAGCTGCCTCCTTCTTTAAATATTACAGCTTTCCGATGGAGTCAGGGAAAAAAGAATATGGCAAGACAAAGGCACTATTGAGAACTTCTCCCCTTCGGGAGGAGGCTTAATGAAACTATTCTAGCTTAAAACTGAGATTCCAATGGTCTCGGCTGTGAACAGCATGTAACAGAAATGCCACTTGGCATTACGTCCGGGGATTACCTGTTGAAACACCAAAGACAGGTACACTTTGATGTGGGTTACGTGGTGCTGGGGAAGTACCAGGAAATGCAATGATTCTTGCTCTATGAATGCGGAGTGGAAGGGTTAGTATCCTATTTGGAACAAAGATCATTGTGTGAATGGGGGTGGGGTGGGAGTGTGGAGAGGAGGAGAGGGTGCTGAAAGCAAGCACATGTATGTATGCCTACTTGAGCCTGTCCCAAGTAACCGTGTTTAAGGAAACACCATTCCACTTGCTACAATGTTGGAAACTCAAGTAAAGGGGAGTATCAACTAGAATTTTCCGAGTAAAGGACCCCAGCATTTAAAATACCTGATGATCTGATCATGTTTCATGAAAAATCGTATGGAATTTATTGACAGACTGAGCATTCTAAAAGTTCCCTACATCTCTTTCAAAACAAATACTTAAAACTCTTTAGAATCAGCACCACCCGTTTATCACCAGCCTCTAGTCGCACCTTCTCAGGGAAAGGCCTACCCTCACTTCTATCAGAAGAAGGAATCACAGGTGTTCTCCCCTCCCCCTGCACCTGCCAGGTTTAGGGGGTTTAGGCGCAGAAGATTCTCACACTGACAACTCCCAATCTATCAAGAAAGAAGAAAATTTCTAGCTCCTTAATTGTTTTGTCGAATAAGCTCTCAAAAGTTCATTTTTGTTACCTTTTTTTTTCCAGGCAAAATAAGAGGCCTTTTACAAAAATTCTATTGCTAAAACAATGGAATTCTCCTGGGAATGACTTCGTTATGGAAATGAAGTGACAGGTTCTTTTATGTAGCCAGGCAGAAAGTCTGCATTTATAAAAGGCATTCAGAGCCCTCAAGAGCTGCGTGTGGGAGGACATAAAGTGCTATTTTTAATTCAGACTGCAGCATTCTCCCCATACAGGTTTTTCAGGATCATCAGAGTCACACTAACACTGATCTAAAAAGAAGAAAAAAAAAATCTGATTTCTGCTGACCCCTGCAGAAAAAAAAGAGGAAAAAAAGAAAATTAAGGCAATGATGAATATAGCTTCCTTCTACTTTTGGAGCCCTCGGTCGGCTCAGAGATCAATCTCCAAAGCCATCAGCCCTATCTATTACCCAGAATTAAAAGCACTTAAGCTCTGCGAGTAACAGCCTTACATCTCACACAAATTTACATTTTTGTACGTGTGACTTTCACTCTACTGAGTGTACAGGAATCCCCCTGTGCCTGCCAAGAAATGCTAGGCAAGTTCTTCCACCTGTTCCCCAAAATTAACATTCCCTGGTGATGCTGTGGTGGATGAGTCCAGCTGTGTGGCAGGACCATGCTGGAAACCCATTTCTAATTTCAGAAAGGCCCCTTGGATAAGTAAGAGGCACCTGAGCTTCTGTTGGGCAAATGTAGAGCTTCCCTAGTCCGGTGAGAAATCTGTAGATGGAGGCTTTTCATGTCTGCCATGTTGTCTTGGGCTCTGTTGGGGACCAAAGCCTGAGGAGTGATGAATGGAAGGCAGGTGTAGATGACTGCAGAGGCATGACATTGGAGGAGAAAAAGGATACGATGAGAGGGAATTACTACAAAGGACAACTGATGGAACAAGATTCTCCAGCAATGGCTAAGGGATTGGTGTAAGACCACTAGTAGTGAATGAGCAATAGGGTCAGAGAAAAGCTTTTTTAATTGAGGTAGAATTCACATGACATAAAGCTCACCATTTTAATCATTTTTGAAGTGCACAATCAGTGGTTCTTAGTACATTCACAATGTTGCACAACCATAACCATTCTAGAAGATTTTCAACATCCAAAAAGATACCGCATAGCCATCTCCATTCCCTCCTCCTCTCAGCCCCTGCCAACCACTCATCTGTGTTCGGTCTTTATGGATTTACCTGTTCTGGACGCTACATGTGAAGGAAATTAATCATATAATATGTGGTCTTTGGTGCCTGGCTTCTTTCACTTAGCACAGCGATTTTCAACCGGTGTGCCCAGCTGCAAGAATTTTTAAAACATGCAATACTTGATGATTTGAGCACTGACCTCTTTTCCCTTCAATTGTGAAATAAAAAACACACATACACAAAAAATAAAACAACAACAGCAACACAACAATAGCCAGTTAGTGTAAATGTCTTCTCTTGAATGGTAAATACAGGGGTGGGCAAATGGAGGTTTATAGTTGTTCATATGCAGAAAAAGATATGCAGGTTCTAATTATTAGCTTTACTAACTGGAATCTCACAGCTGTAAGCTGACTCTTCCCCCACCCTGTATATAGGTCATATCTTAGAATTGCATAATAAGGTTGTGTCTGATTGGTTAATTCTTGGTATCAGAAATCCTTATAAACAAGTAGCGGCACTGCTTTTTAAAAAATATATGTTTTATTGATTTTTTACAGAGAGGAAGAGAGATGGACAGAGAGAAACATCGATGAGAGAGAAACATCCATCAGCTGCCTCCTGCACACCCCCCACTGGGGATGAGCCCGCAACCAAGGTACATGCCCTTGACCGGAATCAAACCTGGGACGTCTCAGTCCGCAGGCAGATGCTCTATCCACTGAGCCAAACTGGTTTCGGCGGCACTGATTTTTTTTAAAAGTCACTTTGGAGCAAAAAGCGTTGGTAATTACCATTATTATTATTATTATTATTATTATTATGTAAATAAACCAAAATTATACCTTTTTTTGGTCAGATCGGCATATATATATATATATATATATATATATATATATATATATATATATATATATTGGTATGCCAAAGAATTTTAGTAATCAGTTTCTGTGTACCCTGAGATCAGAAAAGTTGAAAAATCACTGACTTAGCACAATTTTTTTCAGGATTCATTCATGTTGTAACCTGATTAGAACTTCATTCCTTTTTTGGATGAGTAATACTCCATTATATACATACACCACACTGTGTTTATCTCTTCATCAATTGATGGACATTTGTGCTGTTCCCGCTTGTTGGCTTGTATACAGAATGCTGCTCTGAAATGTTTTTTGTTTGAATACTTGTTGCCAATTCTCTTGGATATACCTAGGAGTGGAATTTATGGGTCATACAGTAATTCTATGTAACTTTTGAGGAACTGCCAAATTACTTTCCATAGTGACTGTGCCACTTTACTTCAGTTTATGAGGATTCCAATTTCCCCCAATTTTTTTTATAACACTTGCAATTTTCCTGTTTGTTAATTAATGTGACCATCACAATAGGTTAGAAGAATTAATCTCGTGGTTTGCATTTGCACTTCCCTGCACTCATGATGCTGAATATCATTTCAATGTGCTTAGGGGACATTTGTATACCTTCTGTGGAGAAATGTCTATTCAAATATGTTGTCCCTTTTAAAACTAGGCTGTTTGTCCTTTTGTTGTTCAATTCTAAAAGTTCTCTTCATATATTCTGGAAATTAGACTCTTATCAGTTACATGATTTACAAATATTTTCTTTCATCCAGTGGGCTGTCTTTTCACTTTCTTGATAATGTCTTTGATTCACAAAACATGTTTATTTTGATGAAGTCTAAGTTACCTATTTTTTTTCTTCTGTTGCTTGTGTTTGCAGTGTCATATCTAAGAACCTGTTGCCAAATCCATGTTTTAGAATTATTCTGTAAGTTTTCTAGTTGAGCTCTTATATTTAGGTTGCTAATCCATTTTATTTTTTGTATGTGGTGTGAAGGGTCCAACTTCCATCTTTTGCATGTGTCCCTCGTGTCTTTTCCTAGCTCTCCGAGGACCGTTTGTTGAAAGGAGGTCAGAGAGTTTTTAATATGGAGTGTTTTATTCTCTTTAAAATACTGCTTCTCTAAAAATATCTATATACATCATTTTGCAAAGTAATTTAATTTGCTGAATTTTGGTTATAGTGAGTACAAGTGAATGAGACATCCCCCTCCCATTCCACATTTTGAAGATGTAGCAAGTTTTTAAGAATCATGACCAATCAGGGTCATAGTTCTGAGCCTTCGGGGAAGTCAACCAGCCCTGGGTGGTGTTTTTGCAGGACTAATTTCCAAAAGCAACAGGTAGCACAAAATTGCTGAGCTTTCTATTACCTTGGCTCCATTTGTTTCCCTGTGTGTACTGCTCCTGTCCTCAGACACCTAGAAACCTGGGTTCTCTTTCCCACCCCTGTGTCTACCTGCTAACACAGGCTCTTTGGAGAGAACTTAATAACCTAATTCCTACTAAGGCAGACATACTTTTAGCATGATGCTTTGGTCCCTTTTTTGTTTAAGCCAAAAGAATAAGTACAGGTTGTTGAATGCCAGGTATCATTGGTTCGAAGAAATAGAGACTTTCAAATCCCCCTAAAGCAGCAGATCTCAGACTTGGCTGCATATTGTGACCACCTGGGGAGCTTTCCAACATCCTTATGCCTGGGATCCACCTACAGAGACACTCACTGAATTGGTCTGGGGTGCAGTCTGGGCTATGGGATGCTGTTCAACCACAGTGGAGAGCCGTGCCCTAAAGTCAGTAATCAGAGGTTGTGGTTTACTCTGTCGACCTGTGAAGCAGCAGCTCTTCTTGCCACTTTTCACCACTTACAGGCAGTAAGGGATGTAATTAAAGAGTATTATAATTTCAAATTAAAACCAATGGAATCAGAATCTCCTGTGTTAGTCCACAATCTCCCCAACTACCCTGTGAAAGGAGGTTTATTTTTCACACGTGACCAACGAAGAACAAACGCTGAGAGATTAAGCAGCAGCCCAGGATCACAAACATGGAAGTGGCAGAGAATGGGTTTGAACGCAATCTTTCCAACCCAAAGAGTGCATCATTTATGCTGTCTCTCTTCATTTTGAAAGTGCCAATCATTATAAGTGTGGTTTGTATAATTTGGTACCAAGAGTAATAAAGGGAATAGCAACTTCACACCTTCCATCCAGCACCTGGATGGGCTGGAGAATATACACTCATATACATTCTCTAAAAAGAATGGTGGGCACTGCTCTGGCAATCCTATATAACAAAAGCCTAATATGCTAAGTGTCCGGTCCACCAGTTGGCCTAAGTGTAATATGCTAATGATATGCTAAGGCTGCTCAACTGCTTGCTATGATGTGCACTAACCACCAGGGGGCAGATGCTCCAACTGGTAAATTAGCTTGCTGCTGGGATTTGGCTGATTAGGACTAAGCGAGACGGGCTGGACACTCCCTGGAGCCCTCCAGGTCCCTTCCTGGCCCTGATCATGCACCAGTGGGATCCCTTGGGCTGGCCTGCACCCTCTCACAATCTGGGACCCATTGGGGGATGTTGGAGAGCCAGTCTTGGCCCATTCCCGAATGACAGGCCAAGGGACCCCATTGGTGCATGAATTTGTGCACTGGGCCTCTAATGTAAATATAAGGGAAGTGGGCCTCAAGGGTATGTCTGAATCCAGGAGGAAATGACATTACTCCAAAAATGTTGCTGGATAGAGTTTACAGAGATGGTGGGGGAGCAGTAATTCTTTCCAGTATATGTGAAAACTGACAATAATAAGCCATGAAATACCTTTATTGTGGTACAAAAATAACAAGCAGTGACAAAGTTAAATTAATTCGTTTGTGAATTTAATCTGATGCATATACTAGTATATGATTACAAAGCTCAATCCATTGAAAACAGCAAGACCAAGGGCCTCAGACAAAAATCTCCAACACTTCAATATCCAGGTTTCTGTAAAGGGCACAACTTCCCCATAACAGCATCCTGCCTGTCAAAGTATGAGGCATATTGACAAGCCTTTTCACAACAGTGTAATGTAGTTAGAATTGATCCAACATACTGGAAATGGTGGTAGGATCTGGGAAGAGAGATTTAATTCATTTTCCCCTCTCCTTTCTAACCGGTGCACTCAAACAAATGGGTAAGTCTGTGCATGCATGTATGTTTGGTGCACGCACAGGCACTCCAGGCTTGAAGAGAAAATATATTTCAGTCCTGGCATTTTTCATGGCCTGCTTTATTCATCCTTAAGACCAGGGGCAATAGATTACAGTGCTATTTTTCTGTGTCTGTGTATTATTGCCTAAGAAAATTGGGAGAATTTATGTGCAGTAGATTTGGGAGCTGAAAGGAGAAAGGATTTGCTGGAGGTTTTCATAGACCAGTATAATTCTTGTAGGGGGGAAAATGTTCGCAAGTGGGGGTTTTACCTGCTTGTCTCCTAATTGTAGTGGATCTGTCAACTTTCAAGTATATGAAGACTTTACTCTTCAAAATCATTCTCAGTGCGCTCTGAATTGCTATACTTTTAAGCTAACTACTTCTCAAAGTGTTGTTTAAAAACTGACATCTTCAAGCACATTTCAGGCTTAGAATATAATAAAATTTGCAAAGTCTCATTGGCTCGTATGCACTTAAAAAATGCACTTGACAGCCAATCTCTTGAAAATGATTTATGTAGAAATTGTGTTCAAATTACTTTATATCAAGATATTTAAGAGAAAATGTGGTCTTCTTTGTAATAGACTAAAAATAATGATATCCTTTATCTTTAACGGAACATGTACATATGTTGTCTAAGCTACTGCATTTAAACAAATTGAAAAACAGTAGGATTCTGGCTGTACTCTATAAAGAAACAAAACGTGCCCAGAATATCATTTTGAGCATTAAAAAATACATGTTATTTCCTACAAAGTTCATTCCTATCTACAATATCAGAGTTGTCAACCAGGTCCAAGGCATCAAGTTATAAATATTTCAAAAACAGACAGGACACTCAGAAAAAATAATTATGGCAGTCCAATTTCACATTAAGAAAATGAGAATGCTTGAGATATTTGAAACCTTAGGAGGGGGTCCAAGATGGCACAGTAGGTGCACACACACCTTCTCCCAGCACCACATCAAAACTACAACTAAATTACAAAATAATCAACCTGAATGACCATTTGAAAATTAGCTGAGCAGAAGTCTTATAACCAAGGATTTACAGAAGAAGCCACACCAAAACTGGTAGGAGCAATGGGGATGCCAAAAGGGCTGCCCTGCACCCCATGTGGTAGTTGAGAATCTGGAAGGATAGTTCAGCTGCAGAGGTCCCCACTGAGGAGTGAGGGGTCTCAACCTCATGCTGAGTACCAGTACAGAGAAGGAAGCTCACAGATCAGCTGGCTGTGAAAATCAGCAAGGACTTCACCCACCTAGGTGAGACGGGAGATTGCTGGAAAGCCAGGTGTCTTCTGAAAGAGCCAACACACAAAATATCACTCTCAATCATTCACCCTGGGCTCCAGTGGAGGACGGTGGGTTGGAAGGACAGGAGCCATACAGGGAGAGACTGAGCTGTTGTGGCTATAGGAATGGACCACAGGGACAGCCCCCAAAGTCCCTTAGTTAAGTCTGTCTCTCTCATCTTTTCTAGATCAAACACATTCCTCTCTAGGACATCAGCCTGAGGAGCTACGCTTGCCACACCCTCCTGATTACACAAGGCCCACTAAGCTTGCATCCTCTGTGGTCTCTATCAGTGATGATCATCCTGGCCCGTTCTTGCAGCTCTTCTTAAAAAACTCTCAAGAAATTCCAGGTAACCTTGGGGGTGCCAGAAGCACACAGGGTGAGACTGAGTTGTGTGATTTTATGGCCACATGCTGACCAGTTCCACCGTTGCTGTGTTGGGCACCCCCTCCGCAATGGACCCAGCCTGAGGAGCTGCACCAGTCCCTCCCTGCTGACACCCCATAGCCTTGCTCTGCCAATTATTTATTTATTTATTTATTAATGTATGGGACAAAGTTTATTTCATATAAAGCAGTTCTGACCTTCATCGGGGGAGGAGGGGATTAGAAGTCAATCTGCTAATGTTCTCTCTCTTTTTAAAAAAAATATATTTTATTGATTTTTTTGCCCCCCTTTGTCCCATACATACCCTCCCTCCCCAGAGTTTTATGTCCATTGGTTGTACTTATATCATGCTCTGCCAATTTTGCACACAGCTGTGGGATCTGCTGGTGGTGGCCAGCCTCAGTCCATGTGGCAGTCTTCCTTGAAAAACTCTTAAGGAATTCTGGGCAAAATTGGGGGTGGGGGGGTGGCGAGGAAAGGGCAGTGCTAGAGATACACAGGGAGAGGCTGAGTTGTGTGGCTGTAGAGAGAGGGACATCTTCCTGCATGTCTGACAGGTGCTACCATTCTTGTGCAGAGCCCTCCCTTCACACAGCCAAATCTTAATCTGTTCTTGCCAGGTGAACTCTATTAGCTCTACCCATGATGTCTCGAGCCCCCACCAAATTGTAAAAAGTTTACAGGCCACATGCCAGTGGTGCCTGACCATGGAGTACCTTGAGATTTTGCTGAGTTGCCTCAGACCTAGTACTGGCACTGAGTTATCTGTATTAACCTGGTGAACACCAATACCCTTACCTGGTGACTTACTGAGAACCTGCCTCATGCAACTGACATATCATCTGAGGCTCTTGCAGCTAGCAGTCACGGCAGATTTCGGAGTGCCATGGGTCTTTTGCTGACCTGCCTCATGCCCAGGACTGGTGGCAGCTGACCACAGTATAAACCTAGCCACCCCCAACCCCATGCTCACCCAGGCCAAGTTACCAACAGTGGAACACTTTGTAGCTCCTAACAGGGACCCACGGGCCAGCCACAGACAGTGTCTGACATTGATCATCACCCAAGTCCCTGCCAAGAGATTCCAGAATCAACATTCCTGGTAGCTGGCTTCAGACCATATCAGAGCACCACTCAATTAGCTCAACCAGTGACACACCCAATGGAAGGTTTCAGCAGGCACCAGACACTGCTGGGGAAAATTCTGTTTCATTAGGTCAGTCCCCACACAGCAATTCATACACTGTGGTCACTGTCAATCCTCCCAGTCATATACAGCCTGATGGTCAACCTCTCACACAGACAAACCAACAGCAATCAAGACTGAATGGCAACAGGTGGGCTGACATAACCCACACAAGGGAAACTCCTGAAGCATCTGGGTCAGGTCATCAGGGAGACTGTGCCACTGGGCCCCACATGACATCTACTACATAAGGTCTCCAAACCTGGACTAAGAGACACAGAAGAACCACCTAATATATAGAAACAAGTACAGAAAAACAGCCAAAATGGGAAGACAAAAAACATGCCCTAATAAAAGAACACAAAAAATCTCCAGAAACAGAAGAAAATGAAATGGAGGCAAACAATCTACCACTCACAGAGTTAAAAGAATAGTTATAAAGATGCTCAAAGAACTTAGGGAAAGAATGTCTGAACTCAGTGAGAACTCAACAAAGAGATAGTAATCACAAGAAGGACACAGTGATTATAAAAACAACCAGTCAGAAATGAGGAATACAATATCTGAAATGAAGAATACATTAGAAGAAGTCAACAGAAGATTAGATGAAGCAGAGAATCAAATCAATGGTTTGGAAGACAAGGTAGCAGAAAACACCCAGTCAAAACAGTAAAAAGAAAAAAAATAAAGTAATGAATAGTTCAAGGGACCTCTGTGAAAATATAAAGCATTACAATATTTATAACATAGGGGTGTCTGAAAGAGAAAAGAGAGAACAGGGATTAAGAACCAATTTCAATAAATAATTACTGAAAACGTCTTTAACATAGTAAAGGAAAAAGACACACAAGTACAGGAAATGCAGAGAATCCCAAAAAGGATGAACTATAAGAAGCCCACACTAAGATACATCACAATTAAAATGGTAAAGATTAGAGACAAATAGAGAATCTTAAAAGCAGCAAGAAAAGGACAGTTATATATGAGGGAGCTTCTATTAAACTGTCAGAAAACTTCTCAACAGGACATTTTCAGGCCAGAAAGGATTTGCATGAAATATTCAAAGTGATGAAAAACAACCAAGATTACTCTAACCAGCAAGGCTAACATGGTACATTTACACAATGGAATACTACTCAGCTGTAAAAAAGAAAAAGAAAAAAACTCTTACCATTTGCAATAGCATGGATGGACTTGGAGAATATTATGCTAAATGAAATAAGCCAGTCAGAGAAAGATAAGTATCACATGATCTCATTAATATGTGGAATCTAAGGAACAAAATAGATCTAGAGACACAGAAGCATGGAATAGACTGACGGATTTCAGAGGGAAGGCGGGGCTGGGTGGGTATGTGGGGAGTAAATAACTGGGGAAGTTACATGCACATATGCATATATGCGTAGCCCATGGACACAGACAATAGAGTGGTGAAGGCCTGGGAAGAGTGGGTGTGGGGTAGAGGGGGTCAATGGGGAAAAAACAAACAAACAAACAAACAAACAAACAAACAAAGGGGGACATCTGTAATACTTTCAACAATAAAGATAAATTAAAAATAAATAAATAAATTTGAAAGAGAAATAAAGAGCTTCCCAGACAAGAAAAGTCTAAACGAGTTCATCACTATCAGACCAGTATTACAAGAAATGTTAAAGGGATTTATTTAGGAGGAAGAAAAACAAAGAAAAAGAAGAGCATAATATGCATAATAAAATGGCAATACATACTTATAAATAATTACTTCAAATGTAAATGTATTAAATATACTAATCTAAAGTTTAGTTGAATGCAGAAAAAACAAGAGTCCCACTTCAGATAAAAAGACACACACACACACACACACACACACACAAAGTACAGGATGGAAAAGATTTACATGAAAATGGAAATGTAAAGAAAGCTGGGGTAGCAATAACTATAACAGATAAAATAAGCTTTAAAACAAAAGCTATAACAGGAGACAAAAGAAAAACACTACATAATGATAAGGGATCAATCCAATAAGAGGATATAATGCTTGTAATCATTATGCACCCAATATAGGAGCTCCTAACTATAAAAATCAATTATTGATGAACATAAGGAAAAGATTGACAATAATATAGTGGTAGAGAATTTTAACACCCCATTGACAGCAATGAATAGATCTTCCAAACAGAAAATCAACAAGAAAACAGAGACCTTACATGACATATTAGACCAGATGGATTTAATTAATAGTTTCAGAGCATTTTACCCCAAAGCAGAATATACATTATTTTCTAGTGCAAATGGAACATTTGCTAGGATTGACCACATGTTAGGACAAAAGACAAGTCTCAATAAATTTAAGAATGAAATATCAAGCACTTTCTCTAACTACAATGGTATAAAACTAGAAATCACAAGAAAAAAAATAAAAATGAACAAATACATGGAGGCTTAATAACATGTTACTAAACAATGAATGAGTTAACAATGAAATTAAGGATGAAATCAAAAGACAAATGAAACAAATGAAAATGAGGACATCACAACTAAAATCTATTAACTACAGCAACAGCATTATAAAAAGTGACAAAACAGGTCTTCCTCAAGAAACAAGAAAAATCTCAAATAAACAATTTAACCTATACTTAAACTAGAAAAGAACAACATACAAAGACCAAAGTGAATAGAAGAAAAGAAACAATACCAGAATGGATATAAATGAAACAGTCTAAAAAATACAAAATATCAATGAAACCAAGAGCTGGCTCTTTTGAAAAGATAAAAAAGATGGACAAACCTTTAATCAGAGAGAGAGAGAGAGAGAGAGAGGGAGAGGGAGAGAGAGAACACCCAAATAAATAAAGTCAGAAATGAAAGAGGAGAAGTTAGAACTGATACAATATTATTCCTTTAGAAAGGATTATAAAAAATACTATGAACAATTATATGTCAATAAATTGGAAAATCTGAAAAAAATTAATAAATTCCTAGGAGCATACAATCTTTCAAGACTGAATCATGAAGAAACTGGAAATCTGAATAGACCTATTATAACCAACAAAGTCAAGAGAATAAGAAAAAAAACTCCCAACAATTCACCTGTGGACCAGATGGCTTCACAGGTGAATTTTATCAGTCAAAGGAGAACTAACAGGTAGTCTTCTCAAACTATTCAAAAAAAATCAAGAGGAGGAAAGACTCCCAACTTATTTTATGAGGCCAGCTTTATTATCATGAGCCCCAAACCAGATAAAGACACTACATAGTGAGAAATTATAGGCCAATATTCCAGATAAACATAGGTACAAAAATCTGCAATAAAATATTAGCAAATTGAACTCAGTAATATATTAAAAATATTATATATCATGATCAAGTGGGATTTTTTCCTGGGATGCAAGTTTAGTTCAATCAATGTGAGATACCACATAAATAAAATGAAGCACAAAAATCATGTGATCTTATCAACAGATGCAGTTGTGGGCGATCAGGGCAGCAGGGGAGGGCATTTTGGGGGTGGGGGGAGATCAGGCCTGTAGGGGAGTGCAGTTGGATGGGATAAAGCCTGCAGGGGAGGGTAGTTGGGAGGGACCAGGGCTGCAGGGGAGAGTGGTTAGGGGTGACCAGGCTTGCAGGGGAGGGCAATTAGGAGCAATCAGGCCAGCAGGGGAGCAGTTAGACATGGATCAGGCTGGCAGGCAGAAGCGGTTAGGGGGAATAAGGAAAGCAGGCAGGCGAACAGTTGGGAGCCAGCAGTCCTGAATTGTGAGAGGGCAGTCGGACATCCCTCAAGGGGTCCCAGATTGGAGAGGGTGCAGGCTGGGCTGTTGGACACCCGCCCCTCACCGTGCAAAACTTTCATTCACCAGGCCTCTAATACAAGAATAAGCTGAAAACTGACTAAAGACTTAAATATAAGACTCAAAATCATAAAACTCCTAGAAAAAAACAGTATGTTCTCAGACATTTCTCTTAGCAATACTTTTTTAATATATCTCTTCAGGAAAGGGAAACAAAATTTAAAAAATGGGAGTACATCAAACTAAAAAGTTTTTTCCAACAAAGGTAATCATCAACAAAACAAAAAGACAACCTACTGAATGGGAAAAGATATTCTCTAGTGATCTATCCTATAAGGGGTTAATATCCAAAATTTATAAAAAACAAAAACAAAAACAAAAAAACCCTCAGACAACACCAAGAAAACAAACGTGCCAGTTAAATACTGGGTAAAAGACCTAAATAGACATTCCCCCACCCCCTGCAACGAGGACATGCAGATGGCCAACAGACATATTAAAAAATGCTCAAAATCATTAATAATCAGAGAAATGCAAATTGGAACCACAATGAGGTATCACTCCACACCTGTCAGGATGGTTATCATCATAAATTAACTTACAATAAGTGTTGGTGAGGATGTGGAGAAAGGGGAAGCTTTTGTGTATCGGTGGGGAGGCCAGTTGATGCAGCCACTATGGAAAACCGTATGGAGACTGCACAAATAATTTTGAATGATACTGCCTTATGACAGTGGTTCCACTTCTGGGTATACTAGTATATTCTAAGACACTCAAAACACTAATTTGAAATATGCACCCCTATGTTCATTGCAGAGTTATTTAAAATAGCAAAGCTATGGAAGCAGCTCAAGTGCCCATCAATATAAAAGATGTGGTACATATGACAAATACCATGTGATTTCAGTTATATGTGGAAACTAAGAACAAAATAAATGAACAAACAAAATAGAAACAGAATCATAGATATAGATAACGGACTGATGGTTGCCAGAAGGATGAGTATGGGGGATGGGTGAAACAGGAGAAGGGATTAAGACTTACAAATTGGTAGCAACAACATAGTCACAGGGATGTCAAGTCCGGCATAGGGAACATAGCCAATAATCTACACTAATAAAAGAGTAACATGCTAATTGACTGTACCATTCCGATGCCCACCAGCCAATCAGGAGTGAGTATGCAATTTAACCCATCAAAGATGACAGGTTAATTTGCATACCCAGACAGCCAGCAGCTGGGGGCAGGGCGGAGAGTAGGCGTTCTGCCCTACCCCAGCCACTCACGGCCTCTGGGCAGTGTGAGAAGGTGAAAAAGCAGCTCCAGCCAGAGCAAAGGCGGTGCTGGCAGCCAGGGGACGGAAGGCCCATTCTTGCAGGAATCTTTGTACATCAGGCCTCTAGTATTGTAATAATTATGAATTGTGTCAGGTGGGTACTTGAAATACCAGAGGGTCACTTTGTATAAAGTACATGGCTGTCTAACTATTATGCTATACAGCTGAAACAAACAATAGCCGAAACCGGTTTGGCTCAGTGGTAGAGCGTTGGTCTGCGGACTGAAAGGTCCTGGGTTCGATTCTAGTCAAGGGCTTTTACCTTGGTTGTGGGCACATCCCCGGTAGGGGGTATGCAAGAGGCAGCTGGTCGATGTTTCTCTCTCATCGACGTTTCTAGCTCTCTACCTCTCTCCCTTCTTCTCTGTAAAATATCAATAAAATATATTAAAAAAAGGAAACTAAAACAACATAATATATAATTAATGTAAACTGTAATTGAAAAATAAAATTTTTGAAAAAGAAAAAGAGAATAAGGGTAAAAGTTAGCTTATATTTTTATAAATTCCTTTTGGGTTCCTGGGCAATATGTTATTTCAATTGATACTTATGGCAACAGCATACAAATCCTATCTCTAAAAGTAATTCCTACTGAACATAAACTACATTGAATGTTTATCATGTGCAAAGTGCTGTTAGGTAAAGTACAGATTTCAGAAATGAATAAAGAACATTTTGATCCCTTTAAGTGCAGAATACTGATTTTTAAAACATAAAACTAATTATCAACAAATTTTATAATTTTTGATGAGTCCTTCTCACCAGCAGCAACTTTCAAATGTTTTTTTTTTATTTTTATTTTTTTAAGACAGAGCCCTGCCTTCAAACGAAACCTTACATAGACACCTACTACATAAAACAAATAAAATTGAGGCTATTCATGTTGACCTACGGGGTCCTTTGCCTCTTCACACATCACCACCAAGAACTTCTGAAAGCAGTCCATGGAGGTTCCTGGGAGGCGGAGGGCTGTGATGAATCCTTAGGCCACGGTCAAATGTGTTCTGAGCTCCACTGGTCTGAGGAGTCCACACTCCTTAACATGGTGTATGGGGCTGTACACTTCACTCCTTCCTTTCAGAGCCTTAGGAACTCACCACCCCACCGGGCTCATGACTCATCATTAATTCACCAATAATGGAGAAGTGACTTCCACAGCATGCACTGTGCACATGCTGGTTGTTCCCATGCTTTGCCCATGCTGTCCCTCAGCAGGGGGTCCCTTCATGTCTCTCTTCTCCTCAACAAGTGCCCCATACCACGCCACTCTGCACAGTCGGATACCATCTTAACTCCCTACGTTTATATTCAATTTGCCCCACCATGCCAGGTGGTAATGACTGTTCATGTGGCCTTCACCTAAACTAATTTGTGGTAACTCAAGGATAGAAAGTCTACTTATGTTGTATTTATAGCTGTAGCCAGCTTTTAACACAGGTTTTGGCACCTAACAGGGACTTAATAAATGTTTGTTGAGTTAATGAATAAAGATGGGTGGATGGATGAGTGGATAGAATATTCAAATCAGTGGAAAACATCTATATAAATGCACATATACATATATATGCACATACTTTTAAACAATTATGATAAAATAAACATAAGATAAAAATTACCATCTCAATCTTTTTTTAAGTAAATAGTTCAGTTGTAACATCACCATTATCCATCTCCAGAACCCTTTCATTTTCCAAAATGAAATCCTTATATAGACATTAAAAAATTCTTGCCCTGCTGGCATGGCTCAGTGATTGAGTGTCAACCAGGAGTTCATGGTTTGATTCCTGGTCAGGGCACATGCCCAGGTTGCAGGCTTGATCCCAGTGTAGGGCATGCAGGAGGCAGCCAATTCATATTCTCTCTCATCTTTGATGTTTCTTTTTCTCTCTCCCTCTCCCTTCCTCTCTGAAATCAATAAAAATATATTTTAAAAAATTATTAATGATGCAAGTTTAATAACCCAGGGTGTGGAATACCCAGCTTCTTCACTTCCCTTTTGCCCCACCTGCTGTGTGTCTCATGTCTTATATCCACACTCAGGACATTCCCTCGTAAGACATGTGGTCAAGTGGTTGAAACATGTAGTCAATGCAACTCCTGGCTACTTAGCTTAGCAGTTTGGGCTGCTGAGAATGAATTTTCTGGATTGTTCTCCTTTACCCTCACTGATCTCTATTAGAATGGATTGTTAGAAGTCAGCTTTCACCCCAAGACTGTTTGAGGCTTCCCAGAAAGCATGCATGTAAGGAGCAGACACATGGGTGTACAAGAGCCTGTAATGCACACAGCTCACCTGTGACGGCCACATGACTTTCATTTTCATATTTTAACATTTCTGAACTTAGGGCTTGTTTTATACACAATGAGTACACTTAAAAACAGGGTAGAATTTCTTTCCCCTGCCTCCAAGAAACTAATCATTAAATCTATGGCGCATTTTATAATCAATCAGTGGATCAAAGACTTTAGAGAAGGCTGGTACATAGTTCACAGAAAGATTTCAAAAATGTTTTGATGTCATGGCCACATTTTGACCTTCCACTCGGAAGGAGGGTGCAGCAGGCAGCAGGCACCAGGATGCTCCACTGCTCAGGCCTCCGATCCCCCGTATGTAAACTGCACAGGAAAAGTTAAAGATGAAACAGGGTTAAACTACTCCCGGCCTTCTTGCCGTACCAACACTCAGTAGCTCTCTGACCTTGCCCAGGAGTCTTCATGGGGGAAGAGCTAAGCACTCCGCGTGGCCGGGCGTGGAGACTAGGAAGTGCCCCTTCTCCTGTGCTCAGCTCTCTCGCTTCCACTGCTATAACTCTAGAGTAGTTTCTAACTGGGATCATTATTGCTGCCTCCTACTTCACAGCAGCTAATTACGCACTCCCTCTGGGGGGCCTAGACCACTGAGCAAGGGGCCAAAGCCCAGCCAGACACAATCTGAAGTTCCCTTGGCTGTTGTCAGCTGGATACCTACAGACACATAAGGCAGCCCCTCGGTCCTTGCCTGAAAGAAAGCACTATACTGGTAGCCCAGATGCCAACCTTCCTGGTGATTCAGGATGCCTATCATGTCAAATTTAAGCTGACATCACCATACCACCAGTCTTTGTTTGACAAAGAAATAAGCAAACAGCATGAAAAAGTCCCTATGAGGTGTGCCTGGGGTGCTGGAATCATGCCCTTTTTTTTTTTTTTTTTTTGCTAATCTGCACCTGATGATATATTTTTCATTGCTTTTTTAAGAGAGTGTAAAGGAGGGAGGGGGAGAGAGGCAGAGAGGCAGAGAGGGGAGAGAGAGAGAGAGAGAGAGAGAGGCGCGGGGGAGGGAGAGGGAGAGGGGATCATTGATCGAGAGAGACACACAGACACATGGATTGGTTATCTCCAGGGCTGGGGATCGAACCTGCAACACAGGTACCTGCTTTTGACCAGAAATTGAACCCTCAATCCTTTGGTGTGTGTGCCAAAGCTCTACCCACTGAGACACACTGGCCAGGGTGAGCACTATTTTTAAGTCTTCTATCATTAGGTCAGGCTGAACATCCCAAACCTTACGAAGTTAATATGGGAAAGAACGCCTGCAGGCATAGGTGTACTGGCAGCTACCAAAATAGAGCATTAAATACAGCAATGAGATCTTGAAATTTCCCTTCCAAAAAAAGGGTTTCTTATGAACGTGAGCCAAGATTTACTGGAAAAAACACACACAAAAAACAGTCTTTGTTCCTTATCGAAACTACAGTTGCCTCTTTTATAGAGTTCTTAAATCTCCTGAAATATTGTAATACAACTGACCTTGTCACAGACACTGGCACAAAGCCCCATTGCAAAACAATGCCCAGGAAGACTAACAGGGCACAGAGGCACAGCAGGGTCCCAGGGACAGCTTCGGCGGATGGAGAACATGCACTAGTACGCTTCTATCTTTTAAACATTCAAGTCACTTCAGTATTGCTTCCCTGGCCAGACTACACCAGTGATAAAAACTTCCACTTTCTTGTAAATGCCTCCCACACCCAGGCATGGGGACTGATGTTACCATGACAGACACCTTCCTGCTTCCTCCCATAAGAAACGATTCTCTTTAACAGATTTCCCCTCTTCTCATCTGCAGGACAGTGCCCACTCCCCGGGGGGAACGCATCCTGGCTTTGGCAGGGAACTCGCTGAAACCCTTGGCATCAGGGTCTGGTATAACCGAGTTACACGGGAATGGAAGAACAGAAGCCCCAGGAAAATGAGAAATATTTCCAGGGTAACACGGAAGGTTTGGCCTTTTAGCTGGTGATTTGTTTTCATTTCTTCACATGCTGTGACTCATCATTTGGCCATCACAGAGAAGGCAGAATCATTTCAAATTCGTCAGTTTATGAAGCACTGAATCAGATGAAGAAAATATGTGTGTGTTTTTTTTAAATGGTCATTTGGAGTTCTAATGACTTTCCTCTAGTGTTAATATGGGAAAGAACAGGGTTAAATTACTCCTGACCTCCGTGCCACACCAACACTCAGTAGCTCTCTGACCTTGCCCAGGAGTCTTCATGGGAAAGGAGCTGAAGCACCTGCTAGCTCTCTCTACAAGACCAAAGCCTGTGTCCTCCCCCAGCCCCTCCCGGTGTTTCCGTTTCCGGAAAATAAGACACTTTTGTGTAACACAGGCCACCAAGCAGTGTTCAGAAAAGAACGATTTTAGCTTTAATCATCTCATTCCACACTTAATGGTAGCCAAGACATTTACATTATCTGGGAAACACAGATTTCATTTATATGCTGGGTTCAAAAACATGAATGTGTTTAAAAAAAAACCCAACAACAACAAAAAACAACCCACATGAATATCTTATTCAGAAGTGTTATGAGGACTGATGAGTTAATGTTGGTAAATCACTGCAATTCCCGAGTTAAAAAAGGGAAATAAACATTATCATTATTGGTTTCATTGGAGTTTGAATGATGAACTGTGGTCCAGGGGGGCCTAATTAGGATAGAAAAACTTATAACTATGAGGAAAGAAGAAAAGAATTTTGCAGTACTTTTACCTAATTTTCTTCTGAGTAACAGTTACATCCATAATCACCAATAACATCATTTAACAACATTTACTTTGTTGATCCAGGTGAAAACAAACCAAAGAATGCATGAACCTATGACTGGATGGATGGACAAATGGTCAGCTCCCACCAAATGCATATATTCTTCCATGTTATGTATTAAGGCTGCCTTTGTTGTTGTTAATCCTCACCCGAGGATATTTTTCCATTCACTTTTTTTTTTTTTTTTAAGAGCGATAGTGGAAGAGAGGGGAAGGGGGAGACAGAGAAAGAAACTTCGGTGTGAAAGAGACACATAGATTGTTTCCTATAAAGGCCCCAACGGAGGCTGATGATCAAGCCTACAACCAAGGTACATGCCCTTGACTGGAATCAAACCTGGGACACTTCAATCCATAGGCCGAAGCCCTGTCCTCTGAGCCAAACCAGCTAGGGCTAAGGCTGCTTCTTAGAAGCCTGTCTTCCTTTTCCAAATGATCTCTGCAGCAACAGACATCATGCTTTGAGTCTCAGAATAGAACGGACTTCATTACTGAATCAAATCTCTGAGGATTTTGGTTAGGAACTTTCAATACAAATTTGTCCAATTTTTAAGATAATGAAAATCTTTTTGGTTTAATATCATTTGCTATCCTTCCTTTTGTTGCCAAACTGTAATGATCTTTGTATTATGTTTACACAGACATCCTCAACTATAGAAGGTGCTTGAAATCAATACATTTCATTAGAGGACTGGATGGAATGGAATGGAACGGACAGACAGATGGGTCAGAGGCATCACCCAATCAGCTCTGCAAGTTCAGAAGAAACCCCAAAAGGTTTCTGGATTCTCTAGGAAAGACTGAACTTCACATGCAAGACTAGTATTTTTCTTAAACATTCCTGAGAAATGGGCTCAATCAGCATTTTAGTGTTTAAGGACTTTTACTATATGGAAACTCTTCCTTACACTGAAGTCTCAAAACCCAAGTTTAAAATTTATCATTATTCCTGATACAAGGTAAGGTTTTTCCCAAATGCACTCCTCAAGAAAAGACTGGGTTCCCTTAATTTTTGAGCCCTTATAAAGCTTTATCATATTATGTGTTGCATTCTTAAATATTTTTATACAACTAAATCCTTTGGGAAAACATGTTCTCTTGAAAATACCTCAAACAATGGTAGTTTTACATGCTTTAAAAAGTCACGTAGCAGAATTGTTTTCTTTTTCTTTTTAAGGAAGAAAACAAATTTCAGTAATTTTTCTTGAAAGTATGACTTTATAGTTGCAAACACTAGATGTCATTATAAATTAAAAACAACATTTAAAGATTGCTTTCAAAAGCAACGCAGTAAGTGGTTAAGTTGTACATAAACACATACTCACTAGAAGAATGAAGAAAAAAAAATCCCTTAGTATTGTTTAGTATCCAGATTGTGATGGTAATGGTCCCAAATATGTCATTCTCACCTTAACTGTGATTTGTTTTGACCACCAAGGAATTAAAATTTAATCAACAGAATGGGTACATGTAGTCTTGTTACACAAGGGTTCAAAAATGTTGGATCTTTTATTAATTAGAGGTATGTAAAGATGATGTGCTTTGGAAACTATTAGATGACTGACAAAGTGATTCAAAAGATGATGAAGACACTGGTATTACAGACAAAGGTTGTAAATAAATTATTTCACATAATATGAAAATAGAAAAAATTATGGATGTTTCTACATTAATCTATGTAGAATTTCAAATGTTTTTGAGATTGAATAAATAGCTTCAGCACAAATTTCATTGTTTCATCTACATCTCCAAGCCCTTAAATGTTTGTAGCCAAGCTGGCTAACAGTAACAACATCAGAAAATGGAAAGCATGGAAGTTGGCTTAAATTTGTTGACTTACATGCCCACACCTTTTCTTGATCTGTGGACCTGAAGTCTCAACAGTCAACCTGAAATATCCACTAAAAAACAGGTTTCACCCCCTCCCACTCCTTAGGATGAATACTACAAAAAACACAGAAACTAATAAATGTTGGCAAGGATGTGGAGAAATTTGAACCCTTATTGTTGGGAATGTAAAATGGTACAGCCACCATAGAAAACATTTGGGTGGTTCCTCAAAAAAACTAAATATAGAATTACCATATATTCCAGCAATTCCATTTCTGGGTATACATCCAAAAGAACTGGAAGCAAGATCTTAAAGACCTATTTATATACCTGTGTTCACAGCGTTATTCACAATAGCCAAAAGAAGAAGCAAGCCAAGTGTCCCTTAACAGATAAACGGATAAAAAGCTGTGGTCTATATATACAATGGAATATTATCCAGCCTTAAAAAGAAAGAAAATTCTGACACATGCTACATTATGAATGAACCTTGAGAATATTATGCTAACTGAAATAAGTCAGTACAAAAGTACAAGTGCTTATATGAGGTATCTAAATTCCACTTACAATAGGTACCTAGATTAGTCAAATTCATAGAGACAGAAAGTAGAATGGCGGTTGCCAGAAGCTGGGGGAAAGAGAATGTCGAGTTGTTTAATGAGTGTGGAGTTTCAGTTTTGCAAGACGAAAAGAGCTCTGGAGATTCATGCACAGAACATATGTGCCCAGCAATACAGAAGTAAATATATAAAGATGACAAATTTTATATCATGAGTATTTTACCACAATTCAAAAAGACCCGAATGTCTCATGTACACCTTAAACTCCACTTTTTCAAAACTCTGTTCCGGGCCTGTCCTCACCATCTCTGTGAATGACATTCATTTCCTCAGTTGTTCAAGCCAGAAACCCAAGAATTATCCTTGTAATCATCCCCCTATTCTTCATATTCATCAAAAATCTACAAGTTCTGCATAGCTGACACTGAGAATGTACTTACTGTATCTTGAATCCATCTACTTCTCTCTGACGTTACTGTCACCTTTCATGTCCAAACTCTTCCTACTTGGTCAACTACAGGTTTTCTCTCCCAATTCCCTGTTTTTCTCGTCATCCTTCCATCCAGCCTGCATGTTTAGGCCCTGACATGACTTCACAGGCACTAGAATAAAACTGAATCTCCTAGCCAAATGCAAGGCTCTTCACTCTCTGGGGCTTGCCAACTCAAACTTCATCTCTTCTAACTTGGTTCAAGTTCAAGTTCTTCTAATGTGCCCTGCATTTCTGAGCTCAAGACCTTTGTATATGCCCTTCTCTTTGCCTGTTCTCTATGCCCCTTCTCATGTTCATTTTAATGTAATCTCCTAAGAGAGCTTTTCCTCACCCACCCAATCTGAAATAAACCCATGCTTCCTACCTGTTATTCTTTCTCATGTGTTACTGCTTTCTTTCCTCCATCCCTAATTATATTTATTTATGTGCTTATTGTAGGTTTTTTCCAGTAGACTGTAAGCTCCCTGGGGTCAAGGGTCCCTATACAGGGCACAAATAAGTTCAAAGCATTAATGTCAGACAGATAGGAAAAGTGTCATGAAAATCCTAAAGCAGAGTAAGAAGACTGGGTGCTATTTAGCAAGGACAGACATGAAAGACCTCTTGGGAGTGATTTATCTGGGTTGTTTTCCAGTTCAAGCATGTCCCATAGCTCATGACTTTCCTCCTAATGGTTATTGTGCGGTCACGCTTTGAACCACCCAGGACTGGAGCTCTGCTGTCCTCCTGGAAGCCTCTGATCCTTCTCCCTCACAGCCTGTCTATCCAGTCTCCGTTTTCCCTGTGCTAACCTCAGTCATGTTATCTGTCCGATCACTTCTTGTCTGGAGAACAACATTACTCCCCGCTAGTCTACTCCATGCATGCGCGATAGATCGATTTACCTCATTGTTTCAAAATCCCTTGCTGCTGGTTCCTCTTTGCTTCCTGAATTAAGTCCAGAGTTTTCACCTCAGACTTTACGACAGTCCACAATATGACTTCAACTTCCCTTTCCAACTGTATCTCAGACTGTCCCCATCACAGGCAAACAGCCCACTTCTGGTTCCCGGCAAACACTCTTGGTTTTCCAGAATCTGTGCTTTTTGGCTCATTTGCCTTTGCCACAGCTACCCATCCCTGCTGTAACTAACCCAAACCTTGAGTCCAATTTCAAAATAACTTTCTCCATGAAAATTTTCCAGATCTTTGCAATCAGAAGCAATCATGTTTATTTAACACTCTGAAGCATGTTTTTACTTTGATTATACATTTTATCACATTCTCTCTTCTGCCATAATGACTTGTATTGTTTTTCCAGTCCCCTTTCAGATCACACGATTCTTCAGGACACAGGCTGTCTGCAGCACCTATCGCCTTATTACGCAACTATTATATTGTTCATCAAAGTGTGGTCCTGGGACCAGCAATGCTGACCTTCCAGGAGCTTCTCAGAAATGCAGAAGGTTGGATCTCACCTTAGACCGACAGAGTCATGCTTCATTTTAACAAGATCCCCATGTGATGCCTACGTACTGATCAAGCTCATTTAATATCTGACTGCCTGAACTGACTAGGAAAACAAAGCATCAAAAACAAAACATCATTTACATACATCCTTCAAAGATAATTGTGAGTGAATAATGCTTCACTCCATAAAGCTATTTTAAAACTATCCAGGCAGCAGCAGATTAACTATGTATCAACCTTCTGAGTGAGGAAAATGAATTTTGCCTTGGCCACCTAACTGTGGCTGAGAAGACTTGAGTTTTATGAAACTTGTCTATTTATGAGTGGGAAGCCCACTGAGGACATTTGCCAATGGTATAATTCTCCTCCTTGAATGAGTTAATTGGCTGTGAAAGTACTTACATCCAAGTTGCGAACACTCTTCTTTTGTATCCAGTAGACTCACAATACAGATGTGTTACAGATGTAAGAGTTACTTAATTGGATATATAGCAGTAGAGTTGCTTTCTGTGTTCCATAGATTTTTTTTTCTATGTGACAGACAAGTCATAGTAAGGAAACAGACTTGAAATGAAGGTACTAGATGGTGACATAGGAATTCTACTTGTCAGGGATGGTAAGTGATAGAAATCCCAAGACCTTCCTAAAGGACACCTTGCTGGCCTGGCCGCTAGAGGGCATTACCAGGTGAATAATTAGCCTGACTTCCAAAGGTCAAACAAAAGGTATTTTGCATGTGAATTAACAGGGAAACCACTTCAATCCCCCACCCCTCTTCATAAGTGGACAAGGAGCCAATAATTTCCCCACTTTTGCCTTGTAACACAACAGTCATTTCAGGGAATAAGCCCCGGTCCTGGTGTGTTGCAGAACGAGAGTGACAGATCACAGTGCCTTCAGGTTGCTGGATCTGCGTTATTCAGATGTCTGCACCTCACACTTTGGTCTTCTCCCTCAGGACCACCCCAGCAAGAAAGAAAGCCTGAAGTTTCCACCTTCTTGTCCAGAAGGCTTAGAAATATTCTCAGAAGTGCAAAAAAGTATAAGAGAGGGATGTGAGATCGAGGAGGATTGGAGAAAAACAGCATTCACTCTGAGGAGAACCAGGGGTGAAGGAGAATGGTCAATCTCTGGCCACCTCACTGCCTCGGTGGTTGCCCCACACCCAGTGAGCCTCCTCAGTGGCCGGGCTTCCTTCTGCACCTAAGCTTAGAAGGGCAAGGCTCAGGACTCCACATTCTCCTTTCGCAGGCTCAGGGGTTTAATTACCAAGCTGCCCGCTGGCAGCCAGGTGCCTGCTGGCAGCAGAACACAGGAGCCCCCCTCCCCCCTCCCCGCACTCAGCCGCCCAGCCAGGGGAGTGATATCACCCTCCAAGCCAGCTCTTCAGAAGTTCTGCCACCAGGGCTGATAGAGGTTTTACCCCTGGGTTTCATGAACAGTCTCCCTCCTCGGAAAGCACCAGTGGTCTGACCTTCTGTAAATGACTCCTGCAGAAGACCCCACGAGCCGTAAAGTTTGGGAGCTACAGAATGTATGAAGATCACAGGACCCTGAAATAGCTGACTGCAAAAACAGGAACATCTCGGGTAACCTCTCAACTCTACAGAAAGAGGCGTGTTTTAAATAAAAGCAAAGTAATTGCTTTGCTAGTGTTCTCTCTCAATTAGGAAGCTGTACTCCCAAGGACAGAGTCAGCACACACGTCTTTCAGATACGAAATTAAAAAACAACTCAGTATTTCCATGTTTTGAACACTTAAAAGCACTCTTTGTAAAGACAGAAACAACAACAGGAATGCTGACGTGCGCGCGTGTGTGTGTGTGTGTGTGTGTGTGTGTGTCTGCCAATATTTCACAAAGCGAAGAGGAACGGAACTGGCTGAGAGAAGCGTGAGGCTCGCCCTGCCACCTCAGAGTTCTGCCCACAGGTTTCCAGCTCCACCAGCAGCAGGCAGGCCCTCCCTCAGAGAGAACCACGGCCAGGGCTGAGCCACAGTGGATACACAGTAACACCCGACAGAGTGGCGCTCAGACCCTCTGTCCAGGGCCAACCCCCCAACCGGAAATGAGCAACAGAATCGCTTTCTAGGAATTTGCTAGTGGCTGTGGCCATGTGTCCTCCTTGCACTCAGGTTTCTTTTGACCAAATATTACCCAGCGAGATGTGGTTGAGAGGCCCTTGGGACTCACCACTGACACAGAGGCTTTGTGAGTAACGCGCCTGTTTGGTATCTGCTCACTGAGCGCCAGCACATTTCAAAAGCTCAGCGAATGGCTTGGGAAACGTCAGGGACATTAAGATTCCCCTCTGCACCGACTGAGTAATCTCACATGTGAATTCTTCAGCTCCTGAGTAGAGAGATTAGCGCTCACTCTAAGGGAAAGTGATCAAAAGCCCAAAATGCTTTGGTTAGCTTACTGGAAGCTTGCTCCTGCTTTAGTTTCTATGCAAAGTACATAAAAAGAATACAGATATTACTGGAGACTCAAACTGTTTAAAGTCTCTAGTACTAGTGAGAAACTACAGAAGATGGGGGAACAAAACATTAAAGCTGACCTTCTCCCTGCAACACAACACAGTAACAACCTATAAATATATGGCTGGCCAGTGTTGCTCTGTGGTCAGCGTTCCATTCCCCTTGGAGGCACATGCCTGTGTTTGGGGCTTGATCCCCAGGAGGAGGTATGCAGGAGGCAGCTGATCAATGATTCTGATGTTTCTCTCTTTTTTTTCTCTCTCTCTGCCCCTTCCTCTCTGAAATCAATAAAGATATATGTTAAAAGATAGTTCAGGCTTTCTGTTCAAATATATATTCCTCCCCCAAGCAGAAAGGGTAGAGGCTTCTAATCCTCTTGCTATTTCAAAGGACTCTGACTCACCAATCAATCTAAGAAAGCCTGGTGGTTTTATGAGTTCGGAATGATCAGGAATGCCAAGCGTCTTCCACACTCCACGGGGCTCCCTGCTTTGATTTGCTTTGAAGAAGGGGTAAGCAAGGAGAAAAAGGTAAAACATATGCTGAGCAAAGCATAGCAGCTGAAGTGAAAAATAAGTTGGAAGCTCTACGTGAGAATCAACATGGAGAGTGGAGAGTTCACCGAGAGGGAGCAGCCCTGAGGGAGCAATGTCTGCGGCTCCTGTGCCAGGAGGGCAAGCAGAAAGGGCTGTCCACCACGGCAGAGTCAGGAGCGCCAAGACCTGTTGAGGGAGGGGGACAGTGACGTCACAGCCATCCTACTCTTCCAGACTTTCTGCACCTCTGGCCAGAGCTGCCTGCTCCCCAGCCCTGCATGGAAAGCAGAGAAGGAAAGCAGGATACTGGGAGTTCTTTTCTCCCCTGGTGGCATCTCCCCAGCTCCAGGCTGCATTCAGGAAAAGGCGGTCTGGAGCAGAGGGATCCTGAGGCCCAGCAGCTCAGGCACTCACCGCGATGCCGTGGAGCTGCTTCAGCTGCTCTCACTGGCTGTCCTCTGCCACCAGACACCGGCCCTCTGACAAGTGACGTGCGCAGCCACCGAAAGTAAAGACGGGAATGCAATGCATGCTTCCTGTCTCCGCCAAAGGGCATTCTTGCTCCTGGCCATGAGAAATTCAGAAAGACTGTCACCTTGCAAAAATGTGAGCAGCCAGCAGAACGTTACCGCTCATTTCCCAAAGCCACGGGCAGTTGTGACAGCCAGGAAAGCCAGCAGGAGAGCAGCAGGGCTGGCCAGGGTGACCACACATGTAATGTTACTGTTACCCACATTTAAACCATTTTATCTCCACTAGAGGGCCAGCACGGAGATGACATTTCAGTTAGATGATTCTGCTGCTGGCTTAAGATCTGATCTTAAACCTTGGGGAGGGCAGGCGGGGGGAAGGCAGGGAGAGGTGAAAAGGCTGCCACTCAAGACAATATGGCTACTCACAGGCAGCTCACCTTGGTCTATGGCTACCCCCTCCTACCTGAGAAGCCTCAGCTCAGAGTGACACTGTTACTAAAATAAGTTTTTTATAAAAAAATGGAGACCATAGGACCCCATCAACTGCCAACTGGGCTCAAAACTTCACTTATCTCTAACCTCTCCCCTCTTTTCTTATGTCCAAACAGCCACGCTGTTTTGATCAACTCTTTCTTCGTCACATCTCCCACATCTGTCCCTTTATGAGGCTCCCACAGCAGTTTTCGGTCTTATCGCCCGATGCCTGCAACAACTCCTCAACCAGGGACCCCATCTCTGGTTTTTCTCTCTGCCAACCCATGGGCCACGGACACGGTTGTAAAGCTAATCTCACTGAAACACAGCTGGTCATATCAGCAACGTGCTGAGAAATCACCACTGATTACCAACCCCCGTTGCTCAGCATATGTGTTGCTCCTGCCTGGAACACCCTCTGCATGGATGCGGAGGCGGCCTAGTCACCAGGGCCCCCAGGGGACAGCAGCAGGTGCACCTGAGTTGGAATCAAGGCAGTATCCTGGACAGGTTCACCTCTCCTTAATTAAGGTTCTTCCCCTTTAAAAGAACACAGTGATCTCTACTTTGTTCAGGAGGAGCAAGGCTAGAAGGGCAGGCTCGCAGCTGGTAACACATGACCTGGGAAAGCCAGTGATGTGGCCAGGACAGGTTAGCGTGAGGTCAACCACCAACTATAACATGTTTGCATTGGACCTAATTTTCCCATGTCTAGGCTTTGAGGCTGCCGTGTGCTTTAAACACTAGCAGACATAAGCGACAGTTCATTCCCATGTCCACTCAGATTTTCACCTTACAAATACTCCTTGACCACTGCTGTGTACTGGGCAGGAGAAGAACAAAAAAACGAAAAGGGAGGACTGGAATGACAAGAGCTGTGTAAAAAGCTGCAGCGATGTCTAGGACAGGGCAGCTGATAGGGGCCCTAGGGGCCCACCCAGGGCAAAGCTTTGAAGCATTTAATTGCTAGTGCAATTCTTCAGTTTTCCTCTTTTCCCCTGTGGTCGCGAAGGAGGCCTCTAGACGGTGGGATAGGAAAATCACAGCAGCCTGCATCCAGAGCGATGCATGGAGGTCAGCTCTTCTCGACAGGCAGTGAGAAATGAACTTGTGTTTTGTGAAGCCCAGTGAGTGTTTAGGGTTGACACTACAGCATAGCCAGTCCTGTCCTGACTCATGCGACCACTTTTATTTTTTCAAATATCACTGTCTGGCAATTATTCATGTGCAGTAATGCCTTGTGATAGTGCTCGTATTTACTGCCTTTTATTTATCTTAACCTTCTTAATTTTACCTGTAACCATGCCTTGTCCTTTCACCTTGGCTAGCACCTCTTGAATACAACAAGCCTTGGCTCATACCCTTGGGGCTTGCTTCTTCAACCTCACTCAAACACCCCCCCAACACACACACACACACACACACACACACACACACACACACACCTGCCACTCCTCTTCCCTCCCCACAAATCGACAGTGAACTGTGCACATGGCAACTGTTTGACTCATAACTGATGATTTATATTTTCTCATTAGGAAATAATTTACCAAATATAGTGACTATTACTTATTTCCTTAACCAACACCCCCCTGCTGGCATGGACACTTAGGAATTAAGTGCAATGGCTACAGTAAGACTTTTGGGGTTCATCTGTGGATGGCACTACAGTCATGGCCTCAGGATTCTGTCAGTCATGGGCAGTCATAGGTTGGCTTAGTGATCGTCTCATACTCATTTAAATAGATCCTAATGTCTGTGGCCCTATTTAGTGATAGAGGTCTGAGCTTCAAGGGTTCTCATTCATTTCTTTGTTCAGAGTACACTCATTCTCTGAGAGTTAGCTGAGAATAACAGTTATGAATTCAAACGAGCTGTCTCCTTAACTGTAAAGAGAGAGTAAAAAGTTATCTTGTAAGACTGCTGTGAGAATTATGCAAGTTAATGTATGTGAGATACTTATAAAGTTATCTTAAGTGCAGTTGCCCTTGAACAAAACAGGTTTAAACTGCACAGGTCCACTTACACATGAAATGTTCCAATAAATACTGTAACTGTATTTTCTCTTCCTTATGATTTTCTTAACATTTTCTTTTCTCTAGATTACTTTATTGTAAGAATATCATCTATAATACAATAACACACAAACTATGCATTAATGAACTGTTAATGTTATTGTTAAGGCTTCCAATCAACAATAGACTATCAGTAGTTAAAATTTTTGAGGAGTCAAAAGTTAGATGTAGCTATGGTCAATGTGGCTCAGTTGGTCGAGTGGTGTCCCATGCACCAAAAGTTGCTGGTTCAATTCCCGGTCAGGCCACATGCCCGGTTGCAGCTTTGATCCCTGAGGCCGGGGTGAAGGGGGTGGTAGGGTCACGTGCCAGGAGGCAGATTTGTTTTTCCCCCCTCTCTCTTAAATAAATAAAAGCATGTTTTAAAAAAAAAATTATGTGCAAATTATTGACTGTATGGGGGAGTTGGCACCCCTAACCGTGAACGGTTCGGGGGTCAAGTGTTCCAAGATAGAGCAGCACCTGGCATGTTGTGAGTACTCAGAATGCTAATACATGGCCGATATTAGAGAAAAAAGGATGAATAAAAGCTATCCTGTTCCACAGGAGTTCAAAATCCTGTAAGGATTATATATGAACAAAGAAATAAAGTGTTACAGGGCCACTCTCCCAGACAGAAAGAATACACAAAGTAACACACATGATAGATGCAAACATGCATGCACACACAGATGCATGCACACACACACACACACACATGCACGCACACGTGTGCCAACAACTGTTAACTGCTGAGTTACAACCAAGAAGGGAAGAAGGGAAGCCAAGAAGGGAAGCCAAGAAAGGCTCCATAGAGAACCTGATGGCTGACCTGAGCCTTATGATACGAATAGGTACTTGCCAGGCAAAACAGTACCAGGATGACCCGGCAATCAAGGAGTGTGAAACGAGGCATAAAACAATACTATTCATTTATTCATTCAACAAATGTCTATCAAATGCCTCCTATGTGCTTGGCATAGTTTTAAGTACCGGGATACAGAAGTAAATATTATTGACAAGGTTTTTGTGATCACTGAGTTAGCATTTTAATAGAGGAGACTAGCCAGTAAACAAATATATAAAGCAAAGGGCTATGAAGAAAACACAGTGGATAAGATGGCTAGAGTGAGACTGGGGGGTAGTATGCCCGACTAGAGTGTAGAGAGTGAAAGATGTGAGCAGAGCTACCCCCAGTTTTCCATGCAGAGGACTTTCCCTAAACTCCCCTGGCCCCTTATTCCATCTTGTTTTCCCAAGGACGTGGAGTGAGCTACCTGGCTGGGGGTTAAAGCCAGAGTGTGGTCCATGCCTGCCCTTTGGTAATAATGTTACCTCCCCTGGGCACAGCTAGCCTGCCACTGGGTACAGTAAGAATGGTGAGTTCAGGGGGTGGTAGAGGGGGTAGATTTTGGTGTCCTTCTCCTTCCTCTTCACACAGAGAGTGAGTCATATGAGGACTTGAACTTCCCTGCAGGTGGGCTGTTCCCAGGCCCGGACTGGGGAATAGAGTGGTGGAAGCCCATTTTTGGTTCTCAACCCAAGATGTAATTTCTATTTAAGTTAACTGTTACCAGTCAAAAGCTGCCTTTTGGCCTCCATCTTCCTTATTACACTTGTCTGACGTCTCAGTTGGCTTAGAACTTGGGAAGGGAGAAGACCTCTTAAGACAAAAGTTTTTATACAATAAAAGCATTCCCTTTCCCAATAGACACATCAAAACTAAATTAGGAAGCACTATCCTAATCTATCAAACCTGTCACCTTATTAAAAAATCCTTCAAATCTCCTACTTCATAGCTCTAAAGACACTTCAAGGTGTGTGACAGAAAAGTCTGGCCCAAATAGTACAATAAGGCACATTCAATAGAGTAGTGAACATGGGGGTGGGGTGGGAAAAAGAATGATTTCAGTGCCAGTGTAAAATGAGGCTACACGGTTCCTGGCTGGTAGCCACAGAGAGGAAGATGAGGAAATGTGAAGTCTTTAGATATTCTTACTTGGTGATTTCATATCTACATGTTTTTTTAAAAACCACACTAGAAAAAAGAATGTTCTTATCTTTTCTCTGAAGAATGTAAGAGCATTTTCAATGTATTTACATACTTACTTCACAACCTCCTTGTGAGACGAGATGGGACTATATCATTGTCATGAAGACATATGGATGGCACGGTTTCTATCCACAGCAGGGGTGGGGAACGTCCGGCCCGCGGGCCACATGTGGCCTGAGAAATCATTTGGCCCAGCCCTGCCAGGGCATTAGAGGTGAGTTAATTAAAGGTTTGAGCAAAAATAGCAGGCTGGGCTGCTTTTTAAGTTGATAATTTTATATGGCCAGCAAATTATGTTATAAATATCCAAATGGCCCTTGGCAGAAAAAAGTTCCCCACCCCTGATCTACAGGGCTCAGTTCTGAGCAGTAGAGAATTTATTTTAAGATAAAGAAGAAGATAGATAGTTCACGAACCTTGAAGGCCTTACCCTCTACCTAGAAAGATTGCTCAGACTCCCAAAGCATGTGTATCAAAAAAGGAAATCTAAGACAAGTGTCAAGTAGATGGCAAAGGTTTTAAAAATGCTTCAGGAGTTCAGGGTGTGGGGGAAGGGGGAGCATCTATTGAAATTAAGATTACAACAGTTTCATGTGAGAAAAATATTCAAACCCCAACTACACACACTGCAGCAGCTGCAATTAGAAAGTGCACCTCAGGCCGAAGACCCCAGAGGCATGCAGTGTGTGCTGAGTTTCTCTGTGCAGCCCTGCGGTGCCCGGCACTGCCCTGTGCCCAGGTCAGTGGCCCTGCATCTGGATAGCATGTTGAATGGGTACTCAGTTTCCCTGGATTTCACTCTGCTCCCCGTCACTGCCCACATTCAGCCAGGAGCAGCAACCGCACTGGACAGGAAATGCTGAACCCCCTGTGCCCTGCACACAGAGCTGTCTGCCACAGGGATGATGCAAAGCAGACTCTCCACCTACTTTCACTCGCTAAGGCAGGGAGGTTCTGCCAGCTCTGTTGGCCCCTCAGGGGCCTGCAGAATTTTACTGCAGACATTGCCTTCTCCCACATCAAGTCCTGACTGGGCTGGGGAAAGGGGTCAAGTGTTAATGGCAGGGACAGAGAGTAGCAGTTACCAAGTCCAGATGCTCTGCGGGAGGGAAAAGCAGGCCAGGATCAGGGGAAATCGAAGGGGGCGTTGGGCTGTGCTCGTCCTGCCCAGGGTACATTGGCTGCCCCAGTCATTGCATTGCTTCTGGTTGCACAGACATGTTGCCATGGAACCAATACATGCCACTGCTACTTGGCCTCCAGCAAACAAAACCTCAGCGCTGGCAAGAGCACTTCCCTAGACTTCCCTTAAAGGGATACCATGGATGGTGAGCTCAGTCCACACTTGGGAACAACAGCAGTATTGTTCCGGGTCCTGCCCTGCTGCATCCCATGAGAGGGAGCCCAGCCACTCCTGTTCTACAAGGTGTGCATGCATGTGGCATGCGGATGTACATGGCCCAAACCCAAGGTGTGGGGGCCAGCCTCCGAGCTGCCTTTAAACTAAGAAAATTGTGGCCTCGGTTTATATTTAGTCCCCCCACTCCCACATCATACACAAATACAACTGGTAGAAGCAAAGAACTAATCATATTTTGGGTAACAATTTGATGCCTCCTGACTGTTAACTTCAAAGAACGTATGTCCCCAGCAGGAAAGCAAAGCAGCCAAAGTGGTCAGCATCACTTCAGGGGGCCTTATTTCACATCTTTACCGCCGCTTCCCCGAGACCCTCCTCTCCCGGTTTGTTCCGCACAGAAAGCCTATGACCAGGAGGCATGGACTCCACACTTGTCCACTTTCCCAAGGTCCTTAATTGTCCTCTACTTTAATCTTTGATCAACCTCTTGATTCCAGAGACCCTTCACTTCCCCAAAGAGCAGCAGATCTCCATGTCCCACGTCCCCCTGTGCTGTGCTCTAGGGATAAATCTTTGGGGCTTTTCTTGGATACGATGAGGAAATGGGAACCCTGACGTTCACACTTCTAATGAGTGCACATTCATGCGTATCAAGCATCTGGGGCAGGAAAGGCCGATATTAGGAGCATAGGCAGATGCTCCCTCAGTGAATCTGCAATCCCCATTTCACTCCCACCAGGACATTGGTAGGAAGCAGACTATTTCTGTACTCTATACAGAGACACTTCAAGTTCCTTAAAGATGACAGTGGTTGGGGCAGAAGAGAAGCCCCCATTTATTAAGGTAAAATGATTAAATTGACAAATGGGATAAAATAATGGACACAGGCTCTCTGTACTACACTTAAACCAATCCCTAGGTGAGGTGCAATGTTTGGGAAATAGGTGCATTAGTTCTCCAACCTAAGTGACCACAGTCCAGAGCCAGATGCGGCATGGGCATCCGCAGAAGAACCACAGGCAAGTCCCCCTTGTGGGCCTCCGGCGGAGGACTGTTTTCTCACCTTGCTCTCCAGCATGCCCACAGCTGAATTCTCATGTTAGAAACCTTATAGCTTTTACTTATTATCTTTTAATGAAGAAAGGTGACTCTGAAAGTCTCTCGGACTGCAGGCCAAGTTTACATTGTGCTATACGAAACCTGCTACGCATTATTCTGCAGGTGCAGACACCCCAGGGGGAGGGGTGTGTGTGTGTGCGCGCGCACACGCGCGCGTGCAGGTCTGCAGCTGGCCGGCACACACCTGCACAGCGGCTCCTGGCAGCAGCACAGATTTAGCCCGAGTCTCCGCACGGGAAGCCGCATTGCAAATGCAGTGGTTTGGGAAAGGCGCAAAGGAAAACACGCCCTCTCAGCTGAGGTCCCTCGCAGAAGTGCCCCGGTCTGCCCTGTCCACCCACTTCTCTTGGTAGCAGCCAAGAGTGACTTCTAGAAAGTTAAACAGCTAAACAGCATCACTCCTGACACTTGCCTTAGAGGGATGTTATCACTAGTTTATCGATATTACTGCAGGTCCAACAAGCTATAATCTGTGTCCACAAAGAAATTGGGATTCTAAAGACAGCTCTGTGTGTGTGTTGAGGGGCGGGGGAAAGGAAGGTGGGTGACTTGCAGGAGAGGGAGACATCACAGAGGGGAGTCCAATGCCTCAGTAGCCGTCTGTACCCAGATGAGCTCTAAGGTCCCATCCAGTGCTCTCTCTTTCAGGGGCGTTCATGAAACAGGGCATCACGTGAACACAACAGATAGTTTCTCCATGCCCACAGCCCATCTCTGTGATCAGTCACTGAAACAAGGACACTTCCTCTGCTGTCCGCTCGGCAGCTGAAGGAGGCTAGAGCAACCACGGTGCCAACTCCTAACCGGCAACCCATGTGGATAGCAAAAAGAAACAGCAGAAAAATACAAGAGGGAAACCTCCCTCTAGAGTAGGGGTGTCGAACTCAATCAGAGAAGGGGCCAAAATCTAAAACCCAGCCTAAATCGCGGGCCGAATGGTTTACTGAACAGTCATAAACTGTCATTGTGATGGAAACGCAGCAGAGTGCAGTGATGACAGCGCGGTGCGGGCCACATTGCAAGGCCTGGCGGGACGGATTTGGCCCGCGGGCCTTGTGTTTGACACATGTGCCTAGAGGGAGGAGGACATGGGATGAGTAGAAAGAACATTTTGGTTCCAAGCGGGGGAAACTTCTAGAGAATGCGTGCACGCATTTTTCTTAGCGCACTGGGTAACGGTCTGACGTGGGTGTAAATATGTGAAAGAGTCACAGGATCGCTCACCGTACGAAAACAGCAGGGTGGTTCCTCTGCCCCAGAAAACGAACTAACTTCTTTGGAAAACTGGAAGAGAAAAAGATTTAAACAACATTAAGTCCGTTCTGTAACTTACCACAGGTATGCAGGTGTAGAGAGTGTGGGCACTGACATGTGGGCACTGAGTAACAGTAAATCTGAAGAATAGTTGGGTGCATAATGGTGTGGCTGACTACCTGAATTTCAAAAAGAGCTTTGAACAATTAACGTGCAAAAAGCAATAGTGTGTGTGATTCTGTGATCATGAGAGAGATGAACCTTATGATGAGGGATCACATACTGTGGTGCCTGAGAAACAAGATTTGGGATAGATATTTTTAAATGTCATGTCTGATGGACGACCTCTCAATAAGTCACCAGAGGACCCCATGCCTGCACTTTGCCCTTTTCCAAAAGGCAGGCCCTCGACTCCACACATCCCCCACTGAAGTCAATGGGACCCGTAATTGGGCTCAAATGGGAATGTGGACTTGTCAGAGGGCACTAGTAGCTACATATCAAGCCAACTATATAATCCCATGGCTGCCACATGTTTGAGATAAAGTGTGGGAAAGCCGAGATGAAGTGCACGATGGGAGAGGAAGCCTGAAAGACAAAGGGAGATAAGGGAGTGACAGCAGCAGACTGTGTAATCTACATCCCTTAAGGAACGACACTCAAGATCCAAGTTTTAAAACCTTTCCAGAGACTGTTTTAAAGATGCCTTTTCAGGTTTAGGAGGGGACGCGAGGCAAAGCTAGTCTGGTTCCTGAGACTGGCAGGTTTTCACAGGATCCCAGAGCATCTGGGATTGAGAGCTACTAGTATATGAAGGCCACTGCTTTCCCCCCCTTTCCCAAAAGGAAGAGAGAGGCCTGGTCACTAGGGCAGGATGGAGACTCTGCCTCGTCCTCCTCAGCATGCTCACTGGCAGCAGATCCTGACTCAGCTCCTTGGAATCTGAAAGGCCTACCTCACCATCCCAGAGAGAAGTCTCGGGCCTTAAAGTCAGACTGCGCTAGGAGAGGCGGGGCTACTGAGAGGATGAGATTCACAGGCTCATGAGAAATTTATACTCTACTTGAAAACACAACACGGAAGCAAGATGAGCAGTAAATACGGTACATGCCGTTAAAATCTCTGAGCACTTTCTTTTTAAAGCCACAGTTTATAGTCCACTCACATACAGTAACCTTTTCATTCTAACAGCAGACAAGATGTCTACAGTGAGAATCATAAGGACTACAAGATTGATTTCAGAGTCAGACCTGACTCTGAATCGCAGCTCGGTTACATAGCAGCTGTGTGATTCTATCGATAGTTCCGTAAACTCTCAGCCCCCTTCCCTCATTTGCATAATGGTAATACTAAAACCCATTTCATATAATACTTCAAGTTTCCAGTGTAGTGCTTGGCATGTAGGAGAGACTTAAAAAGAAAAAGCTTTAATACCAGGTGGCATGGCATGTCTACATATCTAAAATACTAGAGAAGGAAGACACAGGAGAGATTTTTATAACTCATAATGTGTCAAATGTCAGTCCTTGTATTCTCTTTTTTCCCCACCCACCCCCACATTAGTTAAGACAAATGAAAACAAAGTAAAACTGTTTACTGTGAACAATTAGATCATATAGATAAGGGGGAAACACCCAAATAATAGAAATCAGCAAAAGTCTCACTAATGATTACTATGACCATTTTGGTTTATATGGTTCCAGGCTCTCTCCTAAGCTCAAGCATACACAGTATATTAGACATGTACTTAAGTAAAATTTTACACATATGTACAATTCATTCATAATATACTATGATAGTACTCATATTGTTTTACAATGTGAAAACATTTTATTTGGTGTAGTATAAATCTCTTAATTTTAATACATCCATCTCCATCATAACTTTTTAAGGACTTACAAGAAGATAACACTGAAAAAGTAACCATTAAATGTGTATTTGTTGAATTTACAGAATCTATCAGTGTCCCACATTTATGAGGAATTACTATACATGAGCTATTGTGTGGTTCTTCCCCCCCCCCCCCCATATTTTCATCAAGATCATGAAAGGCATATTGTATAAATGTAAGAGATAACAACAAAGATTGTTTTGGTTTAAATGGAAGTAGCTTAGAAGAATACTAACTAGCACAGGGAATAATATTACAAATAACAATTCAGTGACTTTCCAATATGTTGAAAGGGGATAAAATCTTAAAGATGAGGGCCAACAATGAATAGAAATGCCTATTTCATGTATAAAATCCTAAGAATGAAGTGAAACAAGTGTCCCTGTTTTCAGTCTGATCATGACACAGAGAAAGTTAAACTGAAAACTACAAATTCTTGAGTGACTCTAAAAATCATAATCATATTACATGAACTTCAAAACCTAAAAAAAACCACACACACACACACACACACACACACATAAGAATTTACCATATTTAGAAGATACTAAGATTTGGAATGTTTCTGTAATTTCAATATTTCTCATCCAATTTCCTTCTCAGAGAATGGTTGGTGTGGTGAACATATGTGATGCAGTTTGCTTAAACTGCATGACACATCTTGTCCTCGATTGAGAAAACTGTGCTCTATCTACAAATGTGACCGGGAGGCTGGGGGAGTGAATGTATCCTCACAATCAGCAAAGAGTGCGAGCTAATCCCTCCTCCAGTTATGACTGTAACTAACCCTTTGTAAGTACTGCCAACACTGCTCCTTCAAGCAGGCAGGCAGGAGGCGGGGGGTGGGCAGGATGCAGGAGAGAAAGATGGGACACACTGTGGCAGTAGAGAAATGCCAAATCAGACACCAGCAGGAAAATCCTGGAGTGGTCAAAAGTGGAGAGAGCCTGGCCAGTGTGGCTCAGTTGGTTGGGCATCATCTATCTTGTGCACTCCATCTTATGCTATCATGTCAATGATTCTCTCTCCCTCCCTTCCTCTGTCTCTAAAAATCAATAAGGTATTCTTTCTTTTAAAAATTTTTTTATTGATTTCAGAGAGGAAGGGAGAGGAGAGAAATATAAACATCAATGATGAGAGGAAATCTCCTGCACGCCCCCTACAGGGGATCAAGCCCACAACCCATGTATGTGTCCTTGACTGGAATCAAACCCTGGACCCTTCAGTCTACAGGACAACACTCTATCCACTGAGGTAAACCAGCCAAGGCTCAATAAAGTATTATTTTTAAAAAAAAAACGGAGAAAAAAAGTGGAGACATATAGAGTTTGATTTCTGAAACCAAAATCTACAATGAAAGGAGCGGTGAGATACCTATTTACATGCTACCTCCCAACACAAGTTCCCTAAAAGTTCATCCCCTGACAGTTTATGCAGTTTTTAGGGAGTGATAATTTTTGGTGAGGTTCATGATCTTTGACTTCTGTTCTATTTGACCATGTGAAATAGAATCAACATTGGTAGATAAGAACACAGACCTTACATTTTAGCATGGGTTGAAATCACAAAAGGCATTTCTTGGACAATTCATAGTAGGGGTTTCACTTCACATGGCATATGGACTGAGCTACTCTTAATAAACCTTTTCTGAAGGTACAATTCAGGAGTCAATAAGATGTCCCTTGATCTCACAATGCATTTCTAATAGGGACAGAGTGTTTGCTTTGACTAACTCTCTTTGGGTTGACGCTTTCTCCACGGTGGTATGTGCCCTATAACATCTCTGTTACACAGTCAAAGCAAAAAGATGCTCATTCTTCAACTTTCTCTCAGAGGAACTTTCATACTCTTTGATGGTATGCATGGGATGGCCCGGAACACATTCTGCATAGCAGACCTAGCCATCGAAACTGGGGTTCTGATCCTAACATCCTCACCAATTGTGCATCTCTGGTTAATATGACCTAGCCAGGAAAGCTGTGCTGACACCATATATTCCACACTTACAGTATGATTTTGAACTACAGACTTTGGAAAATTTTGTCTTGCCATTGTATAGTCTCATCCCGAGTAAGCACAGAATTCCTTAATATAATGACTACCATTTACTGAGTGGTCATTTTGTGCCAATTTTTTATCTACTATCTCTAATCCTCATAAAATCTCTGTAAAATAGGTTGCATTAGCCCCATTGTACAGGTGACGAAAACAAGGCTCAAGACAAGTAACCTAACCAAGGTCATATGCCTGACAAGATAAAAGCAAGAATTCAAAGCCAGGTCTATCTGGGTTTCATGGCCAAAAAGAAAATAGAGAAACATCAAGATCATATGCAATTTTTATATGAAGGCCACAATTTGCAGGCTTCTGTGAAACACAAAAAATAAACACTTGCTTTTTCTCAATAATCAGATATTACTTTTGCAGGTTTGGTTGTTTTTGTTGTTTGTTTGTTTGTTTGTTTTTTGTATGGCAAGCAAGGACGCTGGAAACAAAGTTATCCATGAAATTTGGTGGTAAGTTGTGTGTGGCAGACCTAGCCATTGAAACTGGGGTTCTGATCCAACAGGTGCTAGACAGGCATTCTTCAGGCAGAACAGCAGGGCCAAAGTGCTGACAGTTGCAGCAACACAAAATGTAGCCTTGGCAAGTCGGTCTAACAATTACTTTGCATCATTCTGATTATGAGCCACAAGCATGCAATCAACAGCATAGAGACGAACTTAAATGATCTCCATCAGCATTTTACTTCAGTTATCAACGCTTGGCAGATGGAACGCATTCTCATCTGACCTAAACGCAATGCTAATGACCCGAACACAGAGAACGTGCAGGAACAAGAGCAGCACAGAGAATGGCCGGTGCTGGGGGGCACTGGTTATAAGAGATGCACTGTAGTTCATCAACTTTTCCATTTATTACCTCAGTTCATGTGTTTCTCATCTGATAAATTCATCCGTAGTCTAACTCAATGGAAAGATTAAGTAAGTTTACAGTTCCCCAGACTTAATACTGCATGTTGTGCAATTCTCTACAAGGAACAATTTTCATGTTTCATTACACATTTTTTTGTGGGTTGCATCTCCCCCACTAAATTGTGGCCCAGCTCCAACAGCATAAAAATTTTATCATTTATCTCTCTATTCCCAACACCTAACCCAGTGCTTGGCTTATAGAGTAGACATGCAAATTATGTAGAAATGAATGAACAAGCTATCCAATGGAATGGGCATGCTATCCAATGATATCAAACAGCATTATATACAATATTTTAAAATCAACGATTAATATTCTTGAATTGCCAAACACACCATGTAAATTCCTTAAAGCCAGTATCTATATACCTTAATGATTCTTCTAGCAGTTAGCATGTTTATTGTAAAACGATCAAAAGGATGAACAGAAAGCAGAGCAAAACCAGCACATCAACAGTACTTCAAAATTCCAAAACTGGCAATCACCGCCTTAGCAAAGTTGCACCTCCGACTTGGAGGGAGGGGAGGAGGAGCAGGATGCTATTTTTAGAGTGAAGGCAGAAAGCTTTCTGCGCCCTGCACTTTAGGGCCACGTCCCTGCAGTATGACTCTTCTCTCGGCAGCTAAAGATCAGAGCTCCTTCACCAAAGTTCAGTACAAATAGGAAATATCATAGGGGCAGGCAGAGATGAATACTGTGACTTTCAAAAGTGCTACCTGTGTAGGAACATTGCAGTCACATCTGGCAGCGGCCCCAGTGATCTCGATGCAAAAGCTATTGTCCCAATCAAACAACAAAGGCTTAAAAAACATAGTTCTGGACAAAAGTTGGAGTTCAGTCAATACTTAAAAGCTATCATATCTTAAATCTGTGTGAGCTTTATAGTTTTCAAAGTGCTCAAGTATAGCATCAACAGTCAGCAGCCAACATCACTATGTTATATACAGTTTTAAAAATTGTATCTCTTAAATGTCTAGAATATCCAGGGCTGGCAAACTCTTCCAGGAAAGGGCCAGAAAGCATATATTTTAGGCATTTTTTACTCCGCTCTCTCATTGTAACACAAAAGCTGCCATGAGAATAGTACACAAATGGACATGGCCATGTGCAAACAAAACTTTACTTGCAAAAACAGATGGGGTGGGATATGGGTCATGGGTCAGTATTTGTCAGTCTTTCGTCTATTGGGAAATTTTGAGACACATTTCTCTGCTTCCTACTTTCCTCCCAAATAGACTATATTTTTACTTAGTAAAAAGTCAGATGACAATATCACACAGTATCCAGAAGCAGCAAATGGCTGATTTCTGCAGCATCCATCCACCACTGAAATTCTTTACAATAGCAGCAAGGGCAAATCTTCCCATGCCAGGTGAAGCTATCCAGAGGGCGGATCACTGTGCATTCATCTCTGCATTATATATGTGCAAAAGCTGTCCCTCAGAACCCTGGATAAACGCTCACAGCCTCTTGAAGTAATGCACTATCTAGGCAAGCAGGAAGACCCCTGTGCAACAAAAACACACCATCTGATTACTAGTAAATATGGGCAAAGGACTATCTTTCTCTAAAAAAGATTTACAAATGAACAAAGTGCACATGAAAAAATGCTTAATGTCACTAATCACTAGGGAAATGCAAAACAAAATCACACCCTTAAGATGGTTATAATAAGCAACAACAACAAATAACAAATTTAAAAAAATGCAGCAAGCCCTAATCAGTTTGGCTCAGTGGTCAGAGCTTCAGCCTTTGGGCTGAAGGGTCCCAGGTTTGATTCTGGTCAAGGGCATGTATCTTGGTTGCGGGCACATCCCCAGTAGGGCATGTGCAGAAGGCAGCTGATTGATGTTTCTCTCTCATTCTCATTGATGTTTCTAACTCCCTCTCCCTCTCCCTTCTCTCTGTAAAAAAATCAATAAAATATCTTAAAAAAAACAAACACACACACACACACACACACACACACACACACACACCAAATAACACATGTTGGCCAGAACATAGAGAAAATGTAATCCTTATGTATTATTGTTGGGACTACAAAATGGTGCAACTACTAGTATGTAAAACAGTATGGCAGACCCTCAAAAAAATAAAAATAGAAATACTATATAATCCAGAAATTCCACTTCTGTACCCAAAAGAATTGAAAGCAGAGACTTGAACAGATATTTGTAAACCTATTTTTCATAGCAGCATTAGTCTTTTTAAAAATATATATATTTTATTGATTTTACAGAGAGGAAGGGAGAGGGTGAGAGATAGAGACATCAATAATGAAAGAGAATAATTGATTAGCTGCTTCCTGCATGCTCCCTCCTTTGATCAAGCCTGCAACCCAAACATATGCCCGGACCAGGAATTGAACGCTCAACCACAGAGCCACACCGACTGGGCACCATGTTCATGGTGGCATTATTAACAACAACTGAAAGGTGGAAGCAACCCAAGTGTAAATATACAAGATATAATATATACATACAATGCAATATTGCTTAGCCATAAAAAGTAAGGACATTCTGACATATGCTACAATGTGGATGAAACTTGAAGACATTATGCTAAGTGAAATATGCCAGTCATAAAAGGACAAATTCTATATGATTCCAATTATATAGTATATAGATGCCTAGAGTAGCTGAATGCAAGACACAGAAAGTAGAATGATGGTTATCAGGGGCTGAAGGAAGGGGGGAATAGAAAGTTAGTGTTTCATGTATATCAAGTTTCAGTTTGAAAGATGAAAAGCATTCTGGAGAGGCGTGGTACTGATAATTACACAATAATGTGAATGTGCTTAGTGTCAGTGAACTGTATACATTTTAAAATAGTAAATTTTATATTATATATCTACTAGAGGCCTAGGGCACGAAATTCATGCATGGAATGGAAGTGGAGGTTGTCCCTCAGCCCAGCCTGCACCCTCTCTAATCTGGTATTCCTCTCACATCCAGGACTGCTGGCTCCCAACTGCTTGCCTGCACTCCTGATTGCCCTTAACTGCATTTCTGCCTGCCAGCCTGATCACCCCCTAACCACTTCCCTGCCAGCTCGAATGATGCCTAACTGCTCCCCTGCCAGCCTGTTTGCCCCTAACTGCCCTCCCCTGCAAGGCCTAGTCCACCCCCTCCCCCAAGTGCTCTTCCCTGTAGGCCTGGGTCCCTCCCAATTACCCTTCCCTGCAGGCCTGGTAGCCCCCAACTTCCCTCTTCTGCCAGCATGGTCACCCCTAACTGCCCTCCCCTGAAGGCTTGATCCCCCACAACTCCCCTCCCTTGTAGGCCTGGTCCCTCCTAACTGCCCTCCCCTGCTGGCCATCTTGTGTCCACATGGGGGCAGCCATCTTGTGTGTTGGAGTGATGGTCAATCTGTATATTACTCTTTTATTAGATAGGATTACCACAATTTAAAGAAAAATAGACTTGTGATCACTTGACTCTCTAAGAAGAGTCTAGGTGTTCTGTTGGATCAGGATGTCTCAAAGAGATCCATGTCAGTCATGACTGGGAAGGCTGGTCTACAGCAGGCAGCTGAGGAATTGCAACCTGCCTGAGGGTACCAAGAAACCAGCTAAAGATTGAGAGCCTCCACATCTAGAGATCTCTCAGATAAATAGAATACAAGGTTTCTGTGATTCAAAGTGAATTCTGTGCCTAAGATCTGTGATATGACCAGAATGCCTGTCATGTTCTCTTCCAAGTGCTACAACCTTGGGGAGTCAATGGGTAAGAGTGAAGCCAATGGCAGGTATGAAAAGTAGTTAGGACAGTTTACCAATCATGATGGGGGGACATAGGAAACAGCACTGGATGACAGTGAAAACTCACAGCCTTTCTCTCTCTAATCCTGCTTTCCTTACTCACACGTGTGGCCACTTTTAGTTGACTCTCCTGAAATGTAACTCCTCTGAGGTGACCTCATGAACACTGTCCCATTTGCATAGCACTAGTCTATGGATTACTCAGGTATCACTCTTACAAAAATCTAGCTAATATAGGGCCTCATTAACTACTGCAGGCAGGGTGATGCTGAGTCATGGCTTCTATGGCTTCTCAGCTGAAGGAAGATGATACCATGTTTCTCCTATAATCTTTTTTTTTTTTTAATCCTCACCAAAGGATATATTTTCATCAATTTATCAATAGAAGAGGAGAGAGAGGGAGAGAGAGGGGGAGAGAGAGGGGAAGAAAGAGAGGGAGAGAGAGAGGGAGGGAGAGAGAGAGGGAGGGAGAGAGAGAATGAAAATGGAAATGAAAATGGAAATGGGGGGCAGGGAGAAACATAGATATAAGAGATAAAAATCTATCATTTGCCTCCCATACACACCTGGACCAAGAATCGAACCGCAGCCTTTTGGAGTATGAATTGGCGCTACAACCAGCTGAACCACCTTAATCTTGATAAGAAAGAGAAAGATAGCCGAAGCCAACCCAACCATAATGGAGGAAGAAAGGCCTGTGGCCATGTTGCTTATGACACTAATGACCACCCTTGGGTGAATGACAAATCTTACATAGTCAAAACAAGGTAGGAGACTAGGTTGTACATCTCCAATTGAGTTATACTGAACTAGAAGACCAGTGCACAAAATTTGTGCATGGGGTCTGGGTGTGTGGGGGGGTGTCCCTCAGCCCAGCCTGCAACCTATCCTATCTGGGAACCCTCGAGGGATGTCCGACTGCCCATTTATGCCCAATTGTGCCTAAACCCAAGCCTCCCACTTCCGCCTGCCAGTCTGATCAACCCTTAACCACTCCCATGCCAGCCTGATTGATGTCTAATTGCTCCCCTGCCACTGTTTGCCCCTAACTTCCCTCCTCTGCCGGCCTGGTCACTCCTAACTGCCCTCCCCTGCAGGGCTGATCGCCTCCTACTGCCCTTCCTTGCAGGCCTGGTCCCTCTCACTGCCCTCCCTTGCACGTCTGGTGCCTCCCAACTGCCCTCCCCTGCTGGCCATCTTGTGTCCACATGGGGGCAGCCATCTTTGACTACATGGGGGCAGCTATTGTGTGTTGTAGTGATGGTAAATCTGCATATTACTCTTTTATTAGATAGGATAGAGGCCTGGTGCATGGGTAGAGGCCAGGTGGTTTGCCCTGAAGGGTGTACCGGATCAGGGTAGTGGTTCCCTTGGGTCGTGGGGCAGCCTGAGCCAGGGTGCCTGTGGTGGTTTGCAGGCCAGCCAAGCCCCTTGGCAACCCAAGCAGAGGCCCTGGTATCTGGAATTTATTTACCGTCTACAATTGAAACTTTGTAGCCTGGAGTGGAGCCAAGCCTCCTGCTTGCTCTGTGGCCAGCAGCCATTTCTGTTTGGAATTTGTTTACCTTCTATAATTGAAACTTTGTAGCCTTGAGTGGAGGCTTAAGCCAGCAAGGGCAGGAAGAAAGCTTGGCTTCCTCTGTTGCCTGGGAAACCCAAGCCTCCCTCCTGCTCTCTGTGGCTGTAGCCATCTTGATTGGGTTTATTTGCATACTCGCTCTGATTGGTTGGTGGGCGTGGCTTGTTGGTGTAGCAGAGTGGTGGTTAATTTGAATATTACTCTTTTATTAGGTAGGATGGCTATTAGAGGGTCCCAAATATCCTATTTGACTCTAACATTTTCTGACTGCCAGAGTTTTAACCAATATGTAGTGAAGTGCAATTTTCATTCAAGGGCATACATTTCATTGTACGCTTTTGTATTTCTCAACAATTTTTGTCAGAAAATGCAAAGCATTAAAGGAATGTACATACAAAAAAATTCTAGTGGAAAAAATACACTAAGAGTCAGGGTTAATACCAGATTTTTAAGTAGCTAAAGCCAGTGGTGTGCAAGGAAATGTTCAATACCCATCAGGAGGCAGAGAAGAGAGTGACTTGCAGCATTTGCCGATTTCTGCAGTGTATCCACTCCCACCACGGCTGATGTCAAGCTAGCAACTAATGCCAACTCTTCTCAAAATTCCTGAAAAGTTAACAACTGACTCATGAGAGCAGGAGCAACCTGGCAGAAGTTCATTTCCTTCATCCCACCAATATCAATAAATCCAGTTTCACATTTAAAATAAACCCCCAAACCTAAAGTCCTTTATTAACTTTAGGTCTCTTTTTATCGACTAAAAAGGTATATGATCATATTGCTACACCTGTCCTTCTCATTTCTACACCTAGCCTCCTCGTCTGAAGTAAACCTTGCTCAAGTCCAGTCTTACATGACCAGTTTTCTCCACACACTCAGATTGCACCATCCTCTCTTTACTCTGAATTTTTACAGCACTTACATAGGGTGTTCCCCCAAAATGTATACACACACTTTAAAAAAGGCAGTGTCTGTTGAAATACATTTCATTTTCAAAATTGAACTATCAGCTGCTAAAGTGTATATACATTTTAGGGGACACCTAAATTCTAGAGGGGGGGGGATTCCATGGGGAAAGTTCTCAGGGCACTGAGCACAGCATGGAGTTTTACCTGAGCTGAGCTGATTGAATCTGCTGACATGACTGGTTGGGATGACTTCTGTCCAGTCAGCTCCAGTGAGCCCAGCTCATCAGCCAGGACCAGGCAGCGACCAACGATTTGCATTAAGGAGTATGCACAAGGGAGCTCACACTTCCACAAAAAGAAGAGAGAGAACTATTTGTTGAGCATAAAAGACTTCCGTAAGCCCAAGTGCCCAGGTCTTGGTTTCAAATACCATTTCTTAATACAAAGAAGCAAGGCTCCTTGGAGAAGCAGCTGATACTAAGATTAAAGCAGAGAATATTCAAGATGAGCATGAAAGAAATGCTCAAAAACAAAACAGAACAAAAACACAGCCCTAGCCGGTCTGGCTTAGTGGAAAGAGCATCGATCTGTGGACTGAAGGATCCCAGGTTTATTCCAGTCAAGGGCACATGCTCGGGTTGCAGGCTGGATCCTCCCTGGGGAAGCGCATGAGGCAGCCAATCAATAATTCTCATCATTGATGTTTATATCTTTCTCTTCCTCTCCTGTCCTCTCTGAAATGAATAAAAATATAGTTAAAAAACAAAACAAAATACACACAATGATGGAGGCCTATCAAAGGAAAACAGGAGACAATGTTCCTAATATTTCTGAAAGAGCAGCCAATGGTCCAAACTGGAACCATCGAAGAAGCAAAACAAGTAAGCATGATACCGGATAACCCAAAGTCTAAAGGAAACATGCATGGATTCTCACTGATATGAAGAAATGACTGAATAAATAAATAGGTGGAGAAACAGATGAATCTTCTGTGCAGAACTCTGAATAACTCATGTAGTCACACGACCCTCAAGGATGCAGAACACAGCTCCCACTCCTTAGATGTGGCTTTCCTCCAAAGAGTGCGGTATGGGGATGAGGGAGAGGTGTGTGTGACAGGAGAAACTTTACAGTGAGGAGCCCCAACAAACACCACCTCAGCCTGGTGTTCAAGGTCTACACTATCAGGAATACACTGATAGTATGTCTCTTTGATATATATGATGTGGTAAAAATAGCAATTTACTACTGTTGAGGGTACTGATCATTTTGTCACATGTACCTCAGTTGGGGTTTGTCAAGGTTATCAAAACAATCGTCACATTCTAGAGGAGCCTAAGGAAACTTGATGTCTAAAGGTGATGTGGCATCCTGGATGAGATTCTGGGATAGAAAAAGGACATTAGGCAAAAACTAATAAGGAAATCTTAGTAAAGTAGGAACTCTAGTTAATAATTATTAAGATTATCATAGTATTAAGATTCTGCCGGGTACTCTATTAAGTGTCTTGCATATATTATTTTGCTTAATCCCCCATCCTAAAAAATAGTTTCATTCTCATTTTATAGAGGAGGACAATAAAGGCAGAACTCTTTTGTCCAAGATGACAGGTTAGTAGTTGGTTAAATTCAAGTTGAAACTATGTTGAACTGTTCTAAGTGCTTTAGAAGTTTTAACTCATTAATCCTCACAACTCAATGAAGCAAGTAGCACTATTATTATTTCCCTTCCAGGTGAGGAAACAGAAGCACAGAGAGGGCTAGGGAAGCTACTAGGGATGTCCAGCTGGTTAATTACAGGGTTGCACAGCTGGTAAAATAATTGATAACATTAATAACTTGATAAATATTATAGAGCATCAATTAGTTTACAAATATTTACTCATTTAATCTTCCTAACATCCCAATGAAAGAGTTTTATTATTATTCCCATTGAACTGATAGAAACACTGCCACAAAAGGAGGTTAAATAAATGGGTATGTGGGTGTTAACTGTACCACTGTTTCAACTTCTGTGTGTGTTTGAAATTATTCTTTAAAAAATGTTGGGCAAAGTCTCTTGTGAACAACTCTGCATGGTCATCATAAAAAGGTTTCTCAGGAATTGCTCATTTGACTTAAGTATATGTGTATTTAATTATTTTTTGGCAACTCATTTTTAAAAAATAGTTTCCCGATTTCTCCTTTAAACTCTCTTACAGAAATCTTCTCCCCTCAGGAGTGAAGGAGAGCACTTTTGTCAATATGCTACAATTAAGGCTGTGAGGCAACCGACATGAGGCCAATGTTTATTAATTAGCAAGAAGCCATATAGGATATGAGCTCTGGACTTCACAGACCTTTATATTCCACATTGACCTTCTGATCATTTTTGTGGCTTGGATGGCTTTCAACAAGTGTACTTATCGTAGGTGAAAAACACATCATTATTGTTCTAGTCAATAAATATCTTCATTAAATAGTGCATTTATAAGATACCTACTTCTATTAGGACCTTTTTAAAAAATTTGTTTAACATAAGGTTTTTCTTGAGATATAAGTTCATTAAAATATTTAGGAAAAATGTGCTTCTTCTGATTCCAATATCAGAATGCTATTATCTTTTATAAAATTTAAAATCTATTCCGGATCCTTTTAGGTGTCTGTCATCCTGAGTTTAGATGTTGACAAATTCGTTAGCACCAGCAAATGTTAAAGCTGTCTAGAGCATTTCCCTGCTATCCCACCCTGCAAATCAATGGCCTTGCCAACTACCACAGGAAAAGTGATTCTATTCTGCCAAGTGATGCCACCCAGGGCGAGAGCAGCTCCCTGCTTACCCTCCGAGAAGGGCTCTTGTGCATGAATAGCTGTATATTATTGGAAATGACATTCCAGTCAGACACAACCACGGCACGGGCAAAAAGAGGCTTCACACTTCTCAGGGGTAACAGATACAGTCTCCCAGCCTGATCATGGCGAGCTTACTGGCAACTTGCCAGATGAGTACCCTTTGAAATAACTAAATTCCTTCTACCTGTATTATAACTATGCTCCCTGAGGACAGGAATTCCCTTTTTCTCTGCACCCTCCAGGACGCTGACTCCCTCTGACAGTGAGAGACTCTAAGTGATCAGAGCATCAACTCTGGAACCAATGATTGGGTTCAAATGATCTTGAACAAATGTCTTAACCTCATTGTGCTCAGACACAAAATTTGCATAGCAATGATTATAAGGATTAAAGTGTACTATTTTAAAAATATTGAAAACAGTATTGGCTCATAGTATTATGTACACATTATGGCCAAATATTAAAACAGCCAATTGCTAACCCAATAATTCCCAAATACCTATTCAGGCTATCTTCTCCCCAGTCCCCCTCAACTGCCCACCCACTCAAAGTCTGTTTATTACAGACCTGTGCCTATTCTAATATGATATGTCCTGGTCAGCAACAGCAGGCATGCTGGGAGACCAAACCTCTTAATTCCAAGGCTAACGTGTATATCCAAATTAAATGTACAGCTAATGATACAGTTCATTTCTTTTTTAACAAGGATTTCCCCCATGCAGATTTTATCATCATGCTTATTCCCTCTCATTTCTTGCCTTAAAATTCTTCTCTTCTGCTCTGTCCCACCCTACTGCTGAATTTTTAAAAAGGAAAGAAAAGCAATCTAGCCACTAGTTCAGAGGCCTAAGTATTTTGTGTGAATGTCACACTGACCATATTATACACTGTCATGGCAGTTTAACAGAGAATTGGAATCTAATGAGAAAAGAGAAGAGAAGAGCACAGATAAAGAAACTCTTGAAAATCAGCCCCAACAGTCTACCCAAGGCCTGGGGTGAAGGGTATTAGAGCTTATTAATATAGACTGCCTCTCATCAAGGGACAGGCAATTTGCTTTCAGACATCTCTATAAAACTATTAGTCACCCTCACACCAATTTACCTTTGCACAAGGACATTCTGTAACCAGGAATGCACCTATGTGGCTTAGTCATCTGATCAGCCTCAAGGTCACAGACTTGAGTAACACGATGAGAATTACCTCATTCAACCACTGTAGAACCGCTACATCGCCGATCAATACAGGAGGCCTCTGCACACCAGCCACAAAGCCTGCTCCGGGGAGCGTCCTGCATACCTCAGAAACAAATTGCACCCTTAAAGGCAGATGACACATGGGACACAGAAAGATCCTTTCTGCAAAGCAGAGTCTTTGTTTGGAACAAGAAAAGGGAGAGGAGAGCATCCACGCAGCAGAAATAGAGTGCTGTTTGGCACTCACTCTGTGACATGGAATTTCCCTGGCCTCCCCCTCAAATGCAGTTCGCATCTCCTGGACACACTGGCAGGGGGAAGACAAAAACGGAAGTACGCTTTCAAGGGACAGCAATGCTGAGGACCAAAACGATGCATCTGACATTCCCATGAAGAACTTGCCCTAAGCACCAACTTCACAACGCAATGGAGAAACACTCAATACCCAGAACAGTAATAAACACTGGAGAGTGGTTACTATGTACTTACTAGTCATCTTTCTAATTAATTTAGAAATCCTAACTCGTTTAGCCCTCCCAGCAACCCAAGGAACTATGTTCTATTATTATCCCAACTGCACAGATGGGGACACGGAGGCACAAGGAGGTTAGGTAAAGGTGCTTGCAGTCACCCTGGTAAGTGACTGGAGTGGGGGATTTCAACCCAACAGCGAGGCTCTGGAGCCAAGACATCACCCAGCCTGGTTAACAATAGAAGCGACAATTTACCCTTGTGAGTTTACATATGCTTTATCCCTCTTCTTGCAATAACCTTCCCACACATTTATTTATGAAGGTCTCTCCCAACAAAGCCTTCCCAGGGGAGGTGTTCCATACATGTTTGTGAAATGAAGATGTGAATAATTGCCTCTAACTAATTCTTCAATCACTCTGTGAGGCAGACTAAGAGCATACGATTAACCCATTTCCGGGTAAGGAAGATGAGGGTCAGGAAAGTCAAATGACTTCTATTACTTTGAATAGAAGCTCTTCCATGGCGTACCAGTGGTTTTAAAATTACTTTTTAAACCATGGGACACTTTTAAAAAACAAACATAACATCTGTTACCTATATAACCTCAGAATTTAATAGCAGTAGAGGAGGAGCTGCTCTGGTGGAAGAGAGGCAGGGGCCAGCCCAGGATCCAGGTTTCCCCGGAGCCAGAGGGCTCAGAGAATGCAGGTGGGGAACCACTACAGCACCACACAGCACCTCCGGGACAGACTCAGAGCAAAGTAGGAGCACAGAAGGGGACTCTGCCCCAAAGAGCCCCGAAAATGCCAGCGGCCCACGGATCCAGACCCGTAGGAGGGGTACAGGATTCCATCAGGACGCTGGTTTCTTGCCCTCTCAGTAGAGATGAGGCTCAGAGACACCAGTTGTCAGCCTTTCTCAGGCATCTCTACTTCTTTCTCCAAAGCTGTTCTGTATCTGTTCCTTTTTCATCCCTGGGGGTTTCCGCTCCCGATAACTAGAAAGGGGGCAACCTCCAGTGACGTCCTTTTCATTACCACACAGAGCAGGAGAGGACAGAGGGCGCTCAGGGGCATTGCAAGCTGCCCCCAAGGACTGAACACATTCGGCCAAATCCGGGATCCTGCCCAGGATCCCTTCAGAGTGGCAGGCTTCAGTCACGATGGTGGAAAAGACTGTCAGAGAGAGGGAGCAGTTTACCAGAACTGCACTGTGGTTAGACCCGCATACCGCATCCTACCATGCAGATCTCAGCAGGTCGCCAGCCCTGGATAGTTCAGAGCAGAATGTGAGAGCTGGCGGCACCTGCAAGAGTCTCCAGTCTAATCCCCCCATTCAAAGAACAGGGGAGTTTCACCCCCACAAGGTGACTTGATCAGAGCCACACATGGGCAGTCCTCTAAGAAAAAGCAGGATGTGAACTGCAGAATGAACCCAGAGGACTTTCTCGCCAGGTCAAATGATGCAAGACAGTACAATGCTCAGGTTCTTACTGAATGCACATGCTCAACTGTGTAAAATCATCTCTTAAGATCTCCTGGGGCAGTAGTCGGCAAACTCATTAGTCAACAGAGCCAAATATCAACAGTACAACAATTAAAATTTCTTTTGAGAGCCAAATTTTTTAAACTTAAACTTCTTCTAACACCACTTCTTCAAAATAGACTCGTCCAGGCTGTGGTATTTTGTGGAAGAGCCACACTCGAGGGGCCAAAGAGCTGCATGTGGCTCTCGAACTGCAGTTTGCCAACCACGGCCCTGGGGGAACACAAGTCCTGGCACTTGCTCAGGCCCATCAGCACTTAGCACGAATGACCTGAAGTCTAGTTAAGTGCTTTAAGGCCCTTTAAGGCAAGGTGTGATACTGAGAGACATTTAAGAAAGAGTAGCCTTGCCCCACTTCCCAAGGTGCTCTAGAACATCTAGCAGCCAAGGGTGGAGGGACAGGAGAAGCTCCCGTGGGCTCCTGCTTCTGCTCCAACGTGAGACACAGCCTCACAGTCATTAGCATTCCCAATTTGCATTTGTTCCAGATGAGATTTCATCACTGCATCCTATTTATTCATTCCTTATTATAAACCTAAATTGCTCTCTTCAAATAGCAGAGAGCACTGTGCTTCTGTGAGGGGAAAGAGAGACGATCACAGTAAGAGATGTACGGCATTTTCATCCTCTCTCCCTCCCTGCAACAAGCCCCTCCCTGGATCCTGCCCAGGACTCAGAAAACATGGTTTTCCACATCAGGCCTCTTGGTGGAGGGAAATACGGTAGCCTCAACACTCCCAAGTGTTGCAGGAGCCCCTGTAAGTCCTGTTCTAGGTGAGCCCAAATGCC